>NC_086446.1:451198641-451547141 GCF_028390025.1 Pseudophryne corroboree
GCGGGTTAGGGTAGGGGACAGGGAAGGGGTAAATAATTACCCTGTCTGCCTTCTCAGTGATATTCTGACAGCCGGAATACCATACCCAACCCGGGCAGACGGGTATGGAGCTGCCTACTTGATAAAGGGAGGTAAGCCTGGGATTGTGTCCATTCCTTCCTGACCTCCGTGTTCTCTCCTTGTAGCACGCTGACGGCAGTTACTGTGTGAAGCCCCTGAAGCAGAAACAAGTGGTGAGACCAGATTAATATCGGAGTGTATTTTACCCTATGGATTATCCGCCACTGAGTTTTTACTCTCATCTCTTTAGGTGGATGGGGTCAGTTACCTTTTGCAGGAAATCTACGGGATAGAAAACAAATACAATTCACATGACTCCAAAGTAAGTACCTGTGTCTTTGTTTCCAAACATGTATTTTTGGGGTTTGTACATATTGCAAACATGCAGTGACTGTAAATTTATACACATGTACACATATGTATCTGTAGTACACTTCTCATAGTCAGATTGAGTCTCTCCAGTGTTTCCCTGCTAGTGTTACACATCACACATTGTATATTCTATTCCAGGTGGCAGAAGATGAGGTCAGTGACAATAGTGCAGAGTGTGTGGTTTGCCTGTCTGATGTCCGTGACACGCTTATTCTGCCATGCCGACATCTGTGCCTGTGCAGCACCTGTGCAGACACCTTACGTTACCAGGCAAGCAACTGCCCCATCTGCAGACTGCGTGAGTTTCTCATCTTCTACCCTGTAAGCTGCTGTATCCTATATAACTCCTTGTCAATCATGTTCATTCCTTGTGTCTCCATTTAGACCAAGCACTAAATGTCTGTAGAGTTATCTTGCTTTTCTTCACATCTCATCTTACAAACAGTTAATCCTGTTAAGCCCCTTTGCTGAGGCGTTGAGTACCATTTGCAGTCAGCTGTATCTGATCTAAAAGACTTCCCATTCACTCCTTCAGCTTTTCGAGCTCTCCTTCAAATTCGGGCAATGAGAAAGCTCCCAGGTCCTCACTCACCTGCTGGGTTCAGCCCCATCATTGCAGCGCCGACCTCTGACTCGGAAGAGCATACGGTGAGTGGAAGTCGTGTGCAATATCTCAGTGATAAAATTGGTGTGTGGTCTGATCTTCACATCCTTCATTTTCTTTCTTCTGCTCTTAGTTCTTAGCCACTTCCCCTCTCTGTGTCCTTTGTCTATTGCTGCTTCCTTAACCCCTATTCATTCTCTCAGTTTGTGCCTCTTCCACATCAGCCCTCCTGGCCTTATCTCTTCTTTTTCATTCCTTTACTTCTGCCAACACATTTGTATCTGCTCCATCCCATTTTAGTCTGCTGAACACGTTCCTCCTGGGTATGAGGTTGTATCACTCTTGGAGGCTTTGAATGGACCCCTGGCACCATCACCATCTGCTCCTCCATTAAGAGCTCTAGGGGAGTCTCGAAGGCCTGGCGTTCTTCCTTCATATGGTAGTGACATTCAGCTACCCCATCTACGTATGCACTCTCCACTGCAACACCTATGTGGGAGCCAGGCCCTAAAGCTGAAGAAGAGCATTTCCAGGTTAGTCCTAAAAATATATTGTGGTTACAATTTCATCTTGTCTAATCGTAATTAAAACCCTTTGCAAATTAAGGATTCAAGTAGTGTGGTACATTTTACTTCAGAGGTTTGTGTGCACATTTCTTAGAAACCTAAACTAATATCCCTTTCACACTGCTGCTTCGACCCGGGTTAAGAACCCATGTCTAGTGTTTGTCCAGTGAAGTTCACCAGTGAACCATTCACACTGCGCCAAGTTATGGCGCAGTGTGAATGGTTCAAACCTTATCTAGAGCCGGCTCACCGGCATTTGGAGTTGATGTCCTCTCCAAGTGTCGGCAGAGGAGAATCCCCAGCAACATCCCGGGTCCAGCCTGCTGTGTAAACTGCTTTCAAGCCGATGTGGCACGGCTTCAAACTCGGGAAATTGTTATGAAATGGGTATAACTGAACATTCATTATTGCAGTGGTTACCCCACTGTGCCGTGGCATACGGGGGTGCCTCAGGGCACTTGCAAGGGTGCCATGGGTTGGTGATCTAAGACCACTTAAAATGATTTATGATCAATGTAATAGGCAAAAGTAGTGCTTGTGGCTGCCAATCATAAAATATGTGGTTAAACAAGCAAACCCTGTCTCTCAGGACATAACTGAACCTAAGGAGGAATCTAATAACACATTTACTTAATTTTTTATTTTTTTTAATAAGAAACTTTTTTTTTGCCTAGAGGTGCCATGAAAAAAATTCTCAAACTCTAGGGTACCGTGATTTTAAAAAGTTTGGGAACCACTGCATTATTGGGTTTCATTGCTGCCATCTTGTGGTTGGTGTAAAATACTACAGGTTTTACGCTTTAATCAAATGTGACTACATTATTTCATCTGATCTTGCTGTAAACTAGAAGGAATGTGTTTCTCTTACAGGTCGATATCCCAGAATTCCTCAGTGCTGCAAGAAGATGAAATGGAGAAATCATTCAGTGAAACAGAAATCCGAACTCCAAGAAAAAAAACAGCCCAGCTGGCAGAGGTGAGCAAAGGGGGTTTGTGAACATATTCTGCCTTTTGCATATGCCAGGCATGGTTCATACAGATATCGGGCGTGATGCAGAGTTGAGCATACCCCCAATTTGCTCATCATTTTGTAGCTTGTGTGAATTTGCGCTGCACATGGCCAGAAAACGTGTGCACACTTATGCTGCCTACGCATCTCAGGTGTTTATATTTTTTTCATGATCTTTTTCTTTTAGGTAACTTCAATTTTACGTCTAAAGGCCCATACACACTAGGCAATTTCAGCCTTAAAAATAAACAGTAACACATAAAAGTCATTATCATTTATTTTTAAGGCTTATATCGTCCAGTGTGTATGGAGGCAATATTGGTGACCGTTGAACGATGTGCACTCCTGCACACCATTCAGTGATCACCAATTTTGAGCTGACATGCAGCTCAATCTGTCAATGTTGGGCTGAGCTGCATGTTCGGGAATGCTGGTGGTGACGTCACTGATCATTATCGTTGAACGGTAACGTTCAGTGTATACTCACTATATCAATGAATATTATATCGTTCAACGATATAGTCGTCCGTCGCTGACATTCCACTATCTGGTAGTGTGTACCCGCCTTATTTCTGTGCGAGCCCCATTTTGGTTAGGAGGTAGTGCAAATTAATGTTGTGTTGCAGTAATACCTAGTGGTGGAAATCGTATAAATGATTACAAACTGGTGTAAGCGAGTCGTCTAAAGTTATATAAAGAATGGTAACGGAGGGAGCAGGAGACCGTGTGTGAGTGACGGAAGTGCAGAGTGTGTGGCAGAGACTTTTGAAAGAATTGGAAAAGGCAGATGAGAGACCTGCAACGTGAAAGTCTGTACTGAGTGTGTCCCTGTTGTCCCAGGAATGTGGAGCAACTCCAGAAAGTGAGAATCTGACCCTGTCTTCATCCGGAGCCATAGACCAGTCTTCCTGCACAGGAACGCCACTTTCCTCTACCATCACCTCTCCTGAAGGTCAGGCTTCCTGTTCTTTTGCCTTATTGATAGGACCGATGCATAAGAAGTTTTACTGTTTACCTAATACTCTTACAATGATATTCTCACAAAGATCAAAGTGTGACATACTTATACAGTTTATTAGTATTCAATACCCCATCTAGTTAGAGGAACTTTACAGGCTCCGCATTTTGTCTGTGGGCAGTGTTCCTGCATTTGATGGCAGTTAATATATTTCTCTGACGTCCTAGTGGATGCTGGGAACTCCGTAAGGACCATGGGGAATAGCGGGCTCCGCAGGAGACTGGGCACTCTAAAAGAAAGATTAGGTACTATCTGGTGTGCACTGGCTCCTCCCTCTATGCCCCTCCTCCAGACCTCAGTTAGAATCTGTGCCCGGCCCGAGCTGGTTGCACACTAGGGGCTCTCCTGAGCTCCTAGAAAAGAAAGTATTTGTTAGGTTTTTTATTTTCAGTGAGATCTGCTGGCAACAGACTCACTGCTATGAGGGACTAAGGGGAGAAGAAGCGAACCTACCTGCTTGCAGCTAGCTTGGGCTTCTTAGGCTACTGGACACCATTAGCTCCAGAGGGATCGAACACAGGCCCAGCCTCGGTCGTCTGGTCCCGGAGCCGCGCCGCCGTCCCCCTTACAGAGCCAGAAGCAAGAAGAACGTCCTGGAAATCGGCGGCTGAAGACTTCGGTCTTCATTAAGGTAGCGCACAGCACTGCAGCTGTGCGCCATTGCTCCCTATGCACACCACATACTCCGGTCACTGATGGGTGCAGGGCGCTGGGGGGGGGGCGCCCTGGGCTGCAATTAGAGTACCTTAACTTTGGCAAACAACACATAATATAGCCAAATAAGCTATATATATGTGTAAAAATCCCCTGCCATAATACAATTATAAGAGCGGGAGAAGTCCGCCGAAAAAGGGGCGGGGCTATCTCCCTCAGCACACTGGCGCCATTTTCTCTTCACAGTGCAGCTGGAAGACAGCTCCCCAGGCTCTCCCCTGCAGTTTCCAGGCTCAAAGGGTTAAAAAGAGAGGGGGGGCACTAAATTTAGGCGAAAACTGTATATAAAAAGCAGCTATAGGGATAAATCACTATCTATTAGTGTAAATCCCTGATTAAATAGCGCTGTGGTGTGTGCTGGCATACTCTCTCTCTGTCTCCCTAAAGGACTTTGTGGGGTCCTGTCCTCAGTCAGAGCATTCCCCGTGTGTGTGCGGTGTGTCGGTACGGCTGTGTCGACTTGTTTGATAAGGAGGTTTATGTGGAGGCGGAGCAGGTGCCGATAAATGTGATGTCACCCCCTGCGGGGCCGACACCAGAGTGGGTGGATATGTGGAAGGTATTAACCGACAGTGTCAACTCCTTACATAAAAGGCTGGATGACGTAACAGCCATGGGACAGCCAGCTTCTCAGCCCGCGCCTGCCCAGGCGTCTCAAAGGCCATCAGGGGCTCAAAAACGCCCGCTACCTCAGATGGCAGACACAGATGTCGACACGGAGTCTGACTCCAGTGTCGACGAGGTTGAGACATATACACAATCCACTAGGGGCATCCGTTGCATGATGTCGGCAATGAAAAAATGTGTTACACATTTCTGACATTAACCCAAGTACCACTAAAAAGGGGTTTTATGTTTGGGGAGAAAAAGCAGCCAGTGTTTTGTTCCCCCATCAGATGAATTGAATGAAGTGTGTGAAGAAGCGTGGGTTTCCCCCGATAAGAAACTGGTAATTTCTAAAAAGTTACTGATGGCGTACCCTTTCCCGCCAGAGGATAGGTCACGTTGGGAGATATCCCCTAGGGTGGATAAGGCGCTCACACGTTTGTCAAACTGCCGTCTCAGGATACGGCCACCTTGAAGACGCCTGCTGATAGAAAGCAGGAGGAAATCCTGAAGTCTGTATATACACACTCAGGTACTATACTGAGACCTGCAATTGCCTCAGCATGGAGGTGTAGTGCTGCTGCAGCGTGGTCTGATACCCTGTCAGATAATATTGTTACCCTCGACAGGGATACTATTTTGCTAACCATAGAGCATATTAAAGACGTCGTCTTATATATGAGGGATGCACAGAGGGATATTTGCTGGCTGGCATCCAGAATTAATGCAATGTCCATTTCTGCCAGGAGGGTATTATGGACCCGGCAGTGGACAGGTGATGCTGATTCTAAAAGGCGCATGGAGATTCTGCCTTATAAGGGTGAGGAATTGTTTGGGGATGGTCTCTCGGACCTCGTATCCACAGCAACAGCTGGGAAGTCAAAATTTTTACCTCGGGTTCCCTCACAGCCTAAGAAAGCACCGTATTATCAGGTACAGTCCATTCGGCCTCAGAAAAGCAAGCGGGTCCAAGGCGCTTCCTTTCTGCCAGAGGCAAGGGAAGAAGGAAAAAGGCTGCATCAGACAGCCAGTTCCCAGGATCAAAAATCTTCCCCCGCTTCCTCCAAGTCCACCGCATGACGCTGGGCTCCACAGGCTGAGCCAAGTGCGGTGGGGGCGCGTCTCCGGAACTTCAGCGACCAGTGGGCTCGCTCACAGATGGATCCCTGGGTTCTGCAAGTAGTATCACGGGGATACAAGCTGGAGTTCGAGGCGACTCCCCCTCGCCGTTACCTCAAATCAGCCTTGCCTGCTGCCCTCAGAGAAAGGGAGGTAGTACTGGCGGCAATTCACAAGCTGTATCTTCAGCAGGTGATAATCAAGGTACCCCTCCTTCAACAGGGACGGGGTTACTATTCCACAATGTTGTGGTACCGAAACCAGACGGTTCGGTGAGACCCATTCTAAATTTAAAATCCTTAAACATTTATATAAAAAAGTTCAAGTTCAAAGTACCTCAAGGTTGTGGTACAGGACTGTCATTACCAATTCCAGACGTTGCTGTCTGGTCTGTCCACGGCACCGTGGGTATTTACCAAGGTAATGGCCGAAATGATGATGCTCCTCCGAAAGAAGGGAGTCATGATTATTCCATACTTGGACGATCTCCTTTTAAAGGCGAGGTCCAAAGAGCAGTTGCTAGTCGGCGTGGCACTATCTCAGGAAGTGCTGCATCAGCACGGCTGGATTCTGAATATCCCAAAGTCGCAGCTGATTCCTGCGACGCGTCTGCTGTTCTTGGGCATGATTCTGGACACTGAACAGAAGAAGATATTTCTCCCGGAGGAGAAGGCCCAGGAATTGTCATCTCTGGTCAGGGACCTCCTGAAACCAAAGCAGGTGTTGGTGCATCACTGCACGCGAGTCCTGGGAAAGATGGTAGCTTCTTACGAAGCAAGTCCCTTTGGCAGATTCTATGCAAGGATCTTCCAGTGGGATCTGTTGGACAAGTGGTCCGGATCGCATCTCCAGATGCATCGGTTAATCACCCTGTCCCCGAGGGCCAGGGTGTCTCTGCTGTGGTGGTTGCAGAGTGCTCATCTGCTCGAAGGCCGCAGATTTGGCATACAGGACTGGGTCCTGGTGACCACGGATGCAAGCCTCCGAGGTTGGGGGGCAGTCACCCAGGGAAGAAACTTTCAAGGACAATGGTCAAGTCAGGAAACTTCCCTACACACAAATATTCTGGAACTAAGGGACATTTACAACGCCCTGAGTCAAGCAGAACCCCTGCTTCAAAACCAACCGGTTCTGATTCAGTCAGACAACATCACTGCGGTCGCCCATGTACACCGCCAGGGCGGCACAAGAAGCAGGGTGGCAATGGCAGAAGCCACAAGGATTCTTTGATGGCGGAGAATCACGTGATAGCACTGTCAGCAGTGTTCATTCCGGGAGTGGACAACTGGGAAGCAGACTTCCTCAGCAGGCACGACCTCCACCCGGGAGAGTGGGGGCTTCATCCAGAAGTCTTCCAGCTGATTGTGAACCGTTGGGAACGGCCACAGGTGGACATGATGGCGTCCCGCCTCAACAAAAAGCTAAAAAGATATTGCGCCAGATCAAGGGACCCTCAGGCGATAGCTGTGGACGCTCTAGTGACACCGTGGGTGTACCAGTCGGTTTATGTGTTCCCTCCTCTTCCTCTCATACCCAAGGTACTGAGAATAATAAGAAGGAGAGGAGTAAGAACTATACTCATTGTTCCGGAGTGGCCAAGAAGAGCTTGGTACCCAGAACTTCAAGAAATTATCTCAGAGGACCCTTGGCCTCTGCTGCTCAGACAGGACCTGCTACTGCAGGTGCCCTGTCTGTTCCAAGACTTACCGCGGCTGCGTTTGACGGCATGGTGGTTGAACACCGGATCCTAAAGGAAAAGGGCATTCCGGAGGAAGTCATTCCTACGCTGATTAAAGCTAGGAAGGATGTGACCGAAAAACATTATCACCGCATATGGCGGAAATATGTTGCTTGGTGTGAGGCCTGGAAGGCCCCAACGGAGGAATTTCAGCTGGGTCGATTTCTGCACTTCCTACAGTCAGGGGTGACTATGGGCCTCAAATTGGGTTCCATTAAGGTCCAGATTTTGGGTCTGTCGATTTTCTTCCAAAAAGAACTGGCTTCACTGCCTGAAGTTCAGACTTTTGTTAAAGGAGTGCTGCATATTCAGCCCCCTTTTGTGCCTCCAGTGGCACCTTGGGATCTCAACGTGGTGTTGGATTTCCTAAAGTCGCATTGGTTGAGCCACTTAAAACCGTGGAGCAAAAATATCTCACGCGGAAAGTGGTCATGCTGTTGGCCTTGGCTTCGGCCAGGCGTGTATCAGAATTGGCGGTTTTGTCATGTAAAAGCCCTTTTCTGATTTTTCATATGGATAGGGCGGAATTGAGGACTCGTTCCCAATTTCTTCCTAAGGTGGTATCAGCGTTTCATTTGAACCAACCTATTGTGGTGCCTGCGGCTACTCGGGACTTGGAGGATTCCAAGTTGCTGGACGTAGTCAGGGCCCTGAAAATCTATGTTTCCAGGATGGCTAGAGTCAGGAAAACTGACTCGCTATTTATCCTGTATGCACCCAACAAGCTGGGTGCACCTGCTTCAAAAGCAGACTATTGCTCGCTGGATCTATAGCACGATTCAACTTGCACATTTTGCGGCTGGACTGCCGCATCCTTTATCAGTAAAAGCCCATTCCACGAGGAAGGTGGGCTCTTCTTGGGCGGCTGCCCGAGGGGTCTCGGCTTTACAGCTTTGCCGAGCTGCTACTTGGTCGGGTTCAAACACATTTGCAAAATTCTACAAGTTTGATACCCTGGCTGAGGAGGACCTTGAGTTTGCTCATTCGGTGCTGCAGAGTCATCCGCACTCTCCCGCCCGTTTGGGAGCTTTGGTATAATCCCCATGGTCCTTACGGAGTTCCCAGCATCCACTAGGACGTCAGAGAAAATAAGAATTTACTCACCGGTAATTCTATTTCTCGTAGTCCGTAGTGGATGCTGGGCGCCCATCCCAAGTGCGGATTGTCTGCAATACTTGTATATAGTTATTGCCTAACTAAAGGGTTATTGTTATGAGCCATCTTTTCGTGAGGCTCAGTTGTTATTCATACTGTTAACTGGGTATAGTATCACGAGTTGTACGGTGTGATTGGTGTGGCTGGTATGAGTCTTACCCGGGATTCCAAATCCTTTCCTTATTGTGTCAGCTCTTCCGGGCACAGTTTCCCTAACTGAGGTCTGGAGGAGGGGCATAGAGGGAGGAGCCAGTGCACACCAGATAGTACCTAATCTTTCTTTTAGAGTGCCCAGTCTCCTGCGGAGCCCGCTATTCCCCATGGTCCTTACGGAGTTCCCAGCATCCACTACGGACTACGAGAAATAGAATTACCGGTGAGTAAATTCTTATTATTGCAATACTTTTTCCTATACAGCAGTTATCAATGTTTTTTTTTTTACAGCGTTAAGAGTGGTATAAATCAGAGCAACATAAATTCAAAAAGAAGCAGAGAATTCAGCGTTGAGCCATTTTTTATATAAAATGGCTTATTGCTCTGTGCCATGGTTCACAGGCATATGTCCCGGGGAAAATGGCAGGATACCTCAGTGAAGTGAGGAAGGGAGAAAGTTGTTCAGAGTTTGTCCAGAATCAAGTTGTAGTCCTAAAACCTAAACGAGTGATCGCAATAACAAAAAGAACATCAGTTCAAATAATCGCGAAGTCAGCGATCCATATATGCAAGAGGCCAATGAGACCTCAGGAGTAGAGATGATGCTCTGCGAGCATTGTTATTTAAGTAACTTTTTATTTAAAAAAATAGATACAACAATGGAGAAAACTTGATGTACCATCAAATTGTCACATTGCTAATACTGACTTTCATTTTTCTTTTTTGTACTTAAGTGTGTCCACTGTTTATGCACAAATGAGACAGCAGCTAAGCTAAACAGTGTTAATCCCCGCTTCTACCTTAGACTTTATCATAGAGGGAGGTAGATCCCCATAGTCTAGTTTAGACCCAGAAAGGATCTCTGCACTCAGGCCCTATTTGTAATATGTTATGTTATTCTGGTTTTGTTTAAGCATGTTTGTTTTTGTCGTGTAAGCACATACTGATTCTAAGTAACACACACAAGCATGCAGTTTATATAACTTTACATTCGGTGTAATCTATAACCATGTAAATCTATTATATATTTGTTTAAGTGTGACAAGTTGTAGGGTAAATATACATAGTTTGTAGTTACATTGAGTTAATAAAAAACTATTGCCTTTCCCCTAAATTTTTTAAAATGTGTTAAATATTTCTGTTAAAAAATTATGTAACATATGTGTCCCCTAAAACTGAAGTTCACTTGGTAGAATACAAAATACCAACAATCTACTTCTGGTGACAGTGACTTACAGAGAGTTTTTTTTTTTTCCTTCATCTTTCTTGTGATATTTAATATTCCAGTTGTGACCACAAGATGTCGCTATTTCTTTCTATAACAACTTAACTGTAATCCTCACCCACTCCATACCCCCTCTTCTGTGCCCAAATCCTTCCTTCACACCACACACCAATTTGCCCTTTTATCTCTGTACTTTCCTTCTCAATCTCTCTTGTCTTTTAATTTCTTCTATACACTATATATATATATATATATATATATATTTTCCTTATCCCCCCCCCCCCCACACACACACACACTCTGTCCTTTCTTTTCTCCCTCTTTTCTGTAATCCCCTACCGTGTTCAATACCGTCTCCCTTGCCCCATCCACCCTCATTTCTTGCGCAGACCCCTTGAGCAGTAGCCTGGCGCAGTCCGTAATGTCCATGGCCTCGTCCCACAGCCAGCAGTCCCAGCTCAGCACAGATACAGTGTCCTCCATGTCTGGGTCCTACACAGCGGGTATAATGGAGGAGGAGGAAGTGGGGATCACACCATCGCCTCCAGTGATGCCCAGTGGATCCCCATCTGAAGAGGGAGAGGTGAGACACGAGCACTTTTATCACCAGGCTGTGAAAGGTCATCACATAACTAATCATGTATTCAATATTTCTTCCAGCTATCACCAGAGGGACACTTTGTGACTGTGTCTGCGGATGAAATGGATGCTGAGGTACAACCCTATGGTATACCTGTATGAAGGAAAAGCAGATAAGGGGACCAGTCTTGCTCCCAGTGATACAGAGCTTTCTTAGAACCATTGGGACAGATGTATTAACCTGGAGAAGGCATAAGGAAGTGCTAAACCAGTGATACGTGCAAGGTGATAAATGAACCAGCCAGTCCGCTCTAATATGTAAATCAACAGTTAGGAGCTGATTGGCTGGGGCGTTTATCACCTTGCACATATTACTGGTTTATCACTTTCTTATGCCTTCTCCAGGTTAATACATCTGCCCCATTATTCCATATACAGAAGAGTAGTAAGAGGAAAGAGATCCAAAAAGGGGCTTGCAAAATATTATATAATTTCAATTACAAACTCTATAGCTTACAGGGAAGACTCATTTAGCGGTATTTAATTGTTTTGCACGCCCGATCTTCCATCTAGTGAGAGCTGAAATGCAGGCACCGGCAGCCATCACGCACCATTGGGTGTCATCTAGTGGCTGCAGGCGTGCACCACAATTGAATCTCACCCATTAAATTAAATGGAAAACTCCTTTAAACAAACTAGTTTATATTTATAATATACAGTTATCAAAATGTACCCTCTATGCTTCTCACTATGGAATATAGGGATAATATGAAAACATTGGGTCTTCATGAAGTAATATTTATCAGAACAATGAGTTTGGGTGGGCAAACACAAGAAGTGACCTCTGATGAACCCTAGAGGAGCGCCTTCCACCAGGCTACTATATCTGGTTTGATGTGATTGTTGTATAGGGACACCAGTCTGGCTCTAACCAATGTACTATTCTGCAATCTGTTAAGTCCATGATTGGCTGGCCATACTTTTACAGTATGGCCAGCCAATCATGGACTTACCTGGGGCCTGTGCCTTGTTGCCACTTCAAGACACATGTCTGTGTAATGTACACACGCAATGTGGATCCCTTGCCATATAGATTTCATGTTCTAAAACTTCCCTACAAAAGGATGATTTACAGCCCACTTAAAAAAGGCACAAGTGAGCTTGTGCAAATAATAATATTCTCCATCAGCGGGTTACATTGCAGTCAGAAGACATAGTTGATTTATATGGTATTTTGTTCCCACAACCTTACTTTTTCATCTATGCTTTTTCTAAGTGACATAGTTAAGTATCTCCTGTTGAAGCTGCTGCAGGTCATTTGTGTACAGAACTTGCTGTTATTTCTTTGATATCTCCCAGGAGCATATACATAATCATCAGTTTATAGAATATATATGTATAGAATAATTTGAGTGTAATGGGACACCCTGTTGGCTGCGAGATATGTATTGTGTAGCCACCTGTTTGCAGCCCAGACATAGATTAGGTGGTGTCTTATCCTGCACAGTTTACCCTCTGGGTTTGTCACATTATGATTCGTATTGTAAGCAGAGAAAATCCTCATTTAGATCTTCAGTTATCATTGTGTTGTAAGAGGAGGGAGAAAGACAAACCTCTTCATTTAGTACCATATTGGATTTCTTTTTTTTATTGAATGTCCGTTGTGGGAAAGACAACCGGTTTCATCTGCAGTGATACGCTCTGAAAGGAGGCCAAGATAAGGGACACATTAGAATGGAGGAGATAAAGCTCTGGGGCTGATTCAGAATAGTAATGTGAGCATACATGTAGCATATCGCATGAGTTTTAGATGGGCATACGCAACCACCATGGTTGTACACCTTAATCTCTTTTCACTTGTGGCTAAATGAGTGTTACTGGGTGGTAATGGGGTATCTGCACTGTTCTGAGAACATGTAGACGCAAGTGCGTG
Organism: Pseudophryne corroboree; assembly: GCF_028390025.1. NCBI lineage: Eukaryota > Metazoa > Chordata > Amphibia > Anura > Myobatrachidae > Pseudophryne > Pseudophryne corroboree. The sequence continues at coordinate 451,211,493 of NC_086446.1, forward strand.
CTGTGCTACAGTAGGCGTATGCAGAGATCGAACATCAGGGTGTTGAAGATGCGTGCTGGCGGCTATTTCCACAAGCGGGTGCAAAGGGAGTGTCTGGTTTTATAGATGCATGCACTCAGTTTATGCTCAAATACCTGCATTTATTACATGCACCCCCCCCCCCCCCTTCAATAAGCAACGGAGATGCGTACTAACGGGGGAAAGGCAAGGAGAAACACATGGACTGCTTTAATTGTACCCATTATTGTATGTACACACAGAGGGCAGCAGCGATGCTGTATAGTATCTCATTAACGCTATGCCATCTGGTTTTAGGGAAACGTCACGGAAGAGGAATTTGCATCCCCAGAAGAGGATGATGGTAACGGTCCCAACACTTTGCTTGTTAATTGTGGCTCATGTACGTGTGCTCATAAACATGCCATTAGCATAACCTGTTAGATCCTTGGCTAAGGAATGCCACAATCCCATATAACAACTAGAAAACCAGTTTATCATCTTGCTGGATTAATGTAAACTGCATGTACTCCCCAGTCCTGCATGGCCTAGATATTGCTGTCCACAGCTCTCTTCCTCTTCTTACTGTGCACACTAGATACCTGGGCCAGTCTGTATTGGTCAGTCTGTCTGGTGTCCTACCCTGCCCACCTCTAACTTCCTTAACTCTGTTGCAGGGCAGAGGACTGGCAGAGAGTGTGACAATAACAATGATACTCGCGTCGCGCTGCGGGACGCTCTGGACAATGTGCGGGGCTCTGAGGGCTGCCTGGCCGGTGAGTGGCTGCCTCCTGAACATGAACTCTCCCGCTGCCCATCCATCCATAGTGATGGCTATCACTGACCTGAACACCCTGTAATAATTGTGATTGGGGGGCATGGCCACTCCTTCTCTGTCTCTAAACTCATAGCCTTTGTTTCTTTCTTCTTCCCCAGTGCCTTGTCTGTATTTTTGCCACTCTATCCTATTTACTCTACTCATGTTAGGCAACATCATATTTGTTTATACCTCGTCTCACTGGTTTATTTAATAGAAATATCCCTGTCTGCTCTCTAACAATCTGAGTTTGCCTTTCTTAAGTGCACCTGTTCTTGAAACACAGTGGAAGCACCCATTTTGCTGGCTGAACCAATGCCCAAGAGAATGCAGCTTATCCGTGCACTTGGAACCAGTGACATCACAGGCTGCGTTCTCCAAACTATTGGTTCAGCACACAGTGTAGCTGCTTCTGCTGTGTGAGTGACCAGCGTGCTTTTACCCATAAAATACCACTGAATCTTCTATAGCTCTAATTGTACATGCAACATCTAAAATCTTCAATCGATTACCAATTAGTTCTTTCCATTAGTCTTCAGCAGGCTCCAGTATCTCCATTATTCATCCTCCTTTACCTGCCTTTTGTTTTCTCTATTTCCCGATTTATTCCCTCTCTCCTAACCTATTATTCTTCGTATGAGCCTCACCGTCCACACCTTCTGTCCTGTAATTTCTTGCTTTAGGTCTCCCTGTACATGTCTGTGGGTTCTTCATCTGCACTAATTTCCATCTCTGTATTTCTCTTCATCTTGCTCGTCTCTTGTTCATTCCCTATTTCCCGTTCTCCATCAAACTCTCCCTTTCGGTACCCTATAACCTGGCTATGTTCTTGCTTTCTCTTTCTCTCTCTTTCTCACTTATCACTTAATTGCTGTAAAAGTTCATGTTCACTGTGTGTCAGCTGTGCTCACTGCTTCCTGCTGTGCCTGACCCTGCTCCCCACCTCTCCCTGCGGAAGCCCACTTGCTAATAAGCATGCCCCCTCACATAAGGCTGCAGCACCACTCTGGGGCTTTGTGTGCTATGGGGCTTCAAGTAACTGTCCTGTTAGGCTTCAGCTGCATGAGACAAGACATGGCAGCACATCCTCATAATTTAAGCAAGGAAGAATTAGTGGACTGGATATGAGAAACATCAGAGTACATCTGTGTGTTTTGGAAAGAACTCTCTGGATAAGGTTATCTGCAGTATATGATACTGCCCCCTACTGAAAGACAGGACAAGATAAGGATACTCCTTGCCATTAAGCCACAAGGCATAGCTAGGTAATGCTTTCTATTTGAGAGGTGATTTTACCTGCAGCTGCTGGGAGGGATGATTCTGTACACTGGGAGTCATTCCGAGTTGATCGCTAGCTGCATTCGTTCACTGTGCAGCGACGAGGCAAAAAACGGCACTTCTGCGCACGCGGCGCAATGCGCACGCGCAAAGTAATATTACAACGAACGATGTTGTTTCACACAAGGTCTAGCGAAGCTTTTCAGTCGCACGGCTGGGCATAGAGTGATTGACATGAAGTGGACGTTTCTGGGTGTCAACTGACCGTTTTCAGGGAGTGTTCGGAAAAACGCAGGCGTGCCAGGAAAAACGCAGGCGTGACTGGGTGAACGCAGGGCGTGTTTGTGACGTCAAAACAGGAACTGAATAGTCTGAAGTCATCGCAAGCGCTGAGTAGGTGCTGAGCACAAAAAAATGATGCACTAAAACTGCACGAAAAAATTATGCCGCCACTCTGCGATCCTTTCGTTCGCACTTCTGCCAAGCTAAAATACACTCCCAGTGGGAGGCGGCATAGCGTTTGCACGGCTGCTAAAAACAGCTAGCGAGTGATCAACTCGGAATGACCACTAATATGCTGTTATTGCTTTACATGGAATTGGCAGTTCTTCTAATCTACTAAAAGCAAATTGCCATGTAAATCTCTTCTATTCAAGTTGCAGTGCCAGAAATGATCAATTCTGCTTTGAAAAGTTCAGAGCAGTGGGAAGCTAGCAAAGGACTGATTGCACAGTTGCCAGGAACGTTTCCAAAACTAGCCCCACTGGTTTCAGATTGCCTGCAAACTAGTGAGATGTGTGAGCTTTTCTATGTATTTCAATAGACCATTCATTTCAGTGAGTAAACAAAGACTCTAGAAAAGCATTACTGATTGAAATGAATGGGGAAAAGCTCATGACACGCTAGAACAGTTCCACAACAGCATTTGCAACTAATGCCATTGTTTTCAATGGGGCTAGAGGTCAGTACTTTATAGTTTAATACATTTTCTACAAGCGGTACCAATGGGGTAGAATGATAGCCTGTTATTTCAGCCATGCTTATTTCCTGCAGCAATAATACATGCTCACTACAGCGCAAACTTATGCCTTTTTTTTTTTTTTTATGGGAGTGAGTTCTTTTTATTAAGCTTTTCCTGTTAGAGTACAGTAGTTATGACTGTATAGGATGATAGTAACCAGCTACCACTATTGGCAGACTTTTATCTGGCTGTATGATTGGGGCATATGGCAGTATTTTCATTGCAACTGTAGTCTGATTCGGATGTGGTCAAGATCCTGGCAGTCTGCAGTTAAGGTTAAGCTGGCCATACGCCTAAAGATTTATTGTCCGATCTGGCTGGTTGGAATGAAAATCTGGTAATGTATTGGAGCAAATGACAATTGACCATTTGCTCCCAAACAGTGGAAAACAGCCAAAAATGGTCAATCGGACAAATTGGTTAAATCCATTTGATTTAACCGAACGACCGGTTTTGTCAGTTTTATGGCATTTAAAAGCAACTGGTCAATTGTCACTTGCTCCCATACATTACCAGATTTTCATTCCATCCACCCAGATCTGACAATAAAGCTTTAGCTGTATGGCAGGCTTTAGGCTGTGCAGGAAGGGGGGCGGTTAAGGGTATTAACATAGTGATTAAAATGTTGTTTGAGAACAGTAGATCTAAGCAACCTGTATGATCAGTGGTCGCACTGCTGGTGCGTCTCTTTGTATGAACTCTACAAGCTGTCACAGCACCTGTAGAATTACAACCTGCAGTATGAGCATGCATGATTACACCATGCCTGAGTCTATGGTATGTTAGACTGACTGCAGTAGGGGTAATGCAGAAAGTAATGGTAGACAGGAACAGTTTTAATACACTATGCAGTGGGAGCTGTATTGCTTACTAATTGTTGGGGATCGTGTGATGTTTTTCGTAAGGGCACAGGCTCAGATTATGGAATTAATGGAGTGCATTTATTTTGTCTCTTCCACACCATCGTCCCATCTTAGTGCTTCTATACCCACATTAGTAGAGTGCTTCCATTATGTATGTGTACAGCACTGGTGAGATGGCATATGAAAGGGGACCATACATAATGCAGTGTAATGTGATCCTCACCACAAACACGGTTGTGTAGGGCTCTGTGTAAGTTAGCTGTAGGACACCTAGCACTTACAATAACACGTATTGATCATTTTTTCTCTATCGTCCAAGTGGATGCTGGGGTTCCTGAAAGGACCATGGGGAATAGCGGCTCCGCAGGAGACAGGGCACAAAAGTAAAGCTTTCCGATCAGGTGGTGTGCACTGGCTCCTCCCCCTATGACCCTCCTCCAAGCCAGTTAGATTTTTGTGCCCGGCCGAGAAGGGTGCAATCTAGGTGGCTCTCCTAAAGAGCTGCTTAGAAAAGTTTAGCTTAGGTTTTTTATTTTACAGTGAGTCCTGCTGGCAACAGGATCACTGCAACGAGGGACTTAGGGGAGAAGAAGTGAACTCACCTGCGTGCAGGATGGATTGGCTTCTTGGCTACTGGACATCAGCTCCAGAGGGACGATCACAGGTACAGCCTGGATGGTCACCGGAGCCTTGCCGCCGGCCCCCTTGCAGATGCTGAAATAAGAAGAGGTCCAGAATCGGCGGCAGAAGACTCCTCAGTCTTCTAAAGGTAGCGCACAGCACTGCAGCTGTGCGCCATTTTCCTCTCAGCACACTTCACACGGCAGTCACTGAGGGTGCAGGGCGCTGGGAGGGGGGCGCCCTGGGAGGCAAATGAAAACCTATTTTGGCTAAAAATACCTCACATATAGCCTCCGGAGGCTATATGGAGATATTTAACCCCTGCCAGAATCCGTTAAGAGCGGGAGACGAGGCCGCCGAAAAAGGGGCGGGGCCTATCTCCTCAGCACACAGCGCCATTTTCCCTCACAGAAAGGCTGGAGGGAAGGCTCCCAGGCTCTCCCCTGCACTGCACTACAGAAACAGGGTTAAAACAGAGAGGGGGGGCACTAATTTGGCGTTAGAAATATATAAAAAAGATGCTATAAGGGAAACACTTATATAAGGTTGTCCCTATATAATTATAGCGTTTTTGGTGTGTGCTGGCAAACTCTCCCTCTGTCTCTCCAAAGGGCTAGTGGGTCCTGTCCTCTATCAGAGCATTCCCTGTGTGTGTGCGTCGACATGTAGGAGGACGATGTTGGTGAGGAGGCGGAGCAATTGCCTGTAATGGTGATGTCACTCTCTAGGGAGTCGACACCGGAATGGATGGCTTATTTAGGGAATTACGTGATAATGTCAACACGCTGCAAGGTCGGTTGACGACATGAGACGGCCGACAAACAATTAGTACCGGTCCAGACGTCTCAAAAACACAGTCAGGGGTTTTAAAACGCCCGTTTACTTTAGTCGGTCGACACAGACACAGACAGGGACACTGAATCCAGTGTCGACGGTGAATAAACAAACGTATTCCTTATTAGGGCCACACGTTAAAGGCAATGAAGGAGGTGTTACATATTTCTGATACTACAAGTACCACAAAAGAGGGTATTATGTGGGATGTGAAAAAACTACCATAGTTTTTCCTGAATCAGATAAATTAAATAAAGTGTGTGATGATGCGTGGGTTCCCCCCGATAGAAAATTATGGGCGGTATACCCTTTCCCGCCAGAAGTTAGGGCGCGTTGGGAAACACCCCTTAGGGTGGATAAGGCGCTCACACGCTTATCAAAACAAGTGGCGGTACCGTCTATAGATAGGGCCGTCCTCAAGGACCAGCTGACAGGAGGCTGGAAAATATCATAAAAAGTATATACACACATACTGGTGTTATACTGCGACCAGCGATCGCCTCAGCCTGGATGTGCAGAGCTGGGGTGGCTTGGTCGGATTCCCTGACTAAAAATATTGATACCCTTGACAGGGACAGTATTTTATTGACTATAGAGCATTTAAAGGATGCATTTCTATATATGCGAGATGCACAGAGGGATATTTGCACTCTGGCATCAAGAGTAAATGCGATGTCCATAACTGCCAGAAGATGTTATGGACACGACAGTGGTCAGGTGATGCAGATTCCAAACGGCATATTGCCGTATAAAGGAAGAGGAGTTATTTGGGGTCGGTCCATCGGACCTGGTGGCCACGGCAACTGCTGGAAAATCCACCGTTTTTACCCTAAGTCACATCTCTGCAGAAAAAGACACCGTCTTTTCAGCCTCAGTCCTTTCGTCCCTATAAGATCATATCTGCCCAGGGATAGAGGAAAGGGAAGAAGACTGCAGCAGGCAGCCCATTCCCAGGAACAGAAGCGTTCCACCGCTTCTGACAAGTTCTCAGCATGGCGCTGAGACCGTACAGGACCCCTGGATCCTACAAGTAGTATCCCAGGGGTACAGATTGGAATGTCGAGACGTTTCCCCTTCGCAGGCTCCTGAAGTCTGCTTTACCAAGGTCTCCCTCCGACAAGGAGGCAGTATGGGAAAAAATTCACAAGCTGTATTCCCAGCAGGTGATAATTAAATTACCCCTCCTACTACAAGAAAAGGGGTATTATTCCACACTATATTGTGGTACTGAAGCCAGAAGGCTAGGTGAGACTTATTCTAAATCTAAAAAATTTTTGAACACTTACAAAGGTTCAAATCAAGATGGAGTCACTCAGAGCAGTGATAACGAACAGGAAGAAGGGGACTATATAGTGTCCCGGGACATCAGGGATGCTTACCTCTATGTCCCAAATTTGCCCTTCTCACTAAGGGTACCTCAGGTTCGTGGTGCAGAACTGTCACTATCAGTTTCAGACGCTGCCGTTTGGATTGTCCACGGCACCCCGGGTCTTTACTAAGGTAATGGCCGAAATGATGATTCTTCTTCGAAGAAAAGGCGTCTTAATTATCCCTTACTTGGACGATCTCCTGATAAGGGCATAGTCCAGGGAACAGTTGGAGGTAGGAGTAGCACTATCTCGGATACTGCTACAACAGCACGGGTGGATTCTAAATATTCCAAAATCGCAGCTGATCCCGACGACACGTCTGCTGTGCCTAGGGATGATTCTGGACACAGTCCAGAAAAAGGTGTTTCTCCCGAAAGAGAAAGCCAGGGAGTTATCCGAGCTAGTCAGGAACCTCCTAAAAACAAGGCATCATTGCACAAGGGTCCTGGTAGAAAATGGTGGCTTCCTACGAAGCAATTCCATTCGTCAGATTTCACGCAAGAACTTTTCAGTGGGATCTGCTGGACAAATGGTCCGGATCGCATCTTCAGATGCATCAGCGGATAACCCTATATCCAAGGACAAGGGTGTCTCTCCTGTGGTGGTTATAGAGTGCTCATCTTCTAGAGGGCCGCAGATTCGGCATTCAGGATTGGATGCTGGTGACCACGGAGCCCAGCCCGAGAGGCTGGGGAGCAGTCACACAAGGAAAAAATTTCCAGGGAGTGTGATCAAGTCTGGAGACTTTTCTCCACATAAATATACTGGAGCTAAGGGTAAATTTATAATGCTCTAAGCTTAGCAAGACCTCTGCTTCAAGGTCAGCCGGTATTGATCCAGTGGGAAAAACATCACGGCAGTCGCCCACGTAAACAGACAGGGCGACACAAGAAGCAGGAGGGCAATGGCAAAAACTGCAAGGACTTTTCGCTGTGCGGAAAATCATGTGATAGCACTGTCAGCAGTGTTTCATCCCGGGAATGGAAACTGGGAAGCAGACTTCCTCAGCAGGCACGACCTCCACCCGGGAGAGTGGAAACTTCATCGGGAAGTTTTTTCCACATGATTGTAAACCGTTGGGAAATACCAAAGGTGGACAGGATGGCGTCCTGTCTGAACAAAAAACGGGACAGGTATTGCGCCAGGTCAAGAGACCCTCAGGCAATAGCTGTGGACGTTCTGGTAACACCGTGGGTGTACCAGTCGGTGTATGTGTTCCCTCCTCTGCTTCTCATACCTAAGGTGCTGAGAATTATAAGACGTAGAGGAGTAAGAACTATACTCATGGCTCCGGATTGGCCAAGAAGGACTTGGTACCCGGAACTTCAAGAGATGTTTACAGAGGTCTTATGGCCTCTGCCGCTAAGAAGGGACTTGCTTCAGCAAGTACCATGTCTGTTCCAAGACTTACCGCAGCTGCGTTTGTTGGCATGGCGGTGGAACGCCGGATCCTAAGGGAAAAAGGCATTCCGGAAGAGGTCATTCCTACCCTGGTCAAAGCCAGAAAGGAGGTGACCGCACAACATTATCACCACATGTGGCGAAAATATGTTGCGTGGTGTGAGGCCAGGAAGGCCCCACAAAGAAATTTCAACTCGGTCGATTCCTGCATTTCCTGCAAACAGGAGTGTCTATGGGCCTCAAATTGGGGTCCATTAAGGTTCAAATTTCGGCCCTGTCAATTTTCTTCCAGAAAGAATTGGCTTCAGTTCCTGAAGTCCAGAACTTTGTCAAGGGAGTATTGCATATACAACCCTCTTTTGTGCCTCCAGTGGCACTGTGGGATCTCAACGTAGTTCTGGGATTCTTCAAATCACATTGGTTTAAAACCAGTCAAATCTGTGGATTTGAAGCATCTCACATGAAAAGTGACCATGTTCTTGGCCCTGGCCTGGACCAGGCGAGTGTCAAATTGGTGGTTTTTTTCTCAAAAAAGCCCATATTTGTTTGTCCATTCGGACAGGGCAGAGCTGCGGACTCGTCCCCAGTTCTCTCCCTAAGGTGGTGTCAGTGTTTCACCTGAACCAGCTTATTGTGGTGCCTTGCACCTACTAGGGACTTGGAGGACTCCAAGTTGCTAGATGTTGTCAGGGCCCTGAAAATATAGGTTCCAGGACGGCTGGAGTCAGGAAAACTGACTTGCTGTTATCCTGTATGCACCCAACAAACTGGGTGCTCTTGCTTTTAAGCAGACTATTGCTAGTTGGATGTGTAATACAATTCAGCTTGCACATTCTGTGGCAGGCCTGCCACAGCCAAAATATGTAAATGCCCATTCCACAAGGAAGGTGGGCTCATCTTGGGCGGCTGCCCGAGGGGTCTCGGCTTTACAACTTTGCCGAGCGGTTATTTAGTCAGGGGCAAACACGTTTGTAAAATCCTACAAATTTGATACCCTGGCTAAGGAGGACCTGGAGTTCTCTCATTCGGTGCTGCAGAGTCATCCGCACTCTCCCGCCCGTTTGGGAGCTTTGGTATAATCCCCATGGTCCTTTCAGGAACCCCAGCATCCACTAGGACGATAGAGAAAATAAGAATTTACTTACCGATAATTCTATTTCTCGGAGTCCGTAGTGGATGCTGGGCGCCCATCCCAAGTGCGGATTATCTGAAATACTTGTACATAGTTACAAAAATCGGGTTATTATTGTTGTGAGCCATCTTTTCAGAGGCTCCGCTGTTATCATACTGTTAACTGGGTTTAGATCACAAGTTGTACGGTGTGATTGGTGTGGCTGGTATGAGTCTTACCCGGGATTCAAAATTCCTCCCTTATTGTGTACGCTCGTCCGGGCACAGTACCTAACTGGCTTGGAGGAGGGTCATAGGGGGAGGAGCCAGTGCACACCACCTGATCGGAAAGCTTTACTTTTGTGCCCCGTCTCCTGCGGAGCCGCTATTCCCCATGGTCCTTTCAGGAACCCCAGCATCCACTACGGACTCCGAGAAATAGAATTATCGGTAAGTAAATTCTTATTTTATTTTTTGGGTGTTTCACTTTACAGCATTGCATTGTAAGGATACAGTATATAGCACATGTCCCTGTGTAGTCACTTGTAAATGTCTATCTGCCCCTAAAAGGTACCTACAGTAAATTATCTAATAAGTCAAAAGCAGAATTCTCCAAAAGTAGCTTTCTCTTACCAGGGATGTGATGTGACGCAATGATTATTAGGTCACATGTAATAAACTTACACTGTAATTCCAAGAGAGTTTTCATCTTGCCTTTAATGTTTTTTTAGTCCAACAAAATGTATACACAGGTTGAGTATCCCTTATCCAAAATGCTTGGGACCAGAGGTATTTTGGATATCTGATTTTTCCGTATTTTGGAATAATTGCATACCATAATAAGATATCATGGCGATGGGACCTAGGTCTAAGCACAGAATGCATTTATGTTTCATATACACCTTATACACACAGCCTGAAGGTCATTTTAGCCAATATTTTTAATAACTTTGTGTATTAAACAAAGTGTGTGTACATTCACACAATTCATTTATGTTTCATATACACCTTATACACACAGCCTGAAGGTCATTTAATACAATATTTTTAATAACTTTGGGTATTAAACAAAGTTTGTGTACATTGAGCCATCAGCAAACAAAGGTTTCACTATCTCACACTCGCTCAAAAAATTCTGTATTTCTGAATATTCCGTATTTCTGAATATTTGGATATGGGATACTCAACCTGTATTGTGCACAAAAGCCAATTCAGAATTATTCTGCCGTGTCCTAGAATTCTACTAGGCTGTGTCTTAAACTGTCACTTCATCATTTGTTTAAAGAGGAGATCCAGCTAATCTTCTCTTCTTTCCAGTAGAACCACTATGGGGTATATTCAATTGCAGTCGAAAACTGCCGTCTGTCGAAAAGACGTCAGTTTTCGACTTTTTAAGGTCGAATCCTGATTCGACCTATTCAGAGCTTTTCGACAAGTCGAGGTATTCGACTAGTTGAAAAGCATGTGGATCGGCGGAATAGCTGCCGATCCACGTGTTGATGTTGAAAACAGGGCCAAATCCGACAGGTTTTGGCCCCCTTTTCGACTACCTCAATCCGACATCAAAATGATGTCGGAATGAGATGGACCCGGAGGAGGCGAGGGGGGGGTGAGCTGCAGGGAGACGGGTGGACAGCGGGCGGGCATACAGGAGATCAGCGCTACGATCAGCGCTGCAGCTGGATGTCACTCACCCGCCTGGATGTCACTCACTCACGCTGCTGGAGCCGGGTGGAAGCTGCCGTGAGGTCGGGCGGGTGAGAGACATCCTGCTGCAGCGCTACTCCATAGCGCTGATCTCCTCTGGCTGCCGCCGGCTGTCCCCGCGCGGCTCGCCCCCCCTCGCCTCCTCCGGGTCCCATCTAAAATTCGACTTGAAAAAGTCGAATTTTAGATGGGATTGAATAGGGGTTGTCAGATCCATTCCGACAAATACATGTCGGAATGGATCCGACTTTAATTGAATATACCCCTATATCTCTACCCTGGGGTCACCGCTGTACAGGAGATACTTACCCTTTCCTGGCATTTCAGAAACTGAGTTCCCAAAGTGTGACAGCAAGGAGATTGTGGAATGTAAATTGGTTGTAGACTGGTAGTCTGTGGTAAGGGCATAAGTGGTAATGTGAAAATGGAAGTAGTGGTCAGTGCCTGTGCGAGAGGGCCTACTGTGGTTCTGTTACTTGGAATTAGGGTTAAATTGACACTGGAATTCTCCTAAAGTATATCTCCACTTTACATCTGAATTTTATTAAATACCCTGCCAATTATAGTGCTGTAGTGTCTATCTCCCACCACCGCCACAATCGCTCAGTTTCTCATAGTCCTGATGCTGCTTGTTCTCTTTGTAAAGCGAGTGTCAGGTTTTCCCTGCTAGAGACAGAACCAAGCAGCCGTGCAGGTGATAGATGAGAGAGGTACTGCTAAATACAGTATGTGGTAAGATCGCACCAGCCTGGTACTGGTAAGAGAGGTGATTAAGTACAAGTGATTTTATGCATAAAAAGCCCATTTATTAGAATTTCGTACAAATAGAATTCTTGAGTAGTTGCATGGCAGAAAAAAAAGGTTTATACAGTTGAATCTAATACAATTCAAGAAAGTTATGAAGGACTTAGTGCTGCATCCCACCCTGTTTGTCCCTCACTCAGCTCCGCTGCGATGTGTTTTCTTCACTTGTTACCCATTACTCTTTCTGTCTACTTCTGCTTCAATCTCTTCTTTTCTACCACTGTCTTGTTTCTTTCTCTCTACTGCCCATCCGCAGTGGCTGTTCCGGACCCACAACCCATACCGATTGGAGATTAGGTATGATCAAGTCTGACACCACTGGAAAGATGGCATATCCTACCTATTATTCCCATTAACAAAGAGTTCAAACAAATGCACCATTGCCCTCGTTTGTCTTCCTTTTATTTATTTTCTTCTAAACCACTCTACAGTATGGACATTTAAAAAAAAAAAAAGAATTGTCAAATTCATATTTGCTTGTTAAACTTAGCTGTTTGTCCCAGGACGAATTCGGTATGAAATACCAGCGGGCAGGAGACTGACGCCGGAATCCCGCAAGCAAGCGCAGCGAGTCCCCTCACGTGGCGAGTTTTGGTCACCACATTGTTATATTCCCCCTCGGGTGGTGGCATGTACCACCACTCGAGTAGGAATATCGGGCTTCTTTCGGGATTCTGACCACCGGCATTTCACCGGCTATCGGGATCTTGACAGCCGTTAAATTATCCGCATCCCTTCCATTTATTATGCGATTTTAGACACTTTCTTCCCCCTCTGTAGGCAGGTGTTATAATCTTAGTACTTTTATTCTGTTATTTTGTATAGTCTTCTACTGTGCGCTCTAAACAGACTATCCCCCTCCCCTACTCCCTACCCACTATGTGCTGCTCATCGCTCAATAATCTAGTTCTACCTCCTCCCTTTTATTTCTCCTGTAGTTCACATCTGCCTTTCCCCCTATGATTTTTCAGATGCCTGTTACCCTGATACTCCTGGTCAGAAGAGAAGGCATCCATACCACATGTCGGACACTTGCATATCTTTGCAGGAGGTGGGAGATAGACAAGGTCGGCTGGGCACTCAGGACGTGTGAGGACTCTTATCCCACGGATTTGCTGCTTACTCCATGGACACTTCTCCGCACTAGTCACTGAGAGAGGCTCCCACCTCCATAAAGTCACTCAGGACACCCCACCGAATAGACCCAGTGCCAGTTGTCTTCCCTCAGTCAGCGTGTTTCACACTGCACCTTCAAGCAGGTTGAGGTGTACGTCATGTCACTCGCTGCCTGGGCAGAGAGTTGGTTTTGGTACTCTTTCTGTATATCTAACCATGTTGTATATAATCTGTGTATAAACCCTGGTCATGTTCCTGACACAGGCCATGCTGAGACATGCACTAAGCTGCCTATAGTTGTGACCCCCACAATAGAGTGCCGGCATGGTAGCGCTTCTGTGTAGAAATGTATGGTGATTGACACTAGCTGCTACAGCAATACTGATATTGTTTTATGAATTGGAAACTGCTATATAAGATAGGAACGAGCAGCACATCATGTTTCAGTGCTGTTGAGGAAGCATGGTGCTATACCTTGTGCTGCTACAATTGTAGCGCTTAAAGCAGCATTTTTAGTTGCCTGTCATTGAAACGTAGGGGGCTTGTCACTGTATGTTCTTCTCTGCTGGATAATGAGATCAGTGATTAAATTAATGTGCATTGGATAAATATGTGAGGTCACCCAACCCTGCTGCATCACGATGGGGTAGACTGGTACTGCGAGTAGTGTCTGGTGCTGTATGAGTGTAATACGTGTGAGGAGGTGAGGTCAGGTAGTGGCTGTTGTAGAGAATGTGTTACACCTCGGTTCCACACCAACTATACACAACCCATTGTGCTATATACAAGGCAGGTGAAGAAGTTAATACCTTCATGTTTTGTGTCTCTTCAGGACCCTTTACTGCATCACAGTCCTCAGACATTCTTCCTGCCAGATAACTTACAAAAACCCAGTGCTGTGTATTGTATATGTCTTTTGAACTTGGCAGAGCTAGGTCTCATGCCTGTTGCCTCTTTTCCCTACTTAACTAGCCATTTTGTTTCACTTTCACCCTACTAACTCACCCCATCCCCCATATAGGCTTAACTGATGATACCTCTGGAACCCCAACACTGCAAGCTGCTTGTTTGCTGAAGGAATAAACAAGGAACAAGATGACCATCTTTCATTCATAACTCTGGTCATCAACCTATGGGCTTAGAATTTAGATGCATCATCGCTTGGAAAGTGATAAAATGGAGAGTGAAAAAGTACCAGCCAATCAGCTCCTAACTGACATTTTTCAAACACAGCCTGTGACATGGAAGTTAGGAGCTGATTGGCTGGTGCTTTTTCACTCTCCATTTTATCACTTTCCAAGCGATGATGCATCTGGCCCTATATCCTAATTCCCCTGCTAGTTTTCCTTAAGAGGTTAATATGGACATAACCAGTATTCCGTGCAGTCAGGGCTTTTTCCTGGGTTTTATTTAGATGAGTAGCAGTAGAGACGGCAGCTCAGCCTGATCTTCTGGCATTGGGGCAGACCCTCATGTTTCCCTGATGATCATCTGAACACCAGAAGCAGTCATCCCAATGCTTAGGTGCTGCATCCTGATACCTAGGTTCTGGTTTTCTCTTTGGAACACTGCAGAAACAAGTACTGACTAAACCACCATCAGATATATACTGTATATGTGGATACGCAATGTATTTCTGTTTGTAAAGATTATGTCTCATTGTCCGCTTTCAGCAGAATAATTAGTGCACTTTCTTTCCAGACTTAAAAAGGGCCCATGCAAGAATAAGTGGTCTGGCCTTCAGTATGTTCCTAAAATAATGATCAATTAATCTAATCCTGCTACAGTTAGGTGCAATTTCACATCGCACCTACATCACAGATTTGTGTTACTCCCTTAGAAATGTGCACACATATTCTGCAGTGATTCGGGGGGTTCGGTTTACATGGTAAACACTGAGGTGCGGTGTGGTCAGTGGCTGGTGATGCACCAGATTTACAAACACATACACGATTTGGTGGAGAGTTTTGATTGTATTCTAATCATTTTTATGCTCTAGAGTGTACTGGTGTATGACAGGTGCGGCTCTGCAGATCACTGATGTAAATATATGTGCACTGTGCCTGCTAAGTAAATTGACACCAAAGAATTGCCACAGCGTATTTGGACATTTTTTTATTACACTTCTCACCTTTGGTGTTTTTATGCATTGGTGGGAGTGCACGTACAAATGTGCTTTCAACATAAAGTACACCTGGAATGTGCAAATGGCACTTCTTTATATGTGATAAAATGCTCTGTAATGGAGACCAAATATGGAATGCACCAAACGCCACCTCATTCTCAACAATCCAATGCGACTTGTGCATGACCTAATGCAGAGGTTCTCAAACTCGGTCCTCGGGGGCACACACAGTGCATGTTTTGCAGGTAACCCAGCAGGTGCACAGGTGTATTAATTACTCACTGACACATTTTAAAAGGCCCACAGGTGGAACTAATTATTTCACTTGCGATTCTGTGAGGAGACCTGCAAAACATGCACTGTGTGTGCCCCCGAGGACCGAGTTTGAGAACCTCTGACCTAATGCATCCATACATCTAGACCAGCTAATCTAGCACTTGGTGCCTCTTGTCAGAAGATGCAAAACTTTTACACCCCAGAGATGATACAGTCTTCTCCCACAAATCCATGCACTACTCCGGGCACTCAGGTTAATTTGTGACGATAGACGTTCAATCCAAAAGAGCTGTGTGCTCGTGCTTCTCTGTCGTCTATGAAGACTTATTGATGCTGTACACCATTAATCCAAACATAGTGAAGGTGAGTTTCTGCAATGACCATAAAACCGCCTCTAAAGGCAAAAAAATAAAAAAATCCAGTTGAAGTCAAGTGAATCTGAAAATATGGCCTAGTGACTTTATTACTATTACCTATAGCAATGCACACTGCTGCAGAGATCATTCCCCAGTCTCAGCATAAACTTCAGATGTCTTACTGCCTATACGGATTATCAGATCATTAACACATATTCACATTCATTGATTTAATTACCCTCCCAAGTAGAAATTCTATTTTTTGAAAGTGTGAGTAACTATACTGTCTATGGAAAGCAGTATTGTGCATATTTGCACAATTTATATATATTTACAGACCTTTTTGCAGACTCATATTGTGTAGCAAATGTAAACAATTACCCTTGGATCCAGTATGGGGCTGGATGTAATGAAATCCCAGTTGGCCGGGAATGCGGGTTCCCAGCCAAACTCGTACGTTTTTTTTTAAAAGCGGCAGTCATTTACAAGGTATGGTTTTGCCTTGTACATAATTGTCTCTTTAAAAAAAATGTCCAAGTTCTGACAGGAACCTGCACCTCCGGCCAACTCGGATTTCATTACATCCAGCCCATTGTCTTCAAACTGCTGCTTTTAAATGGACACCGTGTCAGCAACGGGTTGGTATCCCGACAAATCCCACAGAGTATTTTAACCCTGACCCATCTCTCCCGCAGCGATGTACGATACTGTACATGCAACGGGTGTACATATTTACACACAATGTGGGAATTCTTCCATAATACATGAAGGCACAGTATGATTCTATCAGACATTTACCACCCTCTATCCTTTTTCTCATTCAGTTGACTTTTGTTTACCATTTATTCTACTAATTCCACCTCTGCCTACCTCGCACACGTCTTTTTCTGTGTCTTATTTCTAAGCTATCATTCTATACCATTTTTCTGATTTTTACTGCTCCCATCCGTATGCAGAGTACACCTGGTACATTTTATACATGGGAATTGGGGATAGGACAGCAGGGAATGGAGTGGTGTGAGGCTAACCAAAAGAATCGCAGGGAGAATGGCGATGTTGCAGTCAGCACACTCACTGGTCAGGTGCACTCTGCTGCAAATATACGTGTCCATTTATGTTCCCACTCCCCTGTATATAATAAATTAATATGTCAGTTGAGCTACAGTGATTTCTGGAATTGTCTGTATTATTTTGAACATTCTCAACATTATCCAAGTACTGATAAAAGGGAATCTGGTTGCTATGTCTGTACTGCACACATTGATCCAACATCTATATTTAGACTTGGGGGGGATCAAATTTTGGAGAGAGAGAATCTGCCAACCAATCAGCTTCTAGTTGTCATGTTAGAGGCCGTGCTAGACAAATGACAGGAGCTTGTTGGTTGCAATGGGCAACTTGTTCACTATAATATATAAACGTGTGTGTGTGTGTGTGTGTGGTGTAAGGATCCGCACTCACATCCAGAGTTGGGCAACCCCGGGGTGCTCCACAAAGGCAACAATCATCCGGTTTTACTTATATAGACATAATGACCTATTTTGGTCAGAAGACTGCACTAACCAATAGTAGAAGTCCAAATATCTTTTATATATATATAGTGTGTATATATGTGTGTGTGTGTATATATATATATATATATATATATATATATATATATATATATATATGTGTGTGTGTGTATATATATATATATATATATAATACATCTCATTCTGTAACACTCCAAAGCCCTCTGATGAAGTGTCTTTGGGAGAGACGTATCAAATATATAATGTAAAATACACCCGCATTATTCGCAAGCATGGGTCATTTGCCGAGAACAGTGTGCCGACGGCCTGGTGTAATTACTCACTGCTGCGATGCTTGCACAGTGCAAATCCATCATGGCAAGGATGAGACCAGCAGATTGTGTGTGTGTATGTATATATATATATATATTTATTGATTTGAGAGAGGGAGATATTATATTGTCCCTCATAAGGTGAATACAGCGTTATACAGGTTGAGTATACCATATCCAAATATTCCAAAATACAGAATTTTTTGAGTGAGATAGTGAAACCTTTGTTTTCTGATGACTCAATGTACACAAACTGTATAATACACAAAGTTATTAAAAATATTGGCTATAATGACCTTCAGGCTGTGTGTATAAGGTGTATATGAAACATAAATGCATTCTGTGCTTAGACTTAGGTCCCATCACCATGATATCTCATTATGGTATGCAATTATTCCAAAATACGGAAAAATCCGATATCCAAAATACCTCTGGTCCCAAGCATTTTGGATAAGGGATACTCAACCTGTAGTTTGTTTGGGTCAGGTCTTCAGCTTGTTCATTTCTGTTGTAAGTGCAGTTATTTTAGAATCATTCATGTTGTATTGTGTCTTGTTGGATAGTGCTGCAATGTTCTAGGATTTAACATAGTCCGCCTCACTGAAACAAAATATTTCTAAAGGCTCATGAGCTTTTCTTAACAAAACTGAATCAATTTGCTAAATAAATTAATGGAAAACGACCTAGTTTGTTTTTCTAGTTGCACCATGCATTAAATAAGAATTTCCCAAACGTACTCCTCTTTTCGGCAGTGTTACATGTACTACTATACATGCAAAGTTTTTTCCTTGGGCTCTGCTGATTCCGTTCTGTAAATCCGAACCGGTAAGAAAACTAATGTAACCATATTTTATAAACAGTGGGGGACCAAGCAGAAGCTACCCCATGGTGAAGGGGAACGTTAGATTATAGAACGAAGGGGCTAATTCAGACCTGATCGCTAGGCTGTGTTTTCGTACAGCGGGCGATCAGGTCTAAACTGCGCATGCACCGCAATGCGCAGGCGCATCGCACAGGTACAAAGCGGATCGCCACTCAGCGATGGGTTTGTGTGAAGGATCCATTTGCACAGGTGCTCGCTCGCAAGGAGATTGACAGGGAGAAGGCGTTTGTGGGTGGTAACTGACCGTTTTCTGGGAGTGTTTGGAAAAACGCAGGCGTGTCCAAGTGTTTGCAGGGTGGGTGTCTGACGTCAATTCCTGTCCTGAACAGGCTTAAGTGATCGCAGCGGCTGAGTAAGTCCTGGGCAGAGCAGAGACTGCACAAAATCTGCAGCCCTCCCTTCCCCGTAGGCGGCGACTATCCCATTGTAGCAGTGCAAAAATCGCCTGCTAGCGGTCAGGCCTGAATTAGGCCCAGCGTTCGGTGTGGTAGGTGTAGTGCAGTGCAAAATCGGATTCCCTTTAGCTAGTATGAGGAACAAGATAATGATCGGATATTTTAGTCAAACTAATGCTGGAATACAGATAATTAAAAAGGCTCAAAGTTTCTGTGCTCCTAATATAAACTCTGCTGTATCACATGGGCACTTTCACAGCTAGTAAAGTGTAGTGTTCATGTCCAGTCATGGTGACTGCACATGTATGATTATATCTGGTGGTCTGATGTACTGTCCCGGTGTGTTTGTGCCACAGAGCCTGTGATTTATACCTCCATATATCCATATCTGCAGTGTTTCTCAATAACTTCTCTTGTATCTCATTCGTAAGGAGAACGTTGGCAAATCCTCCGTCAATGATTATATTACAGAAAATGTGATTTACTAATTCTAGTTAGTTTATACGCTACAAATAAATGTACATATTTGAAAGGATATACTATAACATTTCCTGCAGTAGATGTGCTGAAATAGTATAGAGAGGAATGAACACTCAATGGTTAGAATTTCTGTATGTTACATCAGTTACCGGAAATCTTGGCAAATATGTCTACAGTGTGTTCTAAACAAGCAGCATTGGATATACGTAATACATACGTCCTTCTACATATCTTGTCCATATCACTGTTTACATATAGTTAAAGCCATCCATGTCTGTTTATAGAGCTGTACAGTACATTAATATGTGAAACCAAGCAATATATCATAATCCATGTATGTAACATGCAGGCCATTGCATATCTGTGTACTATAAAGAGCAGGCTTTATTTCCTACCTTTCTATGCATATGTTGTTATAATTAGATTAACATACTACATAAAGATATGAACTCAATGACACTACCTGTACTGCAAATAATTCCAGTGTGGCTGTAAGCAGTACACCTGCCCACCCTCCTCACTTTGTACCAATGCAATATGTAAGTGTATTACAACCATGCATGATTACACAGATGAATAAACCTTGAAGCTCCTCCAGTATTAATGTGTGTGGTCTCTTATACAGAAACACCAGGGGCAGCCTGGTAGAGATGCAACCTCTAAACGTACTCAGTGCACATAATTGTGTAAATAATATATTTACAATAAAGCAAATAGCACTGTTATGTGCAAATGAAACAGCAGTGAGTATGGCTTTCATTTTGTATATTAGGAAAAACCAATGTAACTGCAGTCTGGTGTAATGGCATTATAAAAAAAATAAAAATGAAAAAAATTGGGTTTTAAAAACAACGTAATAGTAGCCAAAGCTTTGCTCATGAGGATGGTATGAGGGCCCGACGTCCACAGGTGGGGGTTGTGCTTACAGCCCAACACCGTGCAGGATGCTTGGCATTTGCCAGAGAACACCAAGATTGGCAAATTCGCCACTGACGCCCTGTGCTCTTCACAGATGAAAGCAGGTTCTCACTGAGCACATGTGACAGACGTGACAGAGTCTGGAGACGCCAAGGAGAACGTTCTGCTGCCTGCAACATCCTCCAGTATGACCGGTTTGGCAGTGGGTCAGCAATGGTGTGGGGTGGCATTTCTTTGGGGGGCCGCACAGCCCTCCATGTGCTCGCCAGAGGTAGCCTGACTGCCATTAGGTACCGAGATGAGATCCTCAGACCCCTTGTGAGACCATATGCTGGTGCGGTTGGCCCTGGGTTCCTCCTAATGCAAGACAATGCTAGACCTCATGTGGCTGGAGTGTGTCAGCAGTTCCTGCAAGACGTAGGCATTGATGCTATGGACTGGCCCGCCCGTTCCCCAGACCCGAATCCAATTGAGCAGATCTGGGACATCATGTCTCGCTCCATCCACCAACGCCACGTTGCACCACAGACTGTCCAGGAGTTGGCGGATGCTTTAGTCCAGGTCTGCGAGGAGATCCCTCAGGAGACCATCTGCCACCTCATCAGGAGCATGCCCAGGCGTTGTAGGGAGGTCATACAGGCACGTGGAGGCCACACACACTACTGAGCCTCAATTTGACTTGTTTTAAGGACATTACATCAAAGTTGGATCAGCCTGTAGTGTGTTTTTCCACTTTAATTTTGAGTGTGACTCCAAATCCAGACCTCCATGGGTTAATAAATTTGATTTCCATTGATAATTTCTCTAACGTCCTAAGTGGATGCTGGGGACTCCGTAAGGACCATGGGGAATAGCGGCTCCGCAGGAGACTGGGCACATCTAAAGAAAGCTTTAGGACTATCTGGTGTGCACTGGCTCCTCCCCCTATGACCCTCCTCCAAGCCTCAGTTAGATCTCTGTGCCCGAACGAGAAGGGTGCACACTAGGGGCTCTCCTGAGCTTCTTAGTGAAAGTTTTAGTTTAGGTTTTTTATTTTCAGTGAGACCTGCTGGCAACAGGCTCACTGCATCGAGGGACTAAGGGGAGAAGAAGCGAACTCACCTGCGTGCAGAGTGGATTGGGCTTCTTAGGCTACTGGACATTAGCTCCAGAGGGACGATCACAGGCCCAGCTTGGATGGGTCCCAGAGCCGCGCCGCCGGCCCCCTTACAGAGCCAGAAGGCAGAAGACGTCCTGTCTTCAACAAGGTAGCGCACAGCACTGCAGCTGTGCGCCATTGCTCTCAGCACACTTCACACTCCGGTCACTGAGGGTGCAGGGCGCTGGGGGGGGGCGCCCTGAGACGCAATAAAAAACACCTTGGATGGCAAAAAATGCATCACATATAGCTCCTGGGCTATATGGATGCATTTAACCCCTGCCAGAATATACAGAAAAACGGGAAGATAAGGCCGCCGATAAGGGGGCGGAGCCTATCTCCTCAGCACACTGGCGCCATTTTCCCTCACAGCTCCGTTGGAGGGAAGCTCCCTGGCTCTCCCCTGCAGTCACTACACTACAGAAAGGGTTAAAAAAGAGAGGGGGGCACTAATTAGGCGCAGTATTAACTATACAGCAGCTATAAGGGGAAAAACACTTATATAAGGTTATCCCTGTATATATATAGCGCTCTGGTGTGTGCTGGCAAACTCTCCCTCTGTCTCCCCAAAGGGCTAGTGGGGTCCTGTCCTCTATCAGAGCATTCCCTGTGTGTGTGCTGTATGTCGGTACTTTTGTGTCGACATGTATGAGGAGAAAAATGGTGTGGAGACGGAGCAGATTGCCTGTAATAGTGATGTCACCCCCTAGGGGGTCGACACCTGAGTGGATGAACTGTTGGAAGAAATTACGTGACAGTGTCAGCTCTGTATAAAAGACAGTGGTTGACATGAGACAGCCGGCTACTCAGCTTGTGCCTGTCCAGACGTCTCATAGGCCGTCAGGGGCTATAAAGCGCCCGTTACCTCAGATGGCAGATATAGACGCCGACACGGATACTGACTCCAGTGTCGACGGTGAAGAGACAAATGTGACTTCCAGTAGGGCCACACGTTACATGATTGAGGCAATGAAAAATGTTTTACACATTTCTGATAATACGAGTACCACCAAAAAGGGGTATTATGTTCGGTGAGGAAAAACTACCTGTAGTTTTCCTGAATCTGAGAAATTAAATGAGGTGTGTGATGATGCGTGGGTTTCCCCCGATAAAAACTGATAATTTCTAAAATGTTATTGGCATTATATCCTTTCCCGCCAGAGGTTAGGGTGCGTTGGGAAACACCCCCTAGGGTGGATAAACGCTCACACGTTTGTAAGGGCACTAACCTCTCCTGAGATGGCCGCCCTTAAGGATCCTGCTGATAGAAAGCAGGAGGGTATCCTAAAATGTATTTACACACATACTGGTGTTATACTGCGACCAGCAATCGCCTCAGCCTGGATGTGCAGTGCTGGGTCGGCGTGGTCGGATTCCCTGACTGAAAATATTGATACCCTAGATAGGGACAGTATATTTTTGCCTATAGAGCATTTGAAAGATGCATTTCTATATATGCGTGATGCACAGCAGAATATTTGCCGACTGGCATCAAGAGTAAGTGCGTTGTCCATTTCTACCAGTAGAGGGTTATGGACACGTCAGTGGTCAGGTGATGCGTATTCCAAATGGCATTTGGAAGTATTGCTTTATTAAGGGGAGGAGTTATTTGGGGTCGGTCTTTTAGACCTGGTGGCCACGGCAACAGCTGGGAAATCCACGTTTGTACCCCAGGTCGCCTCTCAACATGAGAAGATGCCGTATTATCAGGCGCAGTCTTTTCGTGGACAAGCGGGCAAAAGGTTCCTCTTTTCTGCCCCGTGACAGAAGGAGAGGAAAAAGGCTGCAGAAATCAGCCAGTTCCCAGGAACAGAAACCCTCTCCCGCCTCTGCCAAGCCCTCAGTATACGCTGGGGCTTTACAAGCAGAATCAGGCACGGTGGGGGGCCCGTCTCAATGAATTTCAGCGCGCAGTGGGCTCACTCGCAAGTAGACCCCTGGATCCTTCAGGTGATATCTCAGGGGTACAAATTAGAATTCGAGACGTCTCCCCCTCGCCGTTTCCTAAAGTCGGCTTTACCGATGTCTCCTTCTGTCAGGGAGACAGTTTTGGAAGCCATTCACAAGCTGTATTCCCAGCAGGTGATAATCAAGATACCCCTCCTGCAACAGGGAACGGGGTATTATTCCACACTGTGGTGGTACCGAAGCCGGACGGCTCGGTGAGACCGATTCTAAATCTAAAATCTTTGAACACTTACATACAGAGGTTCAAATTCAAGATTGAGTCACTCAGAGCAGTGATTGCGAACCTGGAAGAAGGGGACTACATGATGTCTCGGGACATCAAGGATGCTTACCTTCATGTCAAAATTTACCCTTCTCACCAAGAACTGTCACTATCAGTTCAGACGCTGCCGTATGGATGGTCCACGGCACCCCGGGTCTTTACCAAGGTAATGGCCGAAATGATGATATTCCTTCGAAGGAAGGGAATTTTAGTTATACCTTACTTGGACAATTCCCTGATAAGGGTAAGATCCAGGGAACAGTTGGAAGTCGGTGTAGCACTATCTCAGGTAGTGTTGCGGCAGCACGATTGGATTCTCAATATTCCAAAATCGCAGCTGGTTCCGACGACTTGTCTTCTGTTCCTAGGGATGATCCTGGACACAGTCCAGAAAAAGGTGTTTCTCCCGGAGGAGAAAGCCAGGGAGTTATCCGAGCTAGTCAGGAACCTCCTAAAACCGAGCCAAGTCTCAGTGCATCAATGCACAAGGGTTCTGGGTAAAATGGTGGCTTCCTACGAAGCAATCCCATTCGGCAGATTCCACGCAAGAACTTTCCAGTGGGACCTGCTGGACAAATGGTCCGGGTCGCATCTTCAGATGCATCAGCGGATAACCCTGTCACCAAGGACAAGGGTGTCCCTCCTGTGGTGGTTGCAGAGTGCTCATCTTCTAGAGGGCCGCAGATTCGGCATTCAGGACTGGGTCCTGGTGACCACGGATGCCAGCCTGCGATGCTGGGGAGCAGTCACACAGGGAAGGAATATCCAGGGCTTAGGGTCAAGCCTGGAGACATCACTTCACATAAATATCCTGAAGCTAAGGGACATTTACAATGCTCTAAGCTTAGCATTACCTCTGCTTCAAGGTCAGCCGGTGTTGATCCAGTCGGACAACATCACGGCAGTCACCCACGTAAACAGACAGGGTGGCACAAGAAGCAGGAGGGCAATGGCAGAAGCTGCAAGGATTCTTCGCTGGGCGGAAAATCATGTGATAGCACTGTCGGCAGTATTCATTCCGGGAGTGGACAACTGGGAAGCAGACTTCCTCAGCACGACCTCCACCCGGGAGAGTGGGGACTTCACCCAGAAGTCTTCCACATGATTATAAACCGTTGGGAAAAACTCGACAGGTATTGCGCCAGGTCCAGGGACCCTCAGGCAATAGCTGTAGACGCTCTGGTAACACCGTGGGTGTACCAGTCAGGGTATGTGTTCCCTCCTCTGCCTCTCATACCCAAGGTACTGAGATTGATAAGATGGAGAGGAGTAAGCACTATATTCGTGGCTCCGGATTGGACAACAAGGACTTGGTAACCGGAACTTCAAGAGAGGCTCACGGAGGATCCGTGGCCTCTACCTCTAAGAAGGGACCTGCTCCAGCAAGGACCCTGTCTGTTCCAAGACTTACCGCGGCTGCGTTTGACGGCATGGCGGTTGAACGCCGGATCCTGAAGGAAAAAAGGCATTCCGGATGAAGTCATCCCTATCCTGATCAAAGCCAGGAAGGATGTAACCGCAAAAACATTATCACCGCAATTGGCGAAAATATGTTGCGTGGTGCAAGGCCACTAAGGCCCGACGGAGGAAATTCAACTGGGTCGATTCCTACATTTCCTGCAAACAGGAGTGTCTATGGGCCTGAAATTAGGGTCCATTAAGGTTCAAATTTCGGCCCTGTCAATTTTCTTCCAAAAAGAACTAGCTTCAGTCCCTGAAGTTCAGACGTTTGTAAAAGGGGTACTGCATATACAGCCTCCTTTTGTGCCTCCAGTGGCACTTTGGGATCTCAATGTAGTTTTGGGTTCCAAAAGTCACATTGGTTTGAACCACTTAAATCTGTGGAGTTAAAATATCTCACATGGAAAGTGGTCATGCTGTTGGCCCTGGCCTGGGCCAGGCGCGTGTCAGAATTGGCGGCTTTATCCTAAAAAAGCCTTTATCTGATTTTCCATTCGGACAGGGCGGAATTGAGGACTCGTCCTAAGTTTCTCCCTAAGGTGGTTTCAGCGTTTCACCTGAACCAACCTATTTGTGGTGCCTGCGGCTACTAGGGACTTGGAGGACTCCAAGTTGCTAGACGTTGTCAGGGCCCTGAAAATATATGTTTCCAGGATGGCTGGAGTCAGGAAATCTGACTCGCTGTTTATCCTGTATGCACCCAACAAGCTGGGTGCTCCTGCTTCTAAGCAGACTATTGCTCGTTGGATTTGTAATACAATTCAGCTTGCACATTCTGTGGCAGGCCTGCCACAGCCAAAAATCTGTAAATGCCCACTCCACAAGGAAGGTGGGCTCATCTTGGGCTGCTGCCCGAGGGGTCTCGGCTTTACAACTTTGCCGAGCAGCTACTTGGTCAGGAGCAAATACATTTGTAAAATTCTACAAAATTGATATCCTGGCTGAGGAGGACCTGGAGTTCTCTCATTTGGTGCTGCAGAGTCATCCGCACTCTCCCGCCCGTTTGGGAGCTTTGGTATAATCCCCATGGTCCTTACGGAGTCCCCAGCATCCACTTAGGACGTTAGAGAAAATAAGAATTTACTTACCGATAATTCTATTTCTCATAGTCCGTAGTGGATGCTGGGCGCCCATCCCAAGTGCGGATTGTCTGCAATACTGGTACATAGTTATTGTTACCAAAAATCGGGTTATTGCTGTAGTGAGCCATCTTTTCTAGAGGCTCCTCTGTTATCATGCTGTTAACTGGGTTCAGATCACAAGTTGTACGGTGTGATTGGTGTGGCTGGTATGAGTCTTACCCGGGATTCAAAATCCTTCCTTATTGTGTACGCTCGTCCGGGCACAGTATCCTAACTGAGGCTTGGAGGAGGGTCATAGGGGGAGGAGCCAGTGCACACCAGATAGTCCTAAAGCTTTCTTTAGATGTGCCCAGTCTCCTGCGGAGCCGCTATTCCCCATGGTCCTTACGGAGTCCCCAGCATCCACTACGGACTATGAGAAATAGAATTATCGGTAAGTAAATTCTTATTTTTTGTGTGATTTTGTTGTCAGCACATTCAACTATGTAAAGAACAAAGTATTTAATAAGAATTTCTCTTACGTCCTAGAGGATGCTGGGGACTCCGTAAGGACCATGGGGTATAGACGGGCTCCGCAGGAGACATGGGCACTATAAAGAACTTAAGATGGGTGTGCACTGGCTCCTCCCTCTATGCCCCTCCTCCAGACCTCAGTTAGATCCTGTGCCCAGAGGAGACTGGGTGCACTACAGGGGAGCTCTCCTGAGTTTCTCTGAAAAAGAATTTTGTTAGGTTTATTTTCAGGGAGCACTGCTGGCAACAGGCTCCCTGCATCGTGGGACTGAGGGGAGAGAAGCAGACCTACTTAAATGATAGGCTCTGCTTCTTAGGCTACTGGATACCATTAGCTCCAGAGGGTCGGAACGCAGGTCTCACCCTCGCCGTTCGTCCCGGAGCTGCGCCGCCGTCCTCCTCACAGAGCCGGAAGATAGAAGCCGGGTGAGTATAAGAAGAAAGAAGACTTCAAAGGAGGCAGAAGACTTCAGATCTTCTCTGAGGTAACACGCAGCGGTAACGCAGCGCGCCATTGCTCCCACACACAACACACACAGCGGGCACTGAAGGGTGCAGGGCGCAGGGGGGGCACCCTGGGCAGCAATAATAAACCTCTAGGGACTGGCTAACATATATATAGGCTGCGGAGGCATTATATTATATAATCCCCCGCCAGTATTGGAAATTTGAGCGGGACCGAAGCCCGCCGCTGAGGGGGCGGAACTTGATCCTCCAGCACTAACCAGCACCATTTTCTCCACAGCACACTGCAGAGAAGCTGGCTCCCCGAACTCTCCCCTGCTGAACACGGTGACAGAGGGCAAAAAAAGAGGGGGGGGGGGCACTTTTAATTGGCACAGTGAGTGTGTGTGTGTGTATATATATTTATATAAAAGCGCTGTTTTATCTGAGAATTTTGTTTCCAGTGTCAGTTGGCGCTGGGTGTGTGCTGGCATACTCTCTCTCTGTCTCTCCAAAGGGCCTTATTGGGGAACTGTCTCCATATAGATATATTCCTGAGTGTGTGGGGGTGTCGGTACGCGTGTGTCTGCATGTCTGAAGCGGAAGGCTCATCTAAGGAGGAGGTGGAGCAGATGATTGTGGTGTCTCCGTCGGCAACGCCGACACCTGATTGGTTGGATATGTTGAATGTTTTAAATGCAAATGTGTCTTTATTACAAGCAGAGTCCAGGGATAGAACAGGGAGTCAATCCATGGCTTTGACTGTGTCACAGGGCCCTTCAGGGTCTTAGAAACGTCCCCTGTCCCAAGTAGCAGACACTGATACCGACACGGATTCTGACTCGTGTCGACTACGATGATGCGAGGTTACACCCAAGGGTGGCCAAAAGTATTAATTATATGATTATTGCAATAAAGGATGTTTTACATATCACAGATGTCCCCTCTGTCCCTGACAAGAGGGTACACATGTTTAAGGAAAAGAAACCTCTCCCCCATCTCATGAGCTGAACGCGTTATTTGAAAAGGCTTGGGAAACTCCAGACAAGAAACTGCAGATTCCCAAAAGAATTCTTATGGCGTATCCTTTCCCTGCGCAGGACAGGTTACGGTGGGAATCCTCACCCAGGGTGGATAAGGCGTTAACGCGCTTGTCCAAAAAGGTGGCGCTACCGTCTCCAGACACGGCAGCCCTCAAGGATCCTGCTGATCGCAGACAGGAAACTACCTCAAAATCAATTTATACACATACGGGTGCCTTGCTCAGACCGGCAATAGCGTCGGCTTGGGTTTGTAGCGCTGTTGCGGCTTGAACGGATACTTTGTCAGCTGACATTGATACCCTGGATAGGGATACCATTTTATTGACCTTAGGTCACATTAAAGACGCAGTCTTATATATGAGAGACGCTCAGAAAGACGTTGGTCTGCTTGGTTCGAGAGCCAACGCCGTGGCGATATCTGCTAGGCGAGCCCTGTGGACCCGCCAATGGACGGGTGATGCCGTCTCAAAGAAGCATATGGAAGTTTTACCTTACAAAGGTGAGGATTTATTTGGGGAAGGTCTCGCGGACCTGGTTTCCACAGCTACCGCGGGTAAATTACTTTTTTACCTTATGTTTCCCCACAGCAAAAGAAAACGCCGCAATATCAGATGCAGTCCTTTCGGCCGCATAAGCCCAGAAGAGGTCGGGGCTCTTCCTGCCTCGCCAGAGGTAAGTGTAGAGGGAAAAGACTGCCTGCTATGGCTAGTTCCCAGGAGCAGAAGTTCTCCCCGGCTTCTACTAAATCCACCACATGACGCTGGGGCACCACTGAGGGAGTCTGCGCCGGTGGGGGCACGTCTTCGACTCTTCAGCCAAGTCTGGGTTCAGTCAGATGTGGATCCTTGGGCAATGGAATTTGTATCCCAGGGTTACAAGCTGGAATTCGAAGACGTGCCTCCTCGCCGGTTTTTCAGATCGGCTTTACCAGCTTCTTCCCCAGAAAGGGAGATAGTTTTAGCTGCAATTCAAAAACTGTGTCAACAACAAGTGGTTGTCAGGGTTCCCCTAGTTCAACAGGGGAAGGGGTACTATTCAACCCTATTTGTGGTCCCGAAACCGGATGGCTCGGTCAGACCCATTCTAAATTTAAAATCCCTAAACCTGTACTTGAAAAAGTTCAAATTCAAGATGGAATCGCTCCGGGCAGTTACCTCCAGCCTGGAAGGGGGGGATTTTATGGTGTCACTGGACATAAAGGACGCTTACCTTCATGTCCCCATATATCCCCCTCATCAGGCGTACCTGAGATTCGCTGTACAGGACTGTCATTACCAGTTTCAGACGTTGCCGTTTGGGCTTTCCGCGGCCCTGAGGATTTTCACCAAGGTAATGGCGGAAATGATGGTGCTCCTGCGCAGGCAGGGAGTCACAATTATCCCGTACTTGGACGATCTCCTGATAAAAGCGAGACCGAGAGATCAATTGCTGAAAAGCGTGTTGCTCTCCCTGAGAGTGCTGCAGCAGCATGGCTGGATTCTAAATCTACCAAAGTCACAGTTGATTCCAACGACTCGGCTATCTTTCTTAGGCATGATTCAGGACACAGAACAGAAGAGGGTTTTTCTCCCAATGGACAAAGCCCAGGAACTCCAGAACATGGTCAGAGACCTGCTAAAACCAAAAAGAGTGTCGGTCCATCAATGCACTCGAGTGCTGGGAAAAATGGTGGCGACCTACGAGGCCATCCCCTTCGGCAGGTTCCATGCGGGGACGTTTCAGTGGGACCTTCTGGACAAGTGGTCGGGGTCCCATCTACAAATACATCAGAAAATAAGCCTGTCTCCCAGGGCCAGGGTGTCTCTCCTGTGGTGGCTGCAGAGTGCTCACCTTCTCGAGGGTCGCAGGTTCGGCATTCAAGACTGGGTTCTGGTGACCACGGACGCGAGCCTCCGGGGATGGGGAGCAGTCACACAAGGAAGACATTTTCAGGGACTGTGGTCAAGCCAGGAGGCTTGTCTACACATCAACGTACTGGAATTGAGGGCCATATACAACGGCCTACGTCAAGCGGAGAATCTTCTTCGCGACCTACCGGTTCTGATTCAGACAACGTCACAGCCGTAGCTCATGTAAACCGCCAAGGCGGAACAAGGAGCAGAGCGGCAATGGCGGAAGCCACCAGGATTCTTCGCTGGGCGGAAAATCACATAAGCGCGTTGGCAGCAGTCTTCATTCCGGGAGTGGACAACTGGGAAGCAGACTTCCTCAGCAGACACGATCTCCATCCAGGAGAGTGGGGACTTCATCAAGAAGTTTTTGCAGAGATAACAAGTCATTGGGGACTTCCTCAAATAGACATGATGGTGTCACGCCTCAACAAGAAGCTTCGGAGGTATTGTGCCAGGTCAAGGGACCCTCAGGCAGTAGCAGTAGACGCCCTGGTGACACCGTGGGTGTTTCAGTCGGTCTATGTGTTCCCTCCTCTTCCATTCCATATTGAGAATCATAAGACGAAAAAGCGTGCGGACAATGGGGGTAATTCTGAGTTGATCGCAGCAGCAAGTTTTTTAGCAATTGAGCAAAACCATGTGCACTGGAGGGGGGGGGGGGCAGATATAACATTTGCAGAGAGAGTTAGATTTGGGTGGGTTATTTTGTTTCTGTGCAGGGTAAATACTGGCGGCTTTATTTTTACACTGCAATTTAGATTTCAGTTTGAATACACCACACCCAAATCTAACTCTCTCTGCACATGTTAAATCTGCCTCCCCTGCAGTGCACATGGTTTTGCCCAACTGCTAACAAAATTCCTGCTGCGATCAACTTGGAATTACCCCCAATACTCATCGTTCCAGATTGGCCTCGAAGGGCCTGGTATTCAGATCTTCAGGTAATGCTCACAGAAGATCCGTGGCCTCTTCCTCTCAGAGAGGACCTGTTGCAACAGGGGCCCTGCGTGTTCCAAGACTTACCGCGGTTACGTTTGACGGCATGGCGGTTGAACACCGAATCCTAGCTGGGAAAGGCATTCCGGAAGAAGTCATCCCTACTCTGATAAAGGCTAGGAAGGAGGTGACGGCGAAACATTATCACCGTATCTGGAGAAAATATATATCTTGGTGTGTAGCCAAGAATGCTCCTACTGAGGAATTCCATCTGGGCCGTTTTCTCCACTTTCTACAGACAGGAGTGGATATGGGCCTAAAATTAGGCTCAATTAAGGTACAGATTTCGGCCTTATCAATTTTCTTTCAGAAGGAATTGGCTTCTCTCCCAGAAGTCCAGACTTTTGTAAAGGGAGTGCTGCACATACAGCCTCCTTTTGTGCCTCCAGTGGCACCATGGGACCTAAACGTGGTGTTACAGTTCCTAAAATCTCACTGGTTTGAACCTCTTCAAATGGTTGAATTAAAATTTCTCACTTGGAAGGTGGTCATGTTGTTGGCCTTGGCATCTGCAAGGCGGGTGTCCGAATTGGCGGCTTTGTCTCACAAAAGCCTTTATCTGATTTTTCATGTGGATAGAGCAGAATTAAGGACTCATCCTCAATTTTTGCCTAAAGTGGTTTTATCGTTTCATATGAACCAACCTATTGTGGTACCTGTGGCTACGGGTGACGTGGAGGATTCCAAGTCCCTTGATGTGGTCAGGGCCTTAAAAATTTATGTAGCCAGGACGGCTCGGGTTAGGAAAACAGAGGCACTGTTTATCCTGTATGCAGCGAACAAGGTTGGCGCTCCTGCTACTAAGCAGACTATTGCTCGCTGGATCTGTAACACGATTCAGCAGGCTCATTCTACAACTGGATTGCCGTTACCAAATTCGTTAAAGGCCCATTCCACTAGGAAGGTGGATTCTTCTTGGGCGACTGCCCGAGGCGTCTCGGCATTACAGCTTTGCCGAGCGGCGACTTGGTCGGGTTCAAACACTTTTGCAAAATTCTACAAGTTTGATACCCTGGCTGATGAGGACCTCATGTTTGCTCAATCGGTGCTGCAGAGTCATCCGCACTCTCCCGCCCGGTCTGGAGCTTTGGTATAATCCCAAAGGTCCTTACGTAGTCCCCAGCATCCTTTAGGACGTAAGAGAAAATAAGATTTTAAACCTACCGGTAAATCTTTCTCCTAGTCCGTAGAGGATGCTGGGCGCCCGTCCCAGTGCGGACGTATTTCTGCAAGGCTTGTATATAGTTATTGCTTACATAAGGGTTATGTTACAGTTAAGATCAGTCTTTGGCTGATGCTGTTTTGTTTCATACTGTTAACTGGTTGTGTATATTCCAGGTTATACGGTGTGGATGGTGTGGGCTGGTATGAATCTTGCCCTTAGATTAACAAAAATCCTTTCCTCGTACTGTCTGTCTCCTCTGGGCACAGTTCTCTAACTGAGGTCTGGAGGAGGGGCATAGAGGGAGGAGCCAGTGCACACCCATCTAAAGTTCTTTATAGTGCCCATGTCTCCTGCGGAGCCCGTCTATACCCATGTTCCTTTACGGAGTCCCCAGCATCCTCTACGGACTAGGAGAAAAAGATTTACCGGTAGGTTTAAAATCTTATTATTTAAATTCATTCAGATCTAGGATGTTCTTTTTAGTGTTCCCTTTATTCTTTTGAGCAGTGTATATTAATAAATGCTAATATTTTCTTATGTGAATTTCTGATTTCATATATCTACCTTACTGGTAGAACCGATACTGATAAAAGACACCATGAAAAGCAGTCAGGAAAGAATCTTGGAGGAAAATTAGCCTGGAATGTGTAACTTTACAAAAAAAACATTGCCACAGGTACGGTGCACGGAGCAGGAGGCCATTCTAACACTAAAGATGTTTCAATTTACAATCTGCATTGCTTGGCAATATACCTGTAGCCCCGTAAAAATAAATAAATGTTAAAGAGGAGATACATGATGATCTCTGTTCCCTGAGGCTTACATTAAATATATATATATGTATCTATATATATTTATATATATATAAACTAGTTATCCAATGATTGTGTACATATATGAACTATATACTATATAATTACTGCCTTTGTAAATATATGAAATATATTCACATTGTTTGATGTAACCCTTGTCCTGTATATATATATATATTTGGGGGTTGTTGGTGGTGAACGGGGATATTGAACATTAATGTGTTAAACGGTACTGTGGTACTTTGGCACGAGCAGGAGTAGATTGAATCCTCCAGAAGCTCTCGTGCTGACTGATATATGCCCGGATTGAGAGAGCCGTTAAGAAAAGCTCGAGGGGGAGCGGGAGAGAGAGCCGCGAGGACAGAGAGACTCTGAGGAGATCTGAGTGCGGCTGAGGTGAAATACCGGAGGCGCAGTGTAGTCCGGCGTCGGAGCCCACCCGTGCGTCCACCGAGGCAAAGAGAGAGAAGCGGGAAGGTGTGCGACGAAGGGCTGAGAGAGAGGCATCGCTGAGGAAAGGGAGACGCGCTGAACCCGAGTGACGGCAAGTGGCGGCCAAGGAGTATGGTGACTGGACGCCCAGATGGAGGGACGATACTTACCAGCGGCAAACCCCGGTAAGCGGTGTGGAGTGATCTGATCTCCGGCAGCAGAGGCCCCAGGTAACGGAGGAGCTGCATCAGTGAAAGCGGCGCTGAAGAGAAGTTCACTCGGGCAGCAGAGAAGTTCACTCGGGCAGCACAAAAAGCTCTCTCCCGAACCCACCCCCAGGGGCTCGGCTAATCCGCATTCCACCAACCCGATCAGGGCAGCGGTGACACAAATGTGAGTGACTGTATAAGGGAGGGGAGGAGGTGGTTTTCTGCCATGAAATAGTATGAGAGGGATGGACCTGAATAAACTGCAGCACCTAAAGGGCACCCCCTGAAGGGGATTTTACATATGTAATAGCATTACAGTGAAGGGAATTTATATCCAATTCTAGCACTGAAGCTGTCCATTCTGCTGTAATGGATATATGAACAGGAATTATAACATTGACTGTATATTATTGAAAGGAATAATAATCTCCCAGTAAGAGGATGATGCTGTAGCAGGTAGAAGAAAGTAACTGACTTGTTAGTATCTGAATCCAGCCTTCCCCTATGTTCACAGTATAATATACTAAATGCCATTATAAGCATATAGAAAGGGTAAGAGAATAACCGCCTTACCTGTGAAAACGGAATTGAAGGAGTGGAAAAGCCCTAGACTAAAGGTATAACAAAGGTGCATAGACTTTTTCTCACATATTGCAATCCTGATTATCTTATTCACAGGGCAGGATAATATTTAGTGATACACTACCCCATTGCATATATGGTTTGGTCGTTCAAGTATAATAATTAAATATCCTGTGTGAGGACAATAGACTGGATGATCACATAAGTGGAATGATAAACTGTGACTTCCCCAGGAGTAGATGAAGTAGATAGTTGGGGGAGAAAGATAATAGCTGTACCCTGTATAAATCGCACTGGAATCAGTTATCTCCTGATGAATTCCCATTGATGGATTCCCGTTCCTACGTCGTGTGGACCAGTATCTTATAAATTGACGAGGATCCTCAAGTCAGATAAACCGACTGGAATAGTGACAGTGGAAACCTTCAAATTTATAGTGATAATAAGGATATAACTAGGGTACATAGGTACTGGATTTCAGTGACGTCAGTAAAGGTATTCTCCATTTAAATATAGAGACGCTTTTGAACCGCAATAGGCTACCGATAGTCCACGATCAGCGGAATTTTATCATACCACACCTGACTACCAAAGCAACTGTACAACATAGGGGGTATATATTTAATGACATTGACTATTTGAGTACAATTCTCGTACTGCATTCATCATTAAGTGACGACTAATGCCATTTTATCCAACGTAAATTGGGCCCCAACAATGCACCAACGAAAACCACCAAGTGAAGAAAGAGACTGCAGGGGGACAAATAAGGTTATGGTATATGTATGTTTAATCTATATATGCAATACAGTAGTTATAAGATTGTTGTATTGAATACACTGTTACAATATAGATATCTAAAGGAAAATATTGTAGTATAGTATATCTTTATTCTGTGTGTAGTGAGTTAACACAATATGAATATGCATACCCTAATAGGGACATAAGGTAATAGTGTGTTAATTCTGAGAACAACCAAGTATAGGAAAGTATAAATTCAGGTTCATAAATACTTACCGTGGATGTGGACAAGTGGCCGCCGTCAGCTGGACATAGGGATCTGAAAGACAAAAGAAGAGAACAAGGTAAATTAAACACATCACCCAACCCACACTCTAAACAGTAAATACAACACTACTGGCAACCGCTTTCCCAAGAAAGCCTGGGTTGGTCTATAGATTGCTTGGGTGGAGGCACTACGTCATCTGGGAATAGTAACCTTTGTATTGCATAAATTGGGAGCTACTAAGGGTTACATTTGGAGGCACTGCTGAGATCCTACTATACCCCAGATTCAGTGGTCAATACCGAAACTATACATCATGGAAGAAGTTACCAACGCCGATATCTATAGGTGGTGTAAAGAAAAGGGCGTGGAACCCTTATGCAGCTTCGGGTTAGTTGGACAACTTTCATCGGCCAGTGATGATGCCGTCATTCGGGCTGTTGTGCAACTGTATGGTATTAGTCAACCATGTACGGTTGATCGATGGAAAGGACAAGATGGAGAAACTTTTGCTATCCTACTTAGTAACAGACTTCCTTTGGATAACACATTACTACCCTGTATGGTGGTGGTTGACGATGTCCCTGGGCGAAAAGTTCAACTAGTATGGCCTGAAAACATGGAAGAAGCAGCCACCCCAGGAGAAGATATAGGAAATGATACCACTGCTGTAGGAGACTGTTTTCATATCCCCAGTGGGGAAGATCGAACAAAGGATAAGGAAGAATCTCCTGGAAAAGGGGTGAAAACCATGATGGATAAAATGGTTAGTCAGATGGAGAGATTACATTATGAAGGGGGATATAGGAGACTTAGGATTTTCTCTGGTATTTCCCCTGTACCTGCTGGGGAAGAAACCTATGATACTTGGAGAGAAGCTGCCATTCAGCACTCTGAAGAGTGGCAATGTCCAGAGCATATCAAAAGACAGCGTATAGTGGAAAGTCTCCGGGGACCTGCTATGAGAGTGATTCAAGCCACCAGAAGGAGTAAATCTACCGCCACTCTGAAAGATTATCTAGAAGCTTTGGATTTTTCTTATGGCACCATGGAAGATGTAGGAGATCTGATGTCAAGATTACATCGCACCTATCAGGAGCCGGGGGAGACTCTCACTCAATATATTTATAGAGTGGATAGATTGATTTACCAAATTGTAGAGAAAGGGGGGATAGCTAAGGAGGCGGTAGATGACCAACGAATGCGACAGGTTCTGAAAGGAGCTCTCACTCTAAATCCAGTTGCACAAAGACTACGTTGTACCCGACGGTCAGGACCCGCACCCAGTCTCACGGAACTAGTGAGGGAGGTCAAGATAGAGGAAGTACAAATCGAGAATCGAGACAAGACTATTAAGAGAGTCAAAGCTATCTTACCGGCTATACCTGCCCCCACCTCCACTGTTATGGATGACCGATTGATTAAGTTACTGGAAGATCAAAATAAAAAAATAGACCAGTTAATTGCTTTACAGAGTACAGCTTCATCAAGGCCCTACTGGTCGTCAGACTCAAACCGAGGAAGGACCAGGGGAGGTGGTAGACGTGGGAATATACTCTGTTATAGTTGTGGACAACCAGGGCATAGATCTTTTGAATGCCCCGTGAGTGGTATGGAGAGGAATGGACGAATGCCGTTTTACCACCGGTCCAGAGAGGAGCAGATGGAAAACCCCAACGGGAGTTCTGTGAACCCCTCACAGGCTCCCCAACAATAACTGTTCATGCTATGGGGAGTGCCCAATGGTCCGATGCTATTCCAGACAGTCTTATGGGACATGCACCATTAGTGAAAGCACTTATAAATGGACAGGAATGTATGGTGTTGTTGGACAGTGGGTCACAAGTGTCCATTGTATTTGAAACATGGTACCGGGAGAATCTGTCAACTGTTCCCATTCAAGCTCTTAGCGGTCTTACAGTATGGGGCCTCAGTGAACAGAAGTACCCGTATTTGGGGTACATAGTTACACAACTTACTTTGGAACCTGGATTAATTACCCCTAATGAGTCTATTCCATTGGTTGCCCTGATTTGCCCTGATTCCCCTGGGGATAATGGCCACTTGTCCGCTATAGTGGGTACTAATACCAATATGTTTAGAAATTTAAAGCAATGGTGTGATAAACAAGACAGAGGAAATAATGAAGGGATGAGACCATCGATAGAACCAGAAACAGTTCACTGTAACTTCCTGGAAAGTCATCCTGATCGAATGGTTACCCCTTTGTCTACTGGGTCTCAGGGAAATTATAACCAATTGAATCTGGAAGAGTGTTTTCAGGGGAGCGATATTGATCAGACTCGAAAACAACTGCTAATGGAACAACTCATGTTAAGGGAAGATGTTTTTTCCAAAAGTGATTGGGACCTAGGGACTGCATCGGGTGTTGAACATCATATCAGATTGACAAATAATACTCCATTCCGAGAGAGATCCAGGAGATTGGCTCCGGCTGATTTCGAAGACGTCAGGAGTCACCTTAGGAATTTGTTGGAGAATAATGTCATCGCCGATTCCGAGAGTCAGTACGCTTCACCTATTGAGGTTGCTCGGAAAAAGACCGGAGAAATTCGTCTATGTATAGACTATCGTACTCTTAACAATAGAACCGTGACTGATCAGTACACTGTACCTAAAGTAGACGAGGCATTGGATTGCCTTCAAGGGAGCCAGTGGTTCTCCGTTCTTGATCTACGATGCGGGTACTATCAGATCCCCATGAGTAAGGAGGATAGGGCCAAAACCGCCTTCATCTGCCCTATTGGGTTCTATGAGTTCTTAAAGATGCCCCAAGGAATCAAGGGAGCACCGGCTACTTTCCAACGAACCATGGAACAAACTGTAGGTGACATGTGTTACCGGGAAGTATTAGTGTATCTAGACGATATCATCGTGTTCGGAAAAGATCTAGAGGAACACAATGAACGATTACTGAAGGTGTTAGATCGTCTACGAGCCCGAGGGTTAAAACTTTCAGCCGAAAAATGTAAATTGTGTAGATCTTCAGTCAAATACTTGGGACATGTGGTGAGTCGGCAAGGGATATCTACTGATCCCGATAAAGTAGCCACGGTGAAGAAATGGCCCCGACCAACCAACCTTAAGGAACTGAGGTCTTTTCTGGGTTTCTGTGGATACTACAGGAAGTTCGTAGAACACTATTCTAAAATCGCTAAACCATTGACAGATTTAACAAGAGGGTATCCGCCCGTCAATAAAGACAGAAGAAAGAAATCAGAGGTAGACATGTCTTACCATAAGCCCAGAGAATTGTTTGGAAACAGGTGGACTGACCAGTGTGAGAAAGCCTTTGTTACTCTGAAAGATCGCCTCACTAAATCTCCTGTGTTGGCATATGCTATACCTGATTTGCCTTACGAAGTACACATAGATGCCTCATTAGACGGGCTAGGAGGGGTGTTGTACCAAAAACAAGAGCAATTGTTGAGACCCATTGCCTATGTTAGTAGAGGAATTTCTAGTAGTGAAAGAAATTATCCCGTCCACAAGTTGGAATTTCTAGCATTAAAATGGGTGGTTAGCGAAAAATTACATGACTATCTTTATGGCGCGAAATTCATTGTACAGACGGATAACAACCCACTTACTTATGTACAGACCTCCGCTAAACTTGATGCCACTGGACACCGATGGCTTGCAGCCCTTACCAACTATGACTTCACTCTCAAATATAGGCCAGGTATTAATAACCAGGATGCGGATGCTTTATCTAGGATGCCACACTCTGAAGCTCCCGAAGGTGACTATGATTGGATTGAAGTACCCGCTGGAGTAGTAAAAGGACTGTGCCAACATATTAGTATCACCAGAAATCAAGAAGTGGCGGCGATATACGATATAGGAGCCTCTGAAATAGCTATTCCACATTCCTATTGTAGGTTAGGACGGGTTGAACTGCAGGGGTTAGGAATAATAACCTCTGAACAATTGGCTCAAGAACAACGAAATGACCCTGATATTCTTCCTATTGTTCGGATTATCGAAGATCATAATTATCAGTTGCATCGCTCTCAATTACCAAGGAAGGCACAAATATTGATGAGGCAGTACCGGAAGTTAACTATGCTGAACGGGGTATTATTTCGGAAAACAATCAAGATGGACGGAGGTACTAAAATGCAAATAGTATTACCCACCAAGTATAAACAGATGGTGCTAGAAGCCTTGCATGATCAACATGGCCACCTTGGATATGAGAAAACCCAGGGGTTGGTGTCCGATCGTTTTTTCTGGGCTCATATGAATCAGGATATAGAACGATTCTGTAGAACCTGTGGGAATTGCATTCTCCGAAAAACTTTACCTATATCTACCGTTCCATTAGTTAATATCACCAGTACGGGACCTATGGAGTTAGTATGCATCGATTTCCTTACCTTAGATGGCCCTGGTAGATCAGACTGTCATATTCTGGTAGTAACTGACCATTTTACAAGGTATGCTCAAGCCTACGTAACTGTGAACCAGACTGCCCTAACTGTTGCAAGAACATTGTGGGAGAAATTCTTTGTACATTACGGGTTGCCAGCAAGGATTCATTCAGATCAAGGTCGAGAATTCGAGAGTAAAGTAATTCGAGAACTGTGTCATTGCTGTGGTATAACCAAATCACGCACTACCCCCTATCATCCCCAAGGAGACCCTCAGCCTGAGCGATTTAACAGAACGTTATTAAACATGTTGGGCACATTAGACTCTAAAAGAAAATCCAATTGGCGGAAATATATTGCTCCTTTAGTGCATGCATATAATTGCACTCGGAACGACACTACGGGATACACCCCCTATTACCTCATGTTCGGTCGGGAGGCCAGATTGCCCATAGATATTTGTTTAGGAACTCGCAATAATTCTAGTTCAAAGATATCTCACAGCCAATATGTTAGACAACTTCGTCAACAATTGCGAGAAGCCTATCAACTCGCTGAAAGGGCTGCCCGGAAAATGTGTGACAGAAATAAAGAATATTTTGATCGACATATTAAGGAACACATCTTAAAGCCTGGAGATAGAGTGCTGATTAGAGCTCTGGGGTTACCACGAAAGCAAAAGTTACAGTATAAATGGAAATCCACTCCTTTTATTGTATTGAAACAGCTCCCTAACATTCCGGTATACCAATTAGCCCCAGCAAATGGGCAGGGAAATATGGTCACTTACCATAGAAAACATTTACTCCCTATTGCTCAGGACATTAGATGGGAAAATACTGTATCGTTTCCTATGGAAGATAGTGAAATTGAAAGCATTGGTACACAGGAAGTTAACCTTCAGAGTCAAAGAAAAGAAGCTGAGGACATTGAAGATGACTTCAATGCAGGATACTACTTTTGGGATAGTGAACCGTGGGAATCTAAAACCCATGTATTGGATTCATATCCCGGAGGACAAGAAAAAATACCCTCTTCATGTAACGGGGTAGAACAGGAGAGTGTTGGAAGCCATGATGGTAATGAAAGTGAATCGCTATGTGGAATAACAGAAGTTCCTGAACACATCCATGGGGATAATATAGGAGAAGGGATTATTTTCGAACAACCCCCTATGTCACCTAGGCCTCAAAGGGTTAAGAGGGCCCCTAGAATACTAACCTATGACCAGTTGGGAACCCCAACTGAAATTCCCTTGGTATTGCAACCACATATGATGATGTCATGGCCATATTTTGGATGAAATATAATCTGTAATACTTAGTATGAACATTGGAATGTATATGTATGTGGTGATATACAATTAACTTTAAAATAGTGTAAATGTACTCACCAGGGGGAGAGTGTAGCCCCGTAAAAATAAATAAATGTTAAAGAGGAGATACATGATGATCTCTGTTCCCTGAGGCTTACATTAAATATATATATATGTATCTATATATATTTATATATATATAAACTAGTTATCCAATGATTGTGTACATATATGAACTATATACTATATAATTACTGCCTTTGTAAATATATGAAATATATTCACATTGTTTGATGTAACCCTTGTCCTGTATATATATATATATATTTGGGGGTTGTTGGTGGTGAACGGGGATATTGAACATTAATGTGTTAAACGGTACTGTGGTACTTTGGCACGAGCAGGAGTAGATTGAATCCTCCAGAAGCTCTCGTGCTGACTGATATATGCCCGGATTGAGAGAGCCGTTAAGAAAAGCTCGAGGGGGAGCGGGAGAGAGAGCCGCGAGGACAGAGAGACTCTGAGGAGATCTGAGTGCGGCTGAGGTGAAATACCGGAGGCGCGGTGTAGTCCGGCGTCGGAGCCCACCCGTGCGTCCACCGAGGCAAAGAGAGAGAAGCGGGAAGGTGTGCGATGAAGGGCTGAGAGAGAGGCATCGCTGAGGAAAGGGAGACGCGCTGAACCCGAGTGACGGCAAGTGGCGGCCAAGGAGTATGGTGACTGGACGCCCAGATGGAGGGACGATACTTACCAGCGGCAAACCCCGGTAAGCGGTGTGGAGTGATCTGATCTCCGGCAGCAGAGGCCCCAGGTAACGGAGG
This sequence comes from Pseudophryne corroboree, assembly GCF_028390025.1. Lineage (NCBI taxonomy): Eukaryota > Metazoa > Chordata > Amphibia > Anura > Myobatrachidae > Pseudophryne > Pseudophryne corroboree. Next base: position 451,253,243 of record NC_086446.1, read on the forward strand.
AGCTGCATCAGTGAAAGCGGCGCTGAAGAGAAGTTCACTCGGGCAGCAGAGAAGTTCACTCGGGCAGCACAAAAAGCTCTCTCCCGAACCCACCCCCAGGGGCTCGGCTAATCCGCATTCCACCAACCCGATCAGGGCAGCGGTGACACAAATGTGAGTGACTGTATAAGGGAGGGGAGGAGGTGGTTTTCTGCCATGAAATAGTATGAGAGGGTTGGACCTGAGTAAACTGCAGCACCTAAAGGGCACCCCCTGAAGGGGATTTTACATATGTAATAGCATTACAGTGAAGGGAATTTATATCCAATTCTAGCACTGAAGCTGTCCATTCTGCTGTAATGGATATATGAACAGGAATTATAACATTGACTGTATATTATTGAAAGGAATAATAATCTCCCAGTAAGAGGATGATGCTGTAGCAGGTAGAAGAAAGTAACTGACTTGTTAGTATCTGAATCCAGCCTTCCCCTATGTTCACAGTATAATATACTAAATGCCATTATAAGCATATAGAAAGGGTAAGAGAATAACCGCCTTACCTGTGAAAACGGAATTGAAGGAGTGGAAAAGCCCTAGACTAAAGGTATAACAAAGGTGCATAGACTTTTTCTCACATATTGCAATCCTGATTATCTTATTCACAGGGCAGGATAATATTTAGTGATACACTACCCCATTGCATATATGGTTTGGTCGTTCAAGTATAATAATTAAATATCCTGTGTGAGGACAATAGACTGGATGATCACATAAGTGGAATGATAAACTGTGACTTCCCCAGGAGTAGATGAAGTAGATAGTTGGGGGAGAAAGATAATAGCTGTACTCTGTATAAATCGCACTGGAATCAGTTATCTCCTGATGAATTCCCATTGATGGATTCCCGTTCCTACGTCGTGTGGACCAGTATCTTATAAATTGACGAGGATCCTCAAGTCAGATAAACCGACTGGAATAGTGACAGTGGAAACCTTCAAATTTATAGTGATAATAAGGATATAACTAGGGTACATAGGTACTGGATTTCAGTGACGTCAGTAAAGGTATTCTCCATTTAAATATAGAGACGCTTTTGAACCGCAATAGGCTACCGATAGTCCACGATCAGCGGAATTTTATCATACCACACCTGACTACCAAAGCAACTGTACAACATAGGGGGTATATATTTAATGACATTGACTATTTGAGTACAATTCTCGTACTGCATTCATCATTAAGTGACGACTAATGCCATTTTATCCAACGTAAATTGGGCCCCAACAGTGCACCAACGAAAACCACCAAGTGAAGAAAGAGACTGCAGGGGGACAAATAAGGTTATGGTATATGTATGTTTAATCTATATATGCAATACAGTAGTTATAAGATTGTTGTATTGAATACACTGTTACAATATAGATATCTAAAGGAAAATATTGTAGTATAGTATATCTTTATTCTGTGTGTAGTGAGTTAACACAATATGAATATGCATACCCTAATAGGGACATAAGGTAATAGTGTGTTAATTCTGAGAACAACCAAGTATAGGAAAGTATAAATTCAGGTTCATAAATACTTACCGTGGATGTGGACAAGTGGCCGCCGTCAGCTGGACATAGGGATCTGAAAGACAAAAGAAGAGAACAAGGTAAATTAAACACATCACCCAACCCACACTCTAAACAGTAAATACAACACTACTGGCAACCGCTTTCCCAAGCAAGCCTGGGTTGGTCTATAGATTGCTTGGGTGGAGGCACTACGTCATCTGGGAATAGTAACCTTTGTATTGCATAAATTGGGAGCTACTAAGGGTTACATACCCATACAGACAAGGACTAAAGCTGTTGGTAGCCTTATAGCCATTCCTCTTGAAAAGTCATTCAATTAAAAGTGATTAGGCCTGATTCAGAGGTGAACTCTATTGCAGTAGCCACTACTGTGTCTTTACTGCCACTGCTGATGGGCGCTCTACTGAGACGTCTATCGGCTATAGCATAAATGTGCAGCTGTGCGTACGAAGACGCTCCATCTGTGTTTGCCCCAGTCCTATGAAGGCGAGTATCTCCGTTTGAAAATGGCCACCAGTGCAGAACAATTGCATCCTGAGACACAGTTGCTGGCCATGATACGCCTGCATCTGGCTAGCCATCCCACTCCTTCCTAGTTACTACCCAGAAATGACCATCGGAATTGCATGGTTCTGCATGCAATTTCGATCTGCGTCTTTGTGCGGTAGCCATCGGGATGCATGCACAGATTAAAATATCGTCTGTTTGTGTCCAATGCTGCCACAGCGTCCAGTTCTAAATCAGGACCAATAGCTTTTCATTTAATCATTTTTAAGATCAATGAACTACTGATCCCAGCCATGCCTCCCTAGTTGAAGGGTATACTGATCCATGTAGTGCCATAAGGGAGGATCCTGGGGTGCCTCTGGGTTAGTTGGATTTCAATTTAGAAATACATTAATGTATGAACGAAATAGGTGCTTTTATCATGAAGTGTACGACCATCAGAGCAGAGACTGCATGTCGTGGCTGGAGACTTCCCATATGTTTGTCCAGCTCCCAAGACAGGGGGGCCCTTCCCCTCCTGCCAGAAACCATTCCCTGGCTGCACCCGCTGCTAGCCTCCCTCTCCACCCAAATGATGCAAACCACCAGCAACAGGAGCTGTTGGTGTGGAGAGAAGACTCCAGGCTGCCAGGGAGGGAGGGTTCCACCCTGCCAGGGGAGGAATGCAGTATGTCCCATACCAGCGGCTGTGCATGCAGCTCCCTCCCCACTCCTCTCGGGCAGCATGGGGACTGTTCCAGGCAATCCCCGGCCTCCGCTACTGCTGTTGGCGGAGAGTATAGACAACAGCACCAGAGCGGGACAGAGCACCTATGCCGGGGGCCTCTTAACCACTTAACTGACTATTTTTCCCTTCAAAACCGTTCATAACATTGGGGGGGGGGTTTATTATTATATAGGTTTTAAGTATTTTTTAAAATATTGAAATATATTATGCACATCTGCAAAATGGATCTCCTCGTTAAAAACTGGGGGACACAGTGGGGCAGCGTTGCTGCATGTGATCTGACCATGCTAGTTAAGTGGTTACAACAGGTGGACCTGGGGTACTGGGCCCCCACCCCCCTTCATCACGGTTTGATGCACAGTTTTACCTGCCTCGGGTGATGACTGGTGCCCCCTCCGGGAGAGGGCAGCCAGCTCAGCGCAGCAGAGGGCGGCAGGACATGACATAGGGGGTGTGGCTTTGTAGTTGAGGCAGCACAGGAGGCGTGGTGCTTGCGGTCGCACTATCGTGGCCACGCCCTGGTATACAGTGCCATTATTACAGGCATTGTACAGCGGGGGGCGGGGCTATAATGATGCAATTCAGCATTAATTGTGTCATCGAGTCCCCTAGGGCCACCCACTTTAAGGTCTTTTTAAGTGGGCTGCCGAGGAGGGTGCAGGGGAGCTGCGGTGCTGTGGTAGACTTGACCCCCTTTCCGGTTGGCCGGGAGGGGCACCCGATTTTCGGGAGCCTCCTGGCCATTCCAGTAGGGTAGGCAAGTATGCACTGGATGGAGAGAAAATACCAACGAACCAGCAGCTAGATGGAAAAGCGGATATGGAGAGCATGCAATCTGAAAACCGCTAGAGAAGTTTGCCAAGGAAGAGTGGGTCAAACTACCTGCTGACAGGTGCAGTCAGTAATCACTTGATTTCAGCGATTGCCTCTAAAGGTTGTGCAACAAAACATCATTTTTATCCATACCATTTTCATTTCTTTTAAAATCAGATGTCAAGTGATTTCTATTAACTATGGAATAAACATTGATGGATGTTACTTTACTTTTGTTAGAAGAAGTGGGTTCTTTTTCCATGGAAGGGAACTAACAAATTTGTTTACGCCTGTATATTTAGATTAGAGATAGTTTGACTGAAATATGATTATATTTTTCAAATGCATTGTTCAATTAAATCCATTCATTGGGTTAGTAGGATTGACCGTGGCAGCTGGCTGTAAAGCATTTCAATAATAGCAACTGCTACATTGCATTTGTACAGTTTATTGTAGCAAGACATCCAGGTAAGGTCCTGTTTCTCTGCTGTTTAGTGGACAGCATTCTCTTGTGCAAGGTCAGACTGGTTCTGCCAGGTCTGCAGGTGACGCATGAATCGAGGACTCTTAGAGTCACTACTCAATCATATCATTAGGCCTTCAACTGTCAAAAGGCAGTGCATTGTACAATGCAAATATAGCTCAAAGGGTTCTCTTTTACTTTGTATATTTAGGACACAAATGCCAGCAAAGTTTTAGTAGTAGTGTTGTCTGCATTATTTGTCATTGGCCCTGTCACTTGTACAGGTTCCTCAGTGATGCGGTATCCGGATAATAGATGTACAATGTCTAGGTAGACAATAAATAGGTCAACACTATATGGTCGCCATACGTCATGTTCAAAAGGTTGACATGACAATGGTGAACACATGTCTTCCCAACAATTTCTTAATTTACTATCCACGTGGCGAACATCTACACTTGTACTGATGGCGGTCACAGAACCTGAAATATGCAATATTTACCCATTTTTGATGAAGTCCAGCAGAACGAAACGCATTGGAATTTCCCTGACTGCGCTTCTCACTTCCATTTTAAGATACTTTGTGCAATTATACATCTGTTTTTTATTGGATTGCTTTTTGTTTATAATAAAGTGATGTCATATTTTTAATCAGAGAAAAAAAACCTAAATTAGCAGTAGCTAATCAAGAAAGTAATTAGTTTTTAGGGCACTTTTAAAATGATCAGTTAAATGTAATGATTGCAACGTTAAAACTTATGATTTATTTTACATTCATTAAAATAACAGGGTGTCATAGACTTAGTCATCATTTGTCATACCATCTAAATCAGAATTTGTCCTGGTGAAAATATAGCAGGCAGAGTAAGTCTGATGGAAATATTCCGACACTTATGTAATGATATCAGTAATTGTAGAGACAACAGAGACAGAGTAATAACATCATTTAAAGATGTCTGAAATTATCGACAGGTAATTAATTATGAATGTCCCTTCAGGGGGTGTGCACTGAATTTACCCAAAATAAACATGTACAGTAGTAACATATATACAACTGAATAAGGTACAATGCCGTATTGCTACTGGTTGGGGAATAGTGGTCTTAACGCCAGTACACACTAGAGATGTGTGCTGATCGATCTGTCACAGACCGCTCAGCACAGCGCGATGTGTGCTGAGCGAAGGGGGCGGCTGGGCCGCTCATTTCACCCAGCGGGTGAAATTAGCGATGTGCTAGATTGTGCCTGCGTGCAGGCCAATCTAGCACCGGCGATAGTGAGGCACGGGGCCGCGCATTGCTATTGCTGTGTGGCATACACACCAGAGACCATGCTTAACTTCTAAGCAATGTAGTCAGATTGCTTAGATTTTAAGCACTGATCTCTTCGTGTGTACCCCTCTTAAAACATGTAATATGGTGTGTGTTCTCTGAAGATCAGCAATGTAGTGTGGATCGGGTGTAACAGATTGATTGACTCCCAGTTTGCCTTATTGGCGCATATAAGGATTGTACCCTGTATTGGTTAGCAAGCTGCTGTATACAGAATTCCACAATGTCTAGGGTATTTAGTTTACCCTTATATAACAGGTTACTGTTTATGGTACTTGAAAGCAGTGATTGTATCTCTTTGGAAAGAAGAAACATTAGTTAGTTAATCACACCTATAGACCATTGTACTAAAGTGTGGGTATTTTAGGCTGACCATACTATCCCTTTATACCAGGATGCCCATGGATTACACGGGTTCTGTGGCTGTTTAAAAGCAGCTTAAATGCAGGCTTGAAGTCAGCCAGCCACAGAACCTGTGTAATTCATCATTGTCCTGGTATAAAGGGAAAGTACTGTAAGCCTAAGGATTCTGTACCAAAACATTATTTTGCAGTCGTAACATAGATCATTTAACTGTTTATAATAAGTTAATGTGTCTTCTTTCCAAGGAGATACAATCTGCTTTCAATGACCATAAACCGTAACCTGTTATACAAGTGTGCATACCCTAGTCAGGTGTGGCATTCTCTGTACAGCATCTTGATAACCATCACAGGGTACAATACTAATATACATCAATAAATAGGCTTACCATACTATCCCTTTAAACCGGGATGCTCATGGATTACACAGGTTCTGTGGCTTTTTAAAACCAGGTGAAATACAGGCTTAAAATCTGCTAGCCACAGAACCTGTGTAATTCATTTGTGTCCCAGGTTAAAGGGGTAGTATGGTAAACCTATCAATAAGGCAAACTAGTTGTTAATCCATCTGTTACATCCCTGGTTAGCCATATTTACCTTTGTATTCTCCTCTCCAGGAGAATCCCAGAGAGGATCAGAAGGTAGGCAGTGATGGGGGCGGAGAGGGACCATTTGCTTCTTTAAGCTCCACCTCCTCAAGGCAAAATGCCATGATTTGCATAGGGGCTGGGCTAAAATTACGCAATTACAATAGAATTGCATCATTAGGCTCTGCCCGCGGACCAGGTACTAAAGGTATTTTTCCTCACCATTCTGGACACTTCACTAGGAAATGGGCGGGATGTGGGCGTGTTGCCTACTCTTCCGGGGGTGCGGGGGACTACCTGAAAAATTGGGTGTCTGCTGCAGGATCCGGGAGAGTAGGCAAGTATGTGGTTAGCTCATTTTCAATAGATCCACACTACCTTGTTGATCTACTTTAAAGCCCACACACCATAGTAAATGTTTAAGACCTCTGTTCCTCAACCAATAGCAATACGGCATTGTACCCTATTCAGTTGTATGTATGTTACTACATGTTTATTTTAGGTAAAGTCAGTGCACACCCCTTGAAGGGATATTCATCAGTAATTATCTGTGGATAATTCAGATATTAGCAGTGGGTCCTAGTAAAATCTGCCACTTCAGTGAGCCCGTTGCAGTATGTGACTGCACTGGCTTCACTGTGACTAGCAGTGACTTTCTGTTGAAAGTGCTACCTGCCAGTCACCCGCAGGACAGGCAGTCCCATTGGGAGGTGTTTCCTCCCTCTGGGACTGCCAGACCGGGCTGCGATTAGCAGAGAGTGTGCTTCCTGTGGGAAGGCACTACCTGCCTGAGCCAGCTTCTATGGCTGCTGCAGATGCAGTCAATAGGAGCCAGAACCTTGCGCATTCGCCTGTCCCAGTGCCTGCCAGATCTATTGCGCAGGTGCCGGGACCCAGCTGGCAGTGGCTGGCGGTCTCCTCTTCAGGAGCTGCTGCTGGATAGTAATATCTTTATGTTATTACTCTGTCTCTGTTGTCTCTCCAATTACTGATACCATTATATGTGTCAAAATATTAGGACTACAATATTTTTACAATCACTTACTCTGTCTGTTACAGTTTCACCAGGACAAATTGTAGGGCAGATGTATTAAGCCTGGAGAAATGATAAAGAAGTGATCAGTGGAAGGTGATAACGCACCAGCCAATCAGCTCCTAACTCTCACTTTTCAAACCTGCAATGATTGGCTGGTGCGTTATCACTTCTTTATCAATTCTCTAGGCTTAATACATCTGCCCCTCTGTCTGTTATGGGTTTAGTATGACAAATGATGACTAAGTCTAGGACACCCTGTTATTTTAATGAATGTGAAATAAAGCATAAGTGTTAATGTTACAATCATTAGATTTAAGTGATAATTTTTAAGTGCCCCAAAAATGTTATTTCTTGATTAGCCACTGCTAATTTTAGTTTTGGGTTTTTTGGGGGGTACACTGTATTATATTTTTGGGAGCACCACCAACACTGAGTAACTGTACATCCCAGTTACCTTTCTGATAGATAACCCACAAATGTTTTTTTTTGTGACATTATTGATTATTAATAATATTCTGGTTCAGGATCTTTTTCCTCTCTTCATTAATTTTTAATCACATTTTAGTCTTGGCTGACTTTTATGTGTCTAGACACCAGTTAATGAATTCAAGTTAGTTAATTAACCAGTTAGCCTTAATTCCCTCTATCTTTTTAACCAACCATTTTTGTGTTGACCTTTTGTACCTGTCGACCTTTCATGTGTTGACCTTTTGTACCTGTTGACCTAATGCACGTCGACCATTGTGGGTCGACCTGTTGACTGTTGACCTTAACATTGTTGATCTTCTATACGACACCCAGTGATGCTGTGGTGCTATTCCCACCTTTGCATTTCGAGTCCCTTCTGAGTGTTTTTCTTTGTGCTATATTTTCCAGCTGCTTAAGTGGATTTTCACCAAGTTAGCGGATTAGACTCAGAAAAAGAGCACGCATTTATCACAATGCACGTGTCGCTGTCATAACCGTGGTCGGTGGGAGTGTGCATTGGTGGTTGTTATGATCCACACAATGTACAAAGGTTAGGATCCAAACAAGGTAGTTCCCAGATAAGATTTTGGAGATGACTATGGGTGCACTTGCACTTGCTGCAGCGATTTGGAGTGCCTTATGTGCATGTGTAAAAATTAGAAAATAACAATTATTTTAATGCACTTTTAAGAAGAAAAAAAGTTTAATTCATGTTTCTTGCATCCGCTATTATCGTCATGAAATTAGCAAGGGCCACCTTGGTATGAGAGTGGGGCATGGTCAAATGAGTAGGCATGGCCATTTTGAAGACCATGCATGCAGAGTGGGTCAGGGAATGCTATCCCATGTACTCTTTAACCCCTGTCCCTTTTGTGTCCCCTGGCAATATTCCAATGACATTCCCATGAAACAGATTTTTTATGTGCGTTTGCAAGGTAGCCACCCAATTAACACCCAGAAATGCCAAATTCTCGGATAAGGAGAAATGGGCACACACTGAGGCACCGTAAAGGTGCAGGATGGGCAGTGTGCTAAGGATTGCTAGATGTGTCTGCTTTTGGGCATGCATTCAACTCGGAATCAGAATTTTTATTCTGTTATAAATAATCCATACAAACTAATATGTGATGTGCAGTAACCTGCCACAAGGTGGCGTGCTGGTGCTTTACATCTGATTCATCTTGTCATAATAGTGTAGTAGGTACAAGCTTTTAGGTGCTGCTTCATATAGAATGGGACTCATGAACAGTTGCATCTGATTGGCTGTATGCATTTACACCCCCTCCCATTTATGCCAATATAGAAATATTATTCTGCATTGTATTTGCATTATAACAGTAATATAAGCACTCTGTCCACAATACTAAAGCATATTTCCATTAAATATTTTAAGTGGGAAGGCAAAATGGTGTACTCTATTATATTAATTACACTGTCCAGCCATATATGCTATTATGTTTTCATTCTGTTGGTACTGGGTTTTGGGTGAAGGTGGGGGGTTTTGTCATTTTTTTTACAATGACTGTGAAGCCGCACCTCCTGCTGCATCTTGTATACACACAGGGCTACCATCGGAAATTGTGGGGCCCACGACAAAATAGACAGGGCCCCCCCAAATCCAAATATGGCCTGAGCATATTAACCTATGCACATTAACCTTATGCACAAGTAATACATCTAAAAAAAAAAAAAGAGGATTAAAGAGGTCCTCTGAAATGAAGCAATGACCATTCAGCACCAACTACTGTTTACTTTGTTTTCTTAAGTCTCTGCAGAGTGCCAGCTATCAGTGTGTGTGTGTGTGTGTGTGTGTGTGTGTGTGTGTGTGTGTGTGTGTGTGTGTGTGTGTGTATATATATATATATATATATATAAATCTTTGTAGGTGGCACACTGGTAATAACTGTACACAACAGCAGGTTGCAGCAACAACGTTTCGAAGTTTAATGACTTCGTCCTCAGGTTACCTGAGGACGAAGTCATTAAACTTTGAAACATTGTTGCTGCAACCTGCCGCCTACAAAGATTTGTATTATTGACCCGTGGCTGTGCGCGTCTAGGAGGGCACCGGGAACGATATATGGAAGTTGGGAGTGCTGCCGGAATATATATATATATATATATATATATATATAGTAACACTGTAAGGGTACAAGGTGCCATTTCCTGGGGTAAATGGCAGCACGTAGCAGCTGAGGAACCACACAAGTTCAGTTTCTGGTGCAACTGGCCACAGCCAGTTTTATTATACAGAAAATGAAACAAACACCAAAAGAAAATACCTTGCCTGTCCGGCACTAACTAAACACAAGATGTTCCTAACTATCACTAAACAAAAACACAGAGTTCTCCAGTAAACACTGTATAGCTCACTTGTATCAGGAAGGGTGTTTCTCTCACAGAGATCCTGCAGTCTTCCCAGGCAGTCTGCCCACATTAATCAGGCTAGAAGCCCTATAAGGCTCTTGCACAGCTGAAAGCCCTGATTAGCCCTCTGTGAGGCCAAAGATCCGAACTGGGCCCAATGTCTGGAACTTGCCCTATCTCTCTCTCAGGGCCCTTATCCAGCTTTTCCAGAAAACTGAAAAGGTTCTAACAAAACAAAAGCATTTTCCTAGAAGTTTTCATTTTTCTAATACATGTAAGACAAGAACCTGGGACAAACATACCGGCCCTCAAACACTATCCCAGTGTTCTTGTCACAATATATATCATGGTATTATGTTGTCCAGTACTATGAATGTATTGATTCCGACAAGTAGTTCTTGAACTCGGACACCATTCAGGACACAGGACCCCACACAGTTCACGTTTCCAGATCACCTTTTTTAAGGTGGAGTTGATTATTTCACTTGAAATTCTGTGAGGAGTCCTGGAAAATGTGAACTGTTTGGGGTCCTGAGGACAGAGGGGCAGATGTATTAACCTGGAGAAGGCATTAGGAAGTGATAAACCAGTGATATGTGCAAGGTGATAAACGCACCAGCCAATCAGCACCAATATGTAAATTTAAGTTAGGAGCTGATTGGATGGTGTTCATACAGGTTAATATACATCTGTCCCAGAGTTTGAGAACCTGTGATTTAGACAATCATCTGCACAGCTCCCTGTCTTAGTGCAGGACTCATCCATGTACACAAGAAATGGTCAGTTTCTCATTACCTGTATAGCTATAGGCAGCTCCTCTGAAGCCAAGTCGTGATACCCGCATAGCGGCATCAAGGTTCACATCTGCCGCCCAGATCCCTGTGCCACCTCTAGTTAAACTCTCCATGTATCGGTGGTAGCCAGTAGGAGGCAGTAGCAGGTCCCCTCTGCTGTCATCTCCAAGCGCCGACAGAAGAGTTTCACTGCACATGGGTGCAGCGTGAATGGCTCAGACAAGGTAATAACCTGGGTCCAGAGCCAGCTCTACCATTAGGCAGCTTAAGGCGGTTGCCTAGGATGCCGGGATCTGGGGGGCGCCACTGCCTATCAAAACATTAAGGCTGTCTCTGAAAGAAACATCCTTGTTGCACTTAATGCAAGTGGTGGCTGTGGAACTTCTAAGTCACACTTTAATCTGAAGCGCTGGGAAGTGGGTATTAGTGGTGGTTGGGGGCAGTAGGCTGAAGTTTTGCCTAGGGTGCTGAGAAACCTTGCACCGGCCCTGCCTGTGTCGCCGCACGTTATGAAAGGGGTCTGTCCAGGGACTAACCCGGTTTGGAACAGTGTTCCCAATCTCAAGTCGGACCCAGGACTTTGGTGTGTAAAAGGAGTAATACTGTAGGACAAATATCCTTTAACAGTAAAAAAAGATGCTTGTTGAAAAGTGAGAGAACACTCTGTGTACCTCCAATAATAGGCAACACTTTTGTGTAATAACAAGAAATAAGGGACGGGAAAGGGTAATCACCTGAGTGACTGTCAGGCTTGGGTATTAGGATATTAGGAGAGTGTAGGAAGCTAGGAGGCTCCTCCTCATGTGGGTGGGGGTTGAGTACCAAAGGGTTTGCGATGAATAATCGGGTAAGGAACTGACGGTTGCAGGTGATATACCAAGCAACAGAGCACTGTGCTGAATAGAGTAATAGAGTGTTGAAGAGTGGATTGCACCACGCAGTGCTTACTTTATGTGTGCACAGCATAGAATGTGAACTGGCACTTGCTGAATGAAGTGCTCAGCATAAAATGGTTACTGGTACTTGCAGACTGAAGTACACTGTCTAGAATGGATACTGGTACTTGGAGGCTGAAGTGCATACCTCCCAACATCTTGGAAAATGTTTATGGGACTTTTCGTGCACCTGTGGCCAGGCCCGGCGCTACCCGCTCAGCAAAGGGACGCAAAGCAGGTAGGCGCCTGATTGGAGAGGCGCCTTCCTGCTCTGCATTCCTGTGCTGCGCTGCCCTGAGCCTGGCCTGACCCCCTGCTGCTGCCGCCTGCAAATGCAAACTGACAGGCAGCAGCGCCGTCCGTTTAAAGCCCTCCTCCCTCCTTCCCTACAGAGGCATGATGAGCGGATGGAAGGTGGGCGGAGCTACACGGACTAAAGGGGGCGGGGTTACACGAACGAAAAGGGGCGGGGCTAAACGGGATCCCCAAGCTGAGGCAGATCCCTTCCCTCCAAACAGCCTGTGATACTGTCAGTGTCTGTAAGTGGATGGAAAAAAAGTGAGAGAAAGTGTGTGTATGTACTGTCTGTATATATGTATATCAGGGACGTGCAGTCAGGGGAGGCAGGGGAGGCAGTGCCTCCCCTGTCATTAATGAGTAAAATAATACAAAGAAGATACTTATGACACATAAGTATCTTCTTTATTATTTTACCTATCATTATATATGTTAAAATCACTTTGGGAGGCACCGATCGTGGTGCCTCCCGTAGTGATTAGGAAAAGTATGGGGAGCGGGGGGCGGGCACAGGCGGGCCCTAGCAATGGGCTGGAAAAGCCCATTGAAATAACATGGGAAAGCGGCACCATTAGTGGTGCCGCTTTCCTACAGGGACGTGCTTTCAACCTATGAAAGCACGTCCCTGTGAGTGAGGCCACAGTGATTGGCCAGCGGATCAGTCACTGGATCCGCTGTCAATCACTGTATGGGGCGGCATCGTTACCTGCGGAGGTGCGGCGGCGGAGGTACGGGAAGCGGCGGGCCGGGCGGCGGAGGTACGGGATGCGGAGAGGCGGGCGGCGGTAGCGGCGGCGGTAGCAGAGTTCTGGCAGCGGAAGCGGTACCCATTTCAAAAATGGCGCCTCATCGTCATTTTTGAAATTCAAGATGGCCGCCGCGAGCCAATCATGGCTCGCCGCGTCATCGCCCCGCCCCCTCCCGCTGACTTATATAAGTCAGCGCGAGGCAGCGGCTGTCAGTCCGACGGCGGAGGAGGAGCGGAGAAGAGCTCCTGAAGACGCCGTGGAAGTCCTGGATGGGCGGCGGCTATGCAAAAGAGCTTAGCAGCCGCCGCCCACCAGGTGAAGATGCTGGAAGTCCTGGGAAGGCGGCGGCCATGCAAAAGAGCTTAAAGGCCGCCGCCTCCCAGGTGAAGACGTCGTGGAAGTCCTGGATGGGCGGCGGCTATGCAAAAGAGCTTAGCAGCCGCCGCCCACCAGCTGAAGACGCCGGAGGAAGACCACAGAAGCCCTGGGGAGGTGGCGCCCTCCCAGGTGAAGACGCCGGAAGCCCTGGGAAGGCGGCGGCCATGCAAAAGAGCTTAAAGGCCGCTGCCCCCAGGTGAAGACCCAGTTTAATAAAGGATTTTTTAAAGAATGTTTTGTGTTTTTTTTTTTTATATTTTCTTTACAGGTGGACTACAGGTGCCAGCGGGCCCTTTATGTCCGGGCATGCTGGCACTTGTGGTTCTCCAAGTGCCAGCATGCTGGGGCAGGCTTGCTGGGACCTGTAGGCCACCTGTAAAGAACAATATTACTATTCTTTGCAGGTGGACTACAGGTGCCAGCGGGCCCTATATGTTCGGGCATGCTGGCACTTGTGGTTCTCCAAGTGACAGCATGCTGGGGCAGGCTTGCTGGGATCTGTAGGCCACCTGTAAAGAACAGAACATAGAATGAACCCCGCACCCACCGCCACCAGGGGTGCGGGGCATAGCACTGGGCTATCAGCCCAGTGCTGGTTGTTGCTCGGGAGGGGGGACCCCATTTTGATTTTTTGGGGACCCCACTTTCCGAGGAATTCCAGCCCTGGGCTGACTGGTTTGGGGGGTGTTTAATGGCATGGCAGGGGGACCCCACACTGAGTGTCTCCCCTGCTATGGCATTATCCCCCCTGGCTGGTTCTGCCTGGTGCTGGTTTTAGTGGTGTGGGGGGACTGCACTTTTTTTTTTTTTTGGGGGGGGGGGGGCGAGTTTAGCTGCAGTGCCTCCCCAGGCCCTGACCTCACCGCACGTCACTGATGTATATGTGTGTATGTATGTGTATATGTATGTGTGTATGTATGTATTTGTGTTTGTGTGTGTATAAGTTTCACTTCTGCAGCCTGGGGGAGTGCATGGGCCAGCTGAGGGATCTGCACAGTGCTCAGATAAGTAAAGTACGTGTTTCACGTATTACACAGTCCATTTCACGCTTGTACATGTGGGGGAAACTTAAACTAGCATTTTAGCACTTTACCTGAGTATGGGGTTGCAGTTGCAGCAGGATTATCATACAACTCCGATTCCGCCCTATAAACAAGTTGATGTCTAAACTCACTGCATGATGAATGAACGCCTCTATTTTCGGCCTATCCAGCATCCAGGTGGTATAAACAACAAACTTCGTATAAATCAATAAATCCCTACTGTATAAAGTCTGCTTATAATGCAGAGAACAGGGTGCAGGACACCTCCACCACAAGTTGGTATCAAGCTGCAAGCGCTTACAATCCCTTACTCATGCAGTATTTACCAGTTACTGGTAAACATAAGCAGAGTGAGGGAAGAATCTGTATAGATGTACGTTACAATGTCACACATCGGCTGATACAGCCACTTGTCTAAACTCGGCTCAGTTTGCCAATTGGGCTAAATAGTTGAATCATGTCCGGTTTTGCTGTGGCCTGTTAGTACACAGATGGATGATGACATGATAGATGATAATAGTCATCTTTCACCTGCATTTGCTAATATGCTCTATAAGGATCCTACTGTCACACATCGAGGACCAAAGCCCCCTTCCAGGGCCCGGCGGTGCCATCTAACTGCTATACTTTTTCCTCCTGACCTTTCTATCCCAGATACCAGAACATTGGCTCCTGGTGCCGTTGCATTCTGCATTTGCAGGCGGCAGCAGCAGGGGGTCAGGCCAGGCTCAGGGCAGCGCAGCACAGGGATGCAGAGCAGGAAGGCGCCACTCCAATCAGGCGCCTACTTGCTTTGCATCTCTTTGCTGAGCAGGTAGCGCCGGGCCTGTCTGCAGGCATTAACGGTAGATGGCAGAGGTGGAACTTTCGCCGCAGCAGCCAGTGCAATGCATGGGTGCCCACAGCACTTGGGGGCCCTCAACCAATGGCTCAGTCAGCAGGACTAATAACGTTGCGCTGCTGCTAGCCATGGGCTACAAGGAGAAAGGTGGTCTCCTCCCGTCCCTGACCTGCCCCTCCTGTCACCAGGCCCGGCATAACACGCTCAGCGAAGGGATGCAAAGCACGGAGCACTGGGCTGGAGAGGCGCTGTCCCTGCTCTGCATCCCTGCTGCTGTGCGCTTGTCACACTGTAGCGTCCTGGCGTCGGCTACCTTACTCCCTCTTCTCATTGCGTCTCCGGCAACGAGAAGCGGCTCTTCTTCACCGGTCCACACGGCTCTTTTCTCTGGTGAGGTCACAGTCTCCCTCCCCTCTCCTCCCCACCTCTTAATTAATTGTTCAGCACCGCACTGCACCCGTCCCCTCCTGTGGACGGTATGTATAATTATGTATAATGTATTAGAGATGAGCGGGTTCGGTTTCTTTGAATCCGAACCCGCACGAACTTCACTTTTTTTTCCACGGGTCCGAGCGACTCGGATCTTCCCGCCTTGCTCGGTTAACCCGAGCGCGCCCGAACGTCATCATGACGCTGTCGGATTCTCGCGAGGCTCGGATTCTATCGCGAGACTCGGATTCTATATAAGGAGCCGCGCGTCGCCGCCATTTTCACTCGTGCATTGAGATTGATAGGGAGAGGACGTGTCTGGCGTCCTCTCCATTAGAATAGAGATAGATAGATTAGATAGAGAGAGATTGTGCAGAGTCGCAGACAGAGTTAGTTTACCACAGTCAGTGACCAGTGCAGTTGCTAGTTAACTTTTATTTAATATAATATATCCGTTCACTTCTCTCTGCTATATCCGTTCTCTGCCTGAAAAAAAAAACGATACACAGCACAGTCAGTCACACAGTGTGACTCAGTCTGTGTGCACTCAGCTCAGCCCAGTGTGCTGCACAGTCATCAATGTATAAATTAAAAGCTTATAATTAATTGTGGGGGAGACTGGGGAGCACTGCAGGTTGTTAGCAGGAGCCAGGAGTACAATTATATTAATTAACAGTGCACACTTTTGCTGCAGGAGTGGTGACCAGTGCCTGACCACCAGTATAGTATTGTTGTATACTACTAATATCTCTTTAAATATCAACCAGTCTATATTAGCAGCAGACACAGTACAGTGCGGTAGTTCACGGCTGTGGCTACCTCTGTGTCGGCACACGGCAGGCAGTCCGTCCGACCAGAATTGTATTATTTATTATTATATACCTACCACCTAACCGTGGTTTTTTTTTCATTCTTTATACCGTCATAGTGTCATCCTAATTGTTACGAGTATACTACTATCTCTTTATCAACCAGTGTACAGTGCGGTAGTTCACGGCTGTGGCTACCTCTGTGTCGGCACACGGCAGGCAGTCCGTCCGACCAGAATTGTATTATTTATTATTATATACCTACCACCTAACCGTGGTTTTTTTTTCATTCTTTATACCGTCATAGTGTCATCCTAATTGTTACGAGTATACTACTATCTCTTTATCAACCAGTGTACAGTGCGGTAGTTCACGGCTGTGGCTACCTCTGTGTCGGCACACGGCAGGCAGTCCGTCCGACCAGAATTGTATTATTTATTATTATATACCTACCACCTAACCGTGGTTTTTTTTTCATTCTTTATACCGTCATAGTGTCATCCTAATTGTTACGAGTATACTACTATCTCTTTATCAACCAGTGTACAGTGCGGTAGTTCACGGCTGTGGCTACCTCTGTGTCGGCACACGGCAGGCAGTCCGTCCGACCAGAATTGTATTATTTATTATTATATACCTACCACCTAACCGTGGTTTTTTTTTCATTCTTTATACCGTCATAGTGTCATCCTAATTGTTACGAGTATACTACTATCTCTTTATCAACCAGTGTACAGTGCGGTAGTTCACGGCTGTGGCTACCTCTGTGTCGGCACACGGCAGGCAGTCCGTCCGACCAGAATTGTATTATTTATTATTATATACCTACCACCTAACCGTGGTTTTTTTTTCATTCTTTATACCGTCATAGTGTCATCCTAATTGTTACGAGTATACTACTATCTCTTTATCAACCAGTGTACAGTGCGGTAGTTCACGGCTGTGGCTACCTCTGTGTCGGCAGTCGGCAGGCAGTCCGTCCATCCATAATTGTATTATTATTATAATATATACCACCTAACCGTGGTTTTTTTTTCATTCTTTATACCGTCATAGTGTCATACTAGTTGTTACGAGTATACTACTATCTCTTTATCAACCAGTGTACAGTGCGGTAGTTCACGGCTGTGGCTACCTCTGTGTCGGCAGTCGGCAGGCAGTCCGTCCATCCATAATTGTATTATTATTATAATATATACCACCTAACTGTGGTTTTTTTTGCATTCTTTATACCGTCGTCATAGTGTCATACTAGTTGTTACGAGTATACTACTATCTCTTTATCAACCAGTGTACAGTGCGGTAGTTCACGGCTGTGGCTACCTCTGTGTCGGCAGTCGGCAGGCAGTCCGTCCATCCATAATTGTATTATTATTATAATATATACCACCTAACCGTGGTTTTTTTTTCATTCTTTATACCGTCGTCATAGTGTCATACTAGTTGTTACGAGTATACTACTATCTCTTTATCAACCAGTGTACAGTGCGGTAGTTCACGGCTGTGGCTACCTCTGTGTCGGCAGTCGGCAGGCAGTCCGTCCATCCATAATTGTATTATTATTATAATATATACCACCTAACCGTGGTTTTTTTTTCATTCTTTATACCGTCGTCATAGTGTCATACTAGTTGTTACGAGTATACTACTATCTCTTTATCAACCAGTGTACAGTGCGGTAGTTCACGGCTGTGGCTACCTCTGTGTCGGCAGTCGGCAGGCAGTCCGTCCATCCATAATTGTATTATTATTATAATATATACCACCTAACCGTGGTTTTTTTTTCATTCTTTATACCGTCGTCATAGTGTCATACTAGTTGTTACGAGTATACTACTATCTCTTTATCAACCAGTGTACAGTGCGGTAGTTCACGGCTGTGGCTACCTCTGTGTCGGCAGTCGGCAGGCAGTCCGTCCATCCATAATTGTATTATTATTATAATATATACCACCTAACCGTGGTTTTTTTTTCATTCTTTATACCGTCGTCATAGTGTCATACTAGTTGTTACGAGTATACTACTATCTCTTTATCAACCAGTGTACAGTGCGGTAGTTCACGGCTGTGGCTACCTCTGTGTCGGCAGTCGGCAGGCAGTCCGTCCATCCATAATTGTATTATTATTATAATATATACCACCTAACCGTGGTTTTTTTATACCACCTAACCGTGGCAGTCCGTCCATAATTGTATACTAGTATCCAATCCATCCATCTCCATTGTTTACCTGAGGTGCCTTTTAGTTCTGCCTATAAAATATGGAGAACAAAAAAGTTGAGGTTCCAAAATTAGGGAAAGATCAAGATCCACTTCCACCTCGTGCTGAAGCTGCTGCCACTAGTCATGGCCGAGACGATGAAATGCCAGCAACGTCGTCTGCCAAGGCCGATGCCCAATGTCATAGTACAGAGCATGTCAAATCCAAAACACCAAATATCAGAAAAAAAAGGACTCCAAAACCTAAAATAAAATTGTCGGAGGAGAAGCGTAAACTTGCCAATATGCCATTTACCACACGGAGTGGCAAGGAACGGCTGAGGCCCTGGCCTATGTTCATGGCTAGTGGTTCAGCTTCACATGAGGATGGAAGCACTCAGCCTCTCGCTAGAAAACTGAAAAGACTCAAGCTGGCAAAAGCACCGCAAAGAACTGTGCGTTCTTTGAAATCCCAAATCCACAAGGAGAGTCCAATTGTGTCGTTTGCGATGCCTGACCTTCCCAACACTGGACGTGAAGAGCATGCGCCTTCCACTATTTGCATGCCCCCTGCAAGTGCTGGAAGGAGCACCCGCAGTCCAGTTCCTGATAGTCAGATTGAAGATGTCAGTGTTGAAGTACACCAGGATGAGGAGGATATGGGTGTTGCTGGCGCTGGGGAGGAAATTGACCAGGAGGATTCTGATGGTGAGGTGGTTTGTTTAAGTCAGGCACCCGGGGAGACACCTGTTGTCCGTGGGAGGAATATGGCCGTTGACATGCCAGGTGAAAATACCAAAAAAATCAGCTCTTCGGTGTGGAGGTATTTCACCAGAAATGCGGACAACAGGTGTCAAGCCGTGTGTTCCCTTTGTCAAGCTGTAATAAGTAGGGGTAAGGACGTTAACCACCTCGGAACATCCTCCCTTATACGTCACCTGCAGCGCATTCATAATAAGTCAGTGACAAGTTCAAAAACTTTGGGTGACAGCGGAAGCAGTCCACTGACCAGTAAATCCCTTCCTCTTGTAACCAAGCTCACGCAAACCACCCCACCAACTCCCTCAGTGTCAATTTCCTCCTTCCCCAGGAATGCCAATAGTCCTGCAGGCCATGTCACTGGCAAGTCTGACGAGTCCTCTCCTGCCTGGGATTCCTCCGATGCATCCTTGCGTGTAACGCCTACTGCTGCTGGCGCTGCTGTTGTTGCCGCTGGGAGTCGATGGTCATCCCAGAGGGGAAGTCGTAAGCCCACTTGTACTACTTCCAGTAAGCAATTGACTGTTCAACAGTCCTTTGCAAGGAAGATGAAATATCACAGCAGTCATCCTACTGCAAAGCGGATAACTGAGTCCTTGACAACTATGTTGGTGTTAGACGTGCGTCCGGTATCCGCCGTTAGTTCACAGGGAACTAGACAATTTATTGAGGCAGTGTGCCCCCGTTACCAAATACCATCTAGGTTCCACTTCTCTAGGCAGGCGATACCGAGAATGTACACGGACGTCAGAAAAAGACTCACCAGTCTCCTAAAAAATGCAGTTGTACCCAATGTCCACTTAACCACGGACATGTGGACAAGTGGAGCAGGGCAGGGTCAGGACTATATGACTGTGACAGCCCACTGGGTAGATGTATGGACTCCCGCCGCAAGAACAGCAGCGGCGGCACCAGTAGCAGCATCTCGCAAACGCCAACTCTTTCCTAGGCAGGCTACGCTTTGTATCACCGCTTTCCAGAATACGCACACAGCTGAAAACCTCTTACGGCAACTGAGGAAGATCATCGCGGAATGGCTTACCCCAATTGGACTCTCCTGTGGATTTGTGGCATCGGACAACGCCAGCAATATTGTGTGTGCATTAAATATGGGCAAATTCCAGCACGTCCCATGTTTTGCACATACCTTGAATTTGGTGGTGCAGAATTTTTTAAAAAACGACAGGGGCGTGCAAGAGATGCTGTCGGTGGCCAGAAAAATTGCGGGACACTTTCGGCGTACAGGCACCACGTACAGAAGACTGGAGCACCACCAAAAACTACTGAACCTGCCCTGCCATCATCTGAAGCAAGAAGTGGTAACGAGGTGGAATTCAACCCTCTATATGCTTCAGAGGTTGGAGGAGCAGCAAAAGGCCATTCAAGCCTATACAATTGAGCACGATATAGGAGATGGAATGCACCTGTCTCAAGTGCAGTGGAGAATGATTTCAACGTTGTGCAAGGTTCTGATGCCCTTTGAACTTGCCACACGTGAAGTCAGTTCAGACACTGCCAGCCTGAGTCAGGTCATTCCCCTCATCAGGCTTTTGCAGAAGAAGCTGGAGGCATTGAAGAAGGAGCTAACACGGAGCGATTCCGCTAGGCATGTGGGACTTGTGGATGCAGCCCTTAATTCGCTTAACAAGGATTCACGGGTGGTCAATCTGTTGAAATCAGAGCACTACATTTTGGCCACCGTGCTCGATCCTAGATTTAAAGCCTACCTTGGATCTCTCTTTCCGGCAGACACAGGTCTGCTGGGGTTGAAAGACCTGCTGGTGACAAAATTGTCAAGTCAAGCGGAACGCGACCTGTCAACATCTCCTCCTTCACATTCTCCCGCAACTGGGGGTGCGAGGAAAAGGCTCAGAATTCCGAGCCCACCCGCTGGCGGTGATGCAGGGCAGTCTGGAGCGACTGCTGATGCTGACATCTGGTCCGGACTGAAGGACCTGCCAACGATTACGGACATGTCGTCTACTGTCACTGCATATGATTCTCTCAACATTGATAGAATGGTGGAGGATTATATGAGTGACCGCATCCAAGTAGGCACGTCACACAGTCCGTACTTATACTGGCAGGAAAAAGAGGCAATTTGGAGGCCCTTGCACAAACTGGCTTTATTCTACCTAAGTTGCCCTCCCACAAGTGTGTACTCCGAAAGAGTGTTTAGTGCCGCCGCTCACCTTGTCAGCAATCGGCGTACGAGGTTACATCCAGAAAATGTGGAGAAGATGATGTTCATTAAAATGAATTATAATCAATTCCTCCGCGGAGACATTGACCAGCAGCAATTGCCTCCACAAAGTACACAGGGAGCTGAGATGGTGGATTCCAGTGGGGACGAATTGATAATCTGTGAGGAGGGGGATGTACACGGTGATATATCGGAGGGTGAAGATGAGGTGGACATCTTGCCTCTGTAGAGCCAGTTTGTGCAAGGAGAGATTAATTGCTTCTTTTTTGGGGGGGGTCCAAACCAACCCGTCATATCAGTCACAGTCGTGTGGCAGACCCTGTCACTGAAATGATGGGTTGGTTAAAGTGTGCATGTCCTGTTTTGTTTATACAACATAAGGGTGGGTGGGAGGGCCCAAGGATAATTCCATCTTGCACCTCTTTTTTCTTTTCTTTTTCTTTGCATCATGTGCTGATTGGGGAGGGTTTTTTGGAAGGGACATCCTGCGTGACACTGCAGTGCCACTCCTAGATGGGCCCGGTGTTTGTGTCGGCCACTAGGGTCGCTAATCTTACTCACACAGCTACCTCATTGCGCCTCTTTTTTTCTTTGCGTCATGTGCTGTTTGGGGAGGGTTTTTTGGAAGGGACATCCTGCGTGACACTGCAGTGCCACTCCTAGATGGGCCCGGTGTTTGTGTCGGCCACTAGGGTCGCTAATCTTACTCACACAGTCAGCTACCTCATTGCGCCTCTTTTTTTCTTTGCGTCATGTGCTGTTTGGGGAGGGTTTTTTGGAAGGGCCATCCTGCGTGACACTGCAGTGCCACTCCTAGATGGGCCCGGTGTTTGTGTCGGCCACTAGGGTCGCTAATCTTACTCACACAGCTACCTCATTGCGCCTCTTTTTTTCTTTGCGTCATGTGCTGTTTGGGGAGGGTTTTTTGGAAGGGACATCCTGCGTGACACTGCAGTGCCACTCCTAGATGGGCCCGGTGTTTGTGTCGGCCACTAGGGTCGCTTATCTTACTCACACAGCGACCTCGGTGCAAATTTTAGGACTAAAAATAATATTGTGAGGTGTGAGGTATTCAGAATAGACTGAAAATGAGTGTAAATTATGGTTTTTGAGGTTAATAATACTTTGGGATCAAAATGACCCCCAAATTCTATGATTTAAGCTGTTTTTTAGTGTTTTTGGAAAAAAACACCCGAATCCAAAACACACCCGAATCCGACAAAAATAATTCGGTGAGGTTTTGCCAAAACGCGTTCGAACCCAAAACACGGCCGCGGAACCGAACCCAAAACCAAAACACAAAACCCGAAAAATTTCAGGCGCTCATCTCTATAATGTATATGTAATGTATGTATAATTATTTATAATGTATGTGTAATATATGTATGAAAGTTTTTTGTTTTTATTTTACTAATAGCAGTGTGCAGACCATAGGCATCATGGCACCCCCCCACTCACGAGCTTGCCGCCGGTTAATGTGTCCTCCCATGCTGCCGATTAATGCGCCCTCGAGGCGCCCGGTCACGTCTCGTTCGTGTGCCATGTAGTGTCTCCACGCTTCTCCTGTCGACTCCCCGGTATGAGGCTCCTGGAGCACAGGAGAGCTGCTCTGTTGATGGGACTTGTGAGGAGACGGAGGAGCAGGACACGACGGGAGCTCTAATCACACTTGCTCTGGCTATCTGTCTTAGCGCCGCGGCTCCTGTGTGAGGCTGCTGCCACTGTCCACAGAGGGAACAACGGCGGCCGGGACCTGGGAGCTGTGGGTAGCAGGTGACATTCTTGTTTAACTTAGCGAGCGAGAGCGAGTACCTTTCACTACCATCCTGACCCCCTGCCCGCGCTACACCACTGCTCCCATCCAGCTACGCACCACTACTCCCATCTTGCCCCCTCCTGCTCCTCACCACTGATCTTATCCTGCCCCCTCCGGATTGGCTGCAGGTCCACGGCGGATTTGAAATAGTGGCGCTGTGGTCATAGGAGCCGCAGTGCCGCTAACCACAGCTTCCTCCTCCTTGCACCGCCCTCTGCCTCCTCCTCTGCTACACCGCCGCCGCCCTGCCGCCGCCCTCAGTCCTTCTCTGCACTTCCGTACCATGCCGACCACAGCCTCCTAATACACCGCACCGCAGACCACAGCATCCTCAGCACCGCCGCTGCTAAATAGGTAATCTTACCCTGCTGCCTTTCTCTCTCCCTAGTCCCTATTGTATGCCCTTACTATCCCTCGCTCAGTCATGCTCCCTTTCCCTATGTCCCTGCTGTCACTTTCCCTCTTCCTGTCCCTGCTGTCACTTTCCCTCTCTCCCTCCCTGTCCCTGCTGTCACTCTCCCTGAATTTTGTCTCCATATGGCATCATTTGAATTTCGGCTCATTCTGTGTGCTATAATGTGAATTTTGGCTCATTCTATGTGCTATTATTTGAATTTCGTCTCATACCGTGTGGTATACTGGGAATTTTGGCTCATTCTGTGTGCTATAATGTGAATTTCAGCTCATACCGTGTGGTATAATGTGAATTTCGGGTCCTACCGTGTGCTATAATGTGAATTTCGGCTCATTCTGTGTGCTATAATGTGAATTTTGGCTCATTCTGTGTGCTATAATGTGAATTTCGTCTCATTCTATGTGCGGTAAAATGTGAATAAGATTGTGCTACTGTGTGACATAATTTGAATTGGGGGTACTGTTGTGTGGTCACACCCCGTGGGAAACCATAATCCTTTTTTGCGGCCTCCGACGCACGCTCTCATTTTATTAACTACGGTATGAGAGGGAGGGCGCAAATTTATGGTTTGCAGGGGGGCGCCGAACACCCTAGCACCGGCCCTGCCTGTGGCCTTGTGGGAATGCCGTAATCGCAATCCACACCTCCTGTTTTCATCACTGTGGGGGCATGCCCAGCACTCTGAGCTGCTGGCATGCCCCCGAGTCCCTCTGTCAACCGTGAATAGACACTGTGAGGGAATGCATCTTTACACAGTGGACTTCATTCAGGTCCAGTTGTTGTTCCATCCTGATGCGCAAAGTATCAATGTTTGGTACTTTGCGCAAGCACCGGCCCCATTCTGTTTGTGTGCAAACAGGTCCTGTGACGCAGGAACAACATCAGACTAACAGTGATTGACAGTCTGATGCCGTTAGGGGGCAGTGAATGCCTCTGTCGTTGGTGTTATGGGGAGGGAAGAGGCCAGGGTTCTCCATTGCTGCACACATTTTCTGGCCTCTGCGCTGGGCGGCTTGCGCGTCCCCATGGGTGCTATTAGCTAGATGGTGCCGGGAAAGATGCGATACTGCTTCCTTGGACACAGTTTGGATCAGTAATATGATGCATGATGAGTGATGGTTCCTGCCACATATCAGTGCTATCTCTGCTGCTTCTATTTATCTATTATCTTCATTATATTTTATTTTAGCTACCGTAATATTAGATTTTCTAGTAGATTCTAGCTTGTTGTATGTGTATTTATGGTGTACACATCCCCCTTAAACATCCACTTACTATTTGCGTCTCATGTGAGAGCTTCAGCCTAAAAAGGAAGTGACAGGAGAAGTGTGACCATTTCACTGAGGGAAGAGGGGCAACGGCTGAACATAAACAGGTAAGCTAGGTACACACCTAAAAGAGGAATGAGCTACAGTTATTTTTTCTGACAGCTGACATCATCCAGAGAACATCTGATTAGCTGTATACACAATTACCATATAAGAACAATGCATTTGTCGAAGTGATGTTATTTTACATGCACTTTGTCAGTTTCTGTACTCACTACATTTATTGCACGACAACACCTGATCGGGACTGACAAATGTTATGCAGCACTCTGTGTAATAACTGTACTGACTATCCGAGAATTGTCTGTTCGGCCAGATCATTGCACCGCGTGTACCTAGCATTGCTATCTGTGGCAGATCTGCAATATACAGGTCATGGGTGTAACTATACTGGGTGCCAAGGGTGCCTAGATCCAGGTTATAAAGTTGCATACCAATTTCCCAGATTTGCCTTCTCCTAAGCAATTGTGTCTGATCCATTGCCAAGCCTGAATTGTGTGACTTTACATTTTCAGTGAGAGGAATGTGTAGTGGAGGCATGGAGGCCATTACTACCCCCTTCCCGCCCACAAACGGCATCAGACTGTTGGGTCCTGCACGTGCGCAAAGTACTGACAATCGGTACTTTACAGCACACAAAGCATTTACCCCCAATGTGTGTACTGGCAGTCCTACAATGTGACATCATGTAAACTAAGAATCTACAATGGTTCATAAAATAAACTAGGGCACTACTATGGGGCATAATATTAATAGGGCACAACTATGGTTCAGAAAATGAACTAGAGCACTATTATAGGGCATAAAATGAATAACTGCTGTGGAGAGGTGTCTCTCAAGAAGCATTTGGACAGGGGCCCCTTCAGTGTGTTGCTACAGGGCTCACAAAGTTCTCGTTACGCCCCTGATACAGGTGTTACTTTTTCAATAAACTTTTGTAGACTGCATTAACATGGAATATGAGGCAGTAAAAAACTGATTTTATTTCAAGACATTTTTATTCTATTTTCAAATGTTTTTGTTCTTGCATGTGTGTTTTTGTGATGACAGACTATGGGCTTGATTCATAGTTGTATGCTAGGCTGATGTTTTCGCAATTGAGTGATTATCAGTAAACTGCGTATGCGTCACTGCCGTAACTTGCACACGCTTCAATTGATTATTGATTACGCTCGAAATTGGAATGTGTTTACAAAGTGACTGACAGTAAGCGGCTGTTTTGTGGAAGGTAGCGGGGAGTGGCGGCAAAACTGTGTGCGTGTTGGGATTGTTTTGGGGGAGTATATCAGTTGCCAACTGCAATCCTGTAAGCAGGAATTACATCTTTCGCGTCTCAGGACTCAATGTTTTCCAGAACTGTGCCGATGCTGAGAATGCGTACGCAGTTGCGGACAGCAGCATAGGCTCCGGTGGGCGTCTCTAAACAAATCCCAGCGGCTGTCCAATCAGCATATTTTCGCACATCCTCTGGGTCAAATATAGCATCTTTCACTGGGCCCCTCTGTTGAAAAGTCTGCCACATGTATAGCATGGTAAACACTAATTAAGAAGGATCTCACTATGGCAACATCGAAGAATCTTTAAAGAAAACATTTTTAGAGAAAGTAAATGCAGTGATATAAGGGTTTCTGACGTTGCACAAGCAATGATGGAATATCTTGGATATCACCGCTTTATAGTAAATAATCCCTATATTGAAGGTTGATGCAGAGCTCAGTGCAGTGAATGACTACCATATCTGTTTCTTCAGTGTTATCTCAAATATTCTGAGCTAATTCCAGCAAAATAAATCCGATCGCTGTCACAACATTGCACAGATTTAACCTTAGACATAGTTCACCATACACTGCAATAAACTGTAGTTCATCTCTATACCTCTGCTACCAACCAGCAACACAATGTGTGTCCTTTATTAATGGCGAGAGCTGACAATCCTTTATTTTATTCAGGCTTATTGACAAAAGAATAATGAATGGAGCAGGAAGTACAGCAGGGACTACACAGGCCAAGTGTGGAGCATGGCAGTCACACACAATGAGTGTCCGGCATGTAATATTTTCTGCACACAATGATCACGACCCATACAGATGACTTCAATAAGTAAATGCTTTAACAAGGGACAGGAAAGTGGTGTAAGTACAGTGTAATTGCATGTAAGTCATGGGCAGTAAGTAGTAACCATACTGTGAGGGATATATATGCGATGTGGATGGTTATGCTGTTGATAGCCAACATGTCAACAGCATTCACTTAGACAGGAGATTGGCGATAGTGTTGTAATGGTCTCAGCGTTATAACTTTAAACATGATGCTTTATGATCATATTTAGAGAGGTATTTATCAAAACTAGGAGAAATATAAAATTGTGAGAGATAAAGTACCAGCCAATGTCTAAATAATAATATCATGATAATCAATATCATTCTGTCAACAGTGTTGACTTTCGACAGCATTGTCACCGACATAGTAACTACTTCCCCACTGTGTATATATCAGAAACTGTTGAGACGAGACTTGCATTTTGGGTATACAGTAGTTCTGGAACCAGCATGCATCACGCAAACGCTAGTCCTCACTGGCCAGTCATGTCTGCTCTGTCTGCTACTTGGAAATCCAAGCAATGTAACAGGGCTGGGGCGAAAGAAGCCAAACTTGTATTTTTTACACAATAGTGATACTTGTTCTCTTATGTTGTATGGCTCTACATGTATGGACTACATAGGGTGCAGTGCATTCTGTATATGTGCTGTTAAAGGGGCTCAAACTGGAGAACACAGTATTTAAACTAACTCAGAGCAATGGAAAAGCATGTCAAGTGTCATATAGTTTTGGGGGAAAAATGCCCAAAAAGATGCCCCACATTAGTAAACACACTCACGACTAGATGGGCTGTTTAACATGACTGCAGCAACGATGTAGGACACATCTGTACATTATGCTGGTGCGAGCCCAGCACTCCGTCAGCTGCTGGGCTGCCCTCATCCTGCACTAAATGGATGCCACGGACCACTCAGCTTCACCTGCAGTGCTGCTCTCAGCTAAACAGAGCAGAGCTACGCCGTTGCCTAAGTGTCCCCAACCCTCCGATCGACCATGGGATACTGCAGCCCGTGGGTGTGACGAAGGGACAGTGGTCAAAAACGGGACTGTGTCACTGGAATTGGTATGCATTAGATGTTTGTGTACATTTTTCCAAGACACCCTTACTCAACTGCAATCAGGAGCGCCCACTTAATCAAGTTCAGTATGCAGAGGTTGGAGCATCCCCTCCATAGGATTTGGTAAATTGCACTGGTTGATACACTATATGTCAAGTTTTTATAGTGTACATGTTTTTGATCCCATTTTTCATACATTGAAGAAGAAAAAAATCAAAATTACGGGGTGTCACCTAGCTGGCAAGCTGAGAGGACGCAGTCTTAGGGAGCTCCCGGTGTATACCCTAACAGTATCTGCTCCCTGCAGTGCATGGCACCCGGGTGTGTGCCCCTCTCTCTGTGTCCTCTGAGAGACGGAAATTGTGGAGAGTGAGGTCCACGGAGTCGGGGGACACAACTGCAGTGTCCTTGCAGGTTGCAGCTTACTCTCTGGGGAAAAGCCGCGACCTCTAGTAGGTTTTTCTGCCCGGGATAGAGCCGCGGCTGACGTGGAAGTCAGTGGAACTGGCCAAATACCACCAGAGGTGCGGGGCCTTTCTCAGCAGGTTCCCTGGTGGTAGCACTCGCTGGCAGGGACCCCACAACCCCTGGATTTTTGGCTTTGGAGCTCTACTGGTGGGTAAGGGACAGCTGCACCTGGTCCCATTCTTAGCCTGTTCTCTCCCCCCATTGTGCCTGTCAGTAAACGCTGGCATGTACCTCCAGTGTACCCCCTTGCCCTTACTTTGAATGCCCCCGTTGTGATATATTAGAGCTCTGCTCAGATATCATAAAGGATACTAGGGACTGCAGTGCCCCTGCTGGTCAGTGCAGGCACAACCACCAGTGAGCACTGTTCCCCCACTCCCTTTATAGTTTTTCCTTTTTAGGCCCGTGAGCCTAGATGACAATACCAAGCTAAATGTGTACTGCTACCTCCATCGTTCATTTCTGATATAAGTACATTGCCTTGTTTCATGGAACTGATACTGATATAGCTTGTTCCGGATACACTCAGTGCTCAGCTGCTTCTTTGATTTTGTATTTTGCTTTTTTTTTTTTTATTCTTGCTCTCACTACATTCTCCATGCCTCCTAAATGTCAGAAAGACTCTACGGAGGTTCCCCCCTTCAGTTTTTTTCAAAACTTCCTCTCCTTCTCATGGAACCAAACATAGCGGGTAATTCAGAGTTGATCGTAGATGTGCTAAATTTAGCACATCTACGATCAGTTATTCTGACATGCGGGGGGACGCCCAGCACAGGGCTAGTCCGCCCCGCATGTCAATCCCTGTTCCCCCCTGCACAGGTACAAAAGCATCACATGGCGGCAATGATTTTGTACCTGACAAGTAGCTCCATGCCAACGCAGCTCCTGCGCGCTGGCATTGAGCTACTGGCCATGTCCAGGGTCACAGCGGCTGCATGTGACTTCACCCATCGGTCCAGACACGCCTCCGTTGTTTGGCCCGTGCCCAGCCAATGGCGTTCTAACGCCATTGGCATGCCCCCTCCCGCCCTCTAACCGCCTCTGCCTGTCAATCAGGCAGAGGCGATCGCACCAGTGAGATGCTGATAGCATCTCATTGGCTGCACATGCGCAGTGCACCCGCCACGCATGCGCACTGCGCATAGTAATTCAGACTGCGATCGCTGCCGTTGCAGCGATCCAGTCTGAATTACCCCCATACTTCCAAACAGGACAACACCCCAATCAATTGTCTGCACTAAGTGCGCCGTTTGACCCAGCTCCCATGTCCCCCGCACACTTATCGTCTCTTGGGATGATACTCCCCTAACGCTAGGGTCTATGAAGCAACTTTTAGCCTCTTTTAAAGCAGATATATCTGCGGATTTTAAATCCGCTCTTCAAACATGCCAACAAGCTGTTGATGCGGTGGTACAACTTACAGACCACACTGAAAACAAATTAGAGGAAGTGGTTAAATCACATAATGACCTTATCACTCAATATGTGGACCTTCAAGCAGAAGTCACTTCCTTACGGAATAAAGTCTGCGATCTGGAGCACAGGTTGAAGTGCAATAATGTAAAAATCCGTGGCATCCCAGAACTCAAGGAATACATCACAGATATATTCATGAAGTTGCTCCCAACGACTCCGATCACAGACTTTCTTTTGGATCGCGTACATCACCTACCGAAGGCATGGAATGCTCCGCAGGACGTTCCTAAAGACACTCTAATGCGCCTTCACTATTTCCATATCAAAGAAGTCATTCTACGAGCTACCAGGCCTTCTGACCTTTCTACCCCCATTCTGGGAGATTTACAAATTTTTGGTGACCTTTCTGCTGCTAGTTTGGCCCTACGCAGACCCTATTATCCAGTCACCAAAGCTCTTCGGAAAGTTGACATTCCCTACAGGTGTGGCTTCCCTACAAAGCTTTTAATCAGGAGGAATGGCTCCACATCCGTGGTCTCCACACCTGCTGATGGCGTACAGCTCTTGGTTTCTTGGACTATGGAGGATATTTACTTCAAAAGTCCCGGGAAGCTCTCGCATTCGGCAAGAATGGTCAATGGTAAACAAGCCAACTTGACTATTTTATCTGACCTGTGTGTATCCATATACATTTGCCGCCTATCTTTGGTCTATACATAGATTGCAGTTTGATTATTTGTTTCTGTAATCCTTTACATTGCCATCTGAATGGCCTATCTTGATATATTAGTAATCCCAGTGGTATTCTTTAATGTACTGGTTTGATTATAGTACCTATATGGTGACTCAGTACCGGTAGAAAATACTGGCTACCCTTATGGTACTAATACTGCTACTACTACTACGTTGTAGTTGTTGTTGTTG
Organism: Pseudophryne corroboree; assembly: GCF_028390025.1. Lineage (NCBI taxonomy): Eukaryota > Metazoa > Chordata > Amphibia > Anura > Myobatrachidae > Pseudophryne > Pseudophryne corroboree. The sequence continues at coordinate 451,284,423 of NC_086446.1, forward strand.
TTGTTGTTGTCATTATTATATGTTACTGTGTGAAGGTTTTATCAGACCCCTTGTCTCCAGAGTTTCTCTGGATGACGCATAGTTTATTCTTAGTCATTTTTTTCAGTTCCCTTAGGAGTGATGGAGGTGCTAGTATTACCTCCCCAAACCCCAATGTGCTACCTTAGGAGGTGGCCCATTATAGCCCCTTTATGGTGCTATTAATTTTTTGCAAGTTTTTTGTATTCTTTGTTTTTTATTTTGTCCGTTATTGTCCTTCCATTCTCTGTAACTGATAGCCAATGTAATGTTATTTCTCTGATACTTAATGCTGTATTTTTCTCCAATTTTTTGTTCTAAAGGGTTTCACTTTACTGAATCAGAAACAATTAGCGTTTTGCTACCTTAGTAGTCTTAAAGATCATATAGTTGCCATACAAGAGACTCACTTTATTCAATCCTCCTCTCCGCAATTTTTGAATAACAAATATCCTCATTGTTATATGTCCAATGGACCCTACAAAAAAGTGGGTGTCGCTATTCTGCTCTCCAGATACTACAATTTTATTCTTGAAAAACAGGTAACAGATCAGGAAGGGAGATATGTAATCCTCATAGGGACGTTAGAGGACAAACAAGTAATGTTAGCAGTGACATGTGCCCCAAACACTAAACTAATCCCTTTTGCTAAGAAATTTTGTAACACTCTTCAATCCTGCGTAAGTGTTTGGTTCTGGTTTTGGGGGACTTTAACATGGTCTTTGACCCCATTATTGATAAATACTCTTTTTATCACAAAATTGGGATTTAGCCTTCCCACGATCACTCCGCTGCCTTCAGGCAGATTCTAAGTGAATTTGCTCTGTATGATGTTTGGAGGGCCAAAAATCCAACTGTAAGGGACAATGGGCCTAATTCAGACATGATCACAACAGCAAAATGTTCTCTAATGGGTAAAACCATGGACCTAATTCAGACCTGATCGCTAGGCTGCGTTTCCGTACAGCGGGCGATCAGGTCTAAACTGCGTATGCACCACAATGCGCAGGCGCGTCGTATAGGTACAAAGCGGATAGCCGCTCAGCGATGGGTTTGTGCGACGGATCCATTCGCACGGGCGTTCACAAGGAGATTGACAGAAGTCATTTGTGGGTGGCAACTGACCATTTTCTGGGAGTTTGTGGAAAAACACAGGCATGTTCAAGCGTTTGCAGGGAGGGTTCCTGGTGTCAATTCTGGTCCCGGACAGGCTGATGTGATCGCAGCGGCTGGGTAAGTCCTGGGCTACTCAGAGACTGCACAAAATCTGTTTGTACAGCTCTGCTACACGTGTTCGCACACTTGCAAAGCGAAAATACACTCCTCCTACTATGAACGCAGAACTGCAAAAAAACCCTAGCGAGCGAACAGGTCTGAATTAGCCCCCATGTGCAGTGCAGGTGGGGAAAATATAACATGTGCAAAGAGAGTTAGATTTGGGTTGGGTGTGATCAAACTGAAATCAAAATTGCGGTGTAAAAATAAAGCAGCCAGTATTTACTCTGCACAGAAACAATATAACCCACCCAAATCTAACTCTCTCTACACATGTTATATCTGCCCCCCCCTCCCCCCCCCCACACACACACACACACACACACACACCTGCAGTGCACATGGTTTTGCCCATTAGAGAACAATTTTGCTGCTGCGATCAGTTCAGAATTAGGCCCTGTATCTTCAATTCCCCAGTTCACAGCTCTTACTTTCACACTGACCTGGCCATTTCAGATAAGTGGACATTACAGCAAATTAAAAAGTCTTCTAGCCTTCCGGTTACATGGTCTGACCATGCACCACCTTGCCTACACTGGGATATTAAATTGGTTACAACCCCTACCAGCCCTTGGAGCCTTGGTGATCATTTGCTCCATGACCTAGAGTCTGAGCAGACCATTTCCAAGTCTCTCTTTATCTAGAGACTAACAAACCAGAAGACACCTCATTGTTCACTTTCTGGTGTTCTCTGAAAGCAGTAGTTTGGGGCTCAACCATACAAGCAGAAGCTCGCCTGCGCAGGACGGCTAAAGCTCATCAGGCAGACATTGAATCTCGTCTAGTTGATTTAGAGTCCAGACATAAATTATCACAGTCCAATCATAAGCTTTATTGTGAACTTCTGACAGTACAAGAGGAATTGAATGTTCTAACACTGAAGAAAGTCCATAAATCTCTTTTTAAGCTGAAGTAAAGATTCTATGTTCAAGGATACAGAGCAGGGAGGCTTCTTGCTAGAAAATTGAGAGGGAAAGTTGTGAAGAACCGTATAAGACTGATCACTAACTTGAAGGGCAATAAGGTATTTGATCCTTATGATATTGCAGATGCTTTTGCGACCTATTACTCTAAATTATACAACCTTGCTGATGACCCCTCTACTCCGCAACCGACAGCGGTTAGGAGAGATACATTTTTGGCAACTATAAACGTACCCTCACTCAATGCAGAAACACTCCACTCTCTTGAACGTCCTTGGTGTCAAGAGGAAAGAGAGGTAGTCATTGACTCTCTCCCAACGGATAAAGCCCCTGGTCCTGATGGCTATACAACTAATTCTGCTTTAAAGACACTCATACCCCAATTTTGGCTTAAGTGTTAATGATGCCTCAATTTGTGGTAACTTCCCTAAGGAAATGTTGGAAGCCAGAATAGTCACATTTCCAAAGCTGGAAAAAGAACCCTGTTATCCTAGCCAATTACCGCCCTATAGCCTTACTCAATACGGATGTAAAAATCTATGCCAAGTTGATAGCAAACAGGCTAAAGCCCCGTACACACGGGGGAGATGTGTGCTGAGCAATCTAGCACAGACCGCTCAGCAATCAGCGCGATGTGTGCTAAGCGAGAGGGGGGGGCGCTCATCTCACCCAGCAGTGAAATGAGCGATCTCACTAGATTTGGCATACATGCATGCCAAATCTAGAGCTGGCGATAGCGACGCGCGGGGCCGTGCATCGCTGTCGCTATGGGCATACACACGGAGCAATCCGTGCTTAATTTCTAAGCAATCTAGTCAGATTGCTTAGAGTTTAAGCACAGATCTCTCCGTATGTACCACCCTTAAATCCCTTCTCCCTGCCTTTATCCATAAGGATCAGGTAGGCTTTGTTCAGGGCCGGCAATCCCCTGATAATAGTAGGAGAGTCATTGATATCATTGATGCCTTTTCAACTACCGACGAACCTATATTGTTGCTGTCGCTGGATGCGGAGAAGGCATTTGACAGGCTCCATTGGGGCTACCTTCATGCTGTCTTGGCCAAATTTGGGTTTAGCAGAAGAGCTCTAACTTCAATCTCTGCATTGTATTCTGACCCCTCGGCGACAGTATTTGTAAATGGTCTGCTGTCCCCTCCCTTCCAAATAACAAATGGTACATGTCAGGGCTGCCCTTTATCTCCTTTGGTTTTTGCGTTGGCCATTGAACCATTGGCCGAGGTTATTAGAACATCTGACACTATACGGGGACCAAATATATCTGGTCAGCCATATAAAGTGTGCTTGTTTGCAGTTGACATCCTGCTCACCCTTATCGACCTGGAGACATCCCTACCACATCTGAACTTGATAGTAGAAGAATATGCTGAGTTATTATATTACAAACTGAATGGTTCTAAGACTGAAGCTCTCCCTATTAACTTTACTTCTGAACTCTTACGTTTTCTATGCTCAGAATATTCGTATGCCTGGCAGGATAGAAGTCTTAAATATTTGGGAAGTAATCTGACGTCTAAATTACAGAATCTAATAACAGCCATTTATTCCCCTCTCCTAAATAAGGTCTCCTTGATGACGTCAGACTGGACGATGCAAAATGTTTCATGGTTGAGTCATAATGCCACTCTGAAAATTATATTATTGCCTAAACTACTATACCTTTTCAGAACCATACACCTTATGGTACCCAACCCATTGTTGGATAAATTTCATTCAGCTGTTATTAAGTATGTCTGGAAAGGCAAAAAACCCAGACTGGCACAGAAAACCTTGTACCTCTCGAAACGTGATTGGGGTTCGCATATCTGGACCTACACAGTTACCAGCTTGCAAGATCCTCTCCCAAACTGGGGCATGGTTTGCTACAGATGATCCTAAAGCGTGGGTGATTTTGAAATGAAAAATGATCTCCCATTTTCCCCTATCTATTGATATGAGTTCATTAATTCACTGTACATCTGTTATGACCACTCATAAAGCATGGTTAGAGCTAACAACTAAAGTAGCAGACATATTCCTCCCCAGTACTACTCTTTCACTGAGGGGTATGGCACTCCTGATCCTGAACCTTTCTTTTGATTCCTGGATATCTTGAGGAGTATTTTGTCTAGCTGAGGTTACTTCATCAGAAGTCTTACTCTCCTACCCCAGATTCAATCACAATATGCCTCTCTCCCAGGGATTTTTTAAAGTACGTGCAACTAAGGCATTGGTTATTTAGTATTACTCAGGCTCCACATGTGGTATCGAACTCCCCAAATACCTTTGTGATAAAATCAAGCGATCAGATAGCAAGGGATGCATCACATGGTGGTATACCCTGTTAATAAACCCATCTGAATTTTTTAAATTACCCTCTCTACTGAAATGGGAAAATGATTTATCTAGGTAGATTACGGAAGATGACTGGCATAAAATATTCAGCACGTGTTTCCCATTATACAAATGTATTTCTTACTCAGAACACTTCTATAAACTATTGCAATGTTTATACTTGACACCGGATTTACTCCATAAGATATGGACATCTCAGTCGAACCTCTGCTGGCATAATTGTGGCAAAGAAGTCTCCCTATTACATATGTTTTGGATGTGTCCAGCTCTGTCCAATCTGTGGACCTTAATATTTGCTTTAATCTCTAAAGTTTTAAACACCCTAATTACCCCAGATCCGGTGTTAGCTCTATTTCATTTGTATAAGGGAGACCTACCTGATAACGATAGCTCAAATTGTCAGTCACCATATGTCCCTACTATAGCTCAAATTGAACAGAACGTTCACTCCTATTATGAATTTGAAACAGTGGGTTCTTCCTATTCCTCCTCGACCTCCAACCCCCTGATTAGATGGTTTAATTGGAATGAATATTGGACAACTAGTATCTTCTTCGCTAATGTGTAAGTGTATTTTCTTTGTTAAAAGTTTACATTAGTGGTGGCTTTGCTACTCTAACCTTATTATAGCTGATTGCTTCTTTTTTGGACAAGTATTGCTTTCCTTTAGCATCGATTATGTCTTGCAGCACTGGCTGTTCATAAACGTATAATGGTTCCTTCTTGTGAATGTGTGCATCCTCACTGTCTCCTCCCCCTTTTTTCATTTTTGTATCCCATTCCCCATCCCAAGTTTTATAATTACAATAAAAACTCAATATTGAAAAAAAAAATATCAAAATTACTACGTCATTGAACCGCTAGTACTGCGTGCTGATGCACATAAGCATGAATGCATTCTGTTCTGTGTTTCTGGCTGTGCGAAGGCTGGGCGGGTTCTATGGTGTGTGTTCACGCAGTGTCGTCCACAGTTGCAATAGAGGGAGAGGTTTGGCTACTTAAGTGCAGATTTTAGCTTTTGTGATTGCAAACTGGATGAGTGCGATCGCAGATGCAATTGCTGCCGTATCAGGCCCTTAAAGTCTATTTATGATATGCTTACAACACTACACTAACTAAAGGCCTAAATAGGGCAGCTCCAGCCACCAAACCATCTCTGACAATCTGATCCCCAGAACTGGCGCTCAAAACAGCACTGCAAATGTGCTCCCATACCGCTGAGCACCAATTGAGTTATTCTTACTACAGTGCTCCATTACAATTTTTTTCTGTCTTTTAACTATGCCCCCTTCTTTCTCACCGGGCACACCTACTTTAGGTTTTGTAATATAAACCAAGTCATCCAATACTTTTAACCCCTTTCCCGCTGTTAACTTGCCTCTCGGTTCACCCTGCCATCCTCCCCTTATTTTCGCACTGCTCATTACTTTGTCACCTGTTTCAAATGCAAACTTGACAAATAAAAAAAAGCATGAAAACCTCTAACTCAGAGGTTCTCAAACTCCGTCCCCAAGGCACCCTAATTGTCCAGGTTTTAACGATGACCATTCTTGGGCACAGGTGACTTAACCAGGATCTCAGTCCATTTTATTTAAATATCTGTGCTCAGCCATGGATAACTTTAAAACCTGGACTACTAGGGTGCCTTAAGGACTGAGTTTGGGAGCCACTGCAAATGAGCTGCCAGTATATTGAAAACATATAGTCAGGGCCGGCTCTTCCATTAGGCAGCCTTAGGAAGCTGCCTAAGGGCACCAGGGCTTGAGGGGGCAGTCTGCTGAGGATACCTGTGAGAAAAATGAAAGATGTCTCTGACATCTTTATTATGCTTAATGCTGGTGACAGCCGTATCTGCAGCTGCACCAGCTATTTATTTACCTGTTGTAGACTGCTCCTCTGGCCATCAGTGTTATCAGCCGGGTGCTGCATGCAGGCAACAGCGTGGGTATCATGTCCCAATCCCTTTCCTCCCCTTTCTTCTAGGGATGGACATCAATGGGCGATGTTTGTCAAAAAAATTTTTTTATTTTGGAATGGATTTGTTTTCACCAGTCGATGATGGTGTTCCGATGTTTGTCGCCATCGAATGGTAATGATCCGATGGTGTTCTGATGGTAATCTTTTATTTTTTTAAATGGTAATGTCTGTGCTATCCTTGGCTGCAGCATTGGGTATCTTATTTATTGGAGGCTGTCTCTGGATGCCTTTAAAGACGTGACCCACTCTCTCCCTCCCCATCTAGGCTGCTTCTATACATTAACATGTTTTCATTCCAACCAGCCAGATTTGATAAACTGGCCATACACCTAAAGATTAAGTATGGATTGAAGCAGTGCATTGGGAAATTAGGGGTGGTAATGCCAAGCTTTGCCTAGGGTGCCAACAAACCTTGCACCGGCCCTGCAGACTGTAATAAGCTTACCATACTATCCCTTTAAACTGGGGCATTCATGCATTACACAGATTACGTGACTGACTAAAAGCAGGTGAAATGTAGACTTGAAGTCAGCCAGCCACAGAACCTGTGTAATTTATGATTGTCCCGGTTTAAAGGGATAGTATGGTAAGCCTGGGTGTGTATTGCGTAATTGGCGGTAAGGAGACCGCCAGTCAGCATACCGACACTGGCATCCCGACAGCGGAATGCCAGCAGGGGGCGAAAGCACAACAAGCCACGGGTTCTATTCCCACTCTATGGGTGTCGTGGACACACACGAGTGGGAATAGTCCCTGTTGGTCGGCATGACAACCGTCGGGATAGTGATGGGGTGGGATGTAGGGGGAGGTAATGGGAGGAGACCGCAGGGCACATAACTACATCCCGGTAAGCCTATATAGTAAACGTAATCGGGAAATAGGCAATAAAAAACATGGCCTAAGGACTGGGCTGAGTGATCATGACATTTTGGCCAGGTTCCATGTGAATAATGACTATGCACAGAAAAAAGATTTCAGCTAAATGGTATTTTTTTCCTTCCAAAGACTAAAAATGTTTCACATACAAGGTTGCAGTTCACTCACACTTTAGTATTGCTATGTGCGGGTGGTATTCAGTATACCGGTTGTTGGGATCCCGGCGCACAGTATACCGGCGCCGGAATCCCGACAACTGGCATACAGACACCTTTTCTCCCTCTTGGGGGGTCCACGACCCCCTGGAGGGAGAATAGATAGCGTGGCGAGCACAGCGAGCCCGCAAGGGGCTCATTTGCGCTTGCCGTGCTGTCGGCAAGCCGGCGGTCGGGATCCCGGGGCCGGCATGCTGGCCGCCGGGGACCCGGTCACCGGCAACTCATACTACACCCCTATGTGCATTCTGTATGGTTTCGCTAACATTGATACAGAATGAATAAAAACTTATATGAATGGGACAAAAAGCACAGTGCACACCACACACTAAGGCATAGAAGTCAGTATGAATTTTTATATAGGAGTTTATTTTTTCCATTTATTATCAAATCATGTAGCAGCTAATAAATAATAACGTAATCACTAGTCCAGCCAATAGTATCACATGCCTTCTAACATAACCCTCTCCAGGAGGGACACAATGCTCTGCTCCTGGACCTCCCTCTTAATGTATGATTGCCGGCACCTGTGCTAAAAAACCTCTCTTATCCATTCACCTGTTCAACACAGTTGCCAGCAATCATAAATTTGAGGGAAGTCCAGGAGCAGAGCATTTTGTGAGGTATGGTATCATACAGGGAAACATGCAACACAAGTGCTAGCACCAACCCTCCATTTTTTACTTTATTAATTCCGATGGCAACAGTAAAAAGTAGCCCCATATCCTGGTGACTAGTGTACAAACATTACCAAGACCTGTTTGATAGTAAACAGCGTAGCCCCAGTAATAGAGGCTAGAGAGGAATACAGACCCTAATTCAGGTGACTAGTGCAATTGGTCCTCATGACTAGGTTTGAGTGTACAATAGATCTAGTGTTTCTCCCAGGATTAGGGCAGGGCACCAAGGTGCCGGGCAGGTAGCCCCATCGGCATCACTGCTCGGGGGAGTCTTGCCCCCTCAATGTCACTAATGGGGGAGTGCACCAGCCGTGGCCCAGCACCTACAGAGGTCCCCCAATCACTCACTTTAATGTGAATAGATGTTGGTGCCCAGGTAGCCGCAGTAACAACCAGGGCTGTACACACCACTTGTGTCGGGGCCTCCCAGCCTAGTGAGCAGTGGTGCCGAGAGAGGGGGGAGAGGGTACAAATGATCTGGGCCCAGGTTGGATGGAGGGGCCAAGTGAGGGCCCAGTGGGCACTGGATGCAGCAGCTGCAGCTCTTCTCCTCAGCCCAGAACATGTTGCTGTGTCCTGGGCTGCAGTGTGGCCATGGAGGCGCTTAAAATACAATTTTTTGTGTCTTTTTTTAAGGGCGCATGGCCACGTCTCCTGTAATTAGGCCACATCCCCTGAAAAGGCACCTGGGCCCAGCCAGGCTCTCTACTGCCCTGCTGGTGAGTATTAGGCTGCCATGTGTAAGGGGCCCTACTGTGTGTGGCGTAATGTGTAAGGGCATTACTATGGGGCATAATGTTATAAGGGGCATTATGGTGTGAGGTATAATGTTTAAGGGGCATTACTATGAGGCATATTATGTAAGGGGCATTATAATGTGTGGAATATTGTGTAAGGAGCATTACTGGGAGCAAATGTTATAAGGGACATTACGGTGTGTGGCTTAATGTGTAAGGGGCATTATGGTGTGTGGCATAATGTGTAAGGGGCATTATGGTGTGTGGCATAATGTGTAAGGGGTCACTCCACGCCAGTTCACCCAGGCATGACACCCACCTTGATACTACAACAGAGCTACTACTCCATGTCAACTTTTTCTACTCTTGGCCTCATAGTTTTTTCAATATAGGGGGTCAAAGTTTTAAAAAATTGCTGGTAAATGCCACTCCTGATACTCTGTTTATTTTTCTGAGGTGTATCTGGAAAAAAATTAATATCTTAGTGCCTGATCTATGTATCACTTTGGAATTTTGACTCTTTGTCAATTGAAATATCTGGAGATTCTGGAAAAAAATGTTTTATCAATCTTGCCTGACTCCGAGAGTTCATTAAACATTACTTTACGTCATACGTAATCATTTTTTTGGTGCAAAAAAAAGTGGCTTCAATTAGCATTATCAGCCTAAGGCAGATAAGTTATCATGTCCTTTTTTGTTTAAATTGAACCTTAAAGTATACTTTCAAAGGCTATGAAAGAAAAATAATGGGATTTTGATTGCCTGTATGAGTATTTTAATGTTTAATTATAATTATCACGTTAAAAACTAAAATTAGCATTAGGTATAATTTTGCCTACCAGGGGAGTATTTTCATTTGTAAATTTCTATGTGTATGTGCAGATTTCTAATTACACATAGAGGAGTATTCAGTTAGCTGCGATAACTCGTTTTTTGCACGAAAAATTGTGATTTTATTGCAAATCGTTGAAGACCCATATTTAATTAGCCGCAATAATTTATCATCAATAATTTAACCGTGAATTTCACTTAACCTAATCTGAGAAGGTGCAAAGGTGGGGAAAATCTCTATTTCAAGGTAAAAATTTTGAGATTTGCCTCAGAAGCCTTGGTATACAATCCCACTAATGACTAAGTAGGCACTTTGAATTATTTTTAACTGGCCAATAATGTAATTTTTTGGGTGAAAAAGTGCAAAGAAATGGAATTTGGAGTTCAAGGTATGGGACAGGTATATTGGGGTGCTTTATGAGTGGGACAAATGTTTTTAGGCTTGCAGGTGGGAGTAGTCTTTTTCCACTTTTTATTTCAAGTCTCCTAAAATGACCCAAATATAGACTTATACCCCTTTTTATGTACCCCTAATTTAATGAGAGCACTTATTTTGCTGAAAAAAATAGCTTTGATAATTTTTTTCCATAAAAAAAATGCATATAACAGCCATTTGACGCAATGTAATACCCCAAGTATATTTAATATGACCTCTAATACACTTATATACTGTTATCCTATGTTAATTTGGCATTTTTTTGGTGTACAGGCTGATTTCCCCATTTTCACTGTAAGAATTTTCACACAAATCCTGTTTTCACGATTTTTTAATTTGCACCTTTTCAATTCCAAAATCGCAAAAACAGGATTTGCGCAAAAGCAGGATTTGCTCTGTTGTAGTATCAAGTGTACAAAGTTTCATGAAAATGTGAGTCGGTGGGTGTCATGCCTAGGTGAACTGGACCCTAAGGGCTTTACGGTGTGTGCCATAATGTGTAAGGTGTGTCTGCTGGGCTCCTCCAACCAGGGCTCAGCACATGCTCTTCTGTGCCAGGTGTCTCACCATAGAGAGGCGGCAGGAAGGAACTGCTGTGAGTATGCCACATCATTTATCCTTCCGTGAAATGGTTCTCATTCAACAGCAGGAGGGCCTCTAGGATGGAGACCTGTACTGCCTTGAGGATAATCCACTAATGGTGGCTAGTAAGGAATATAGGGGGTGAGTCAGACCTGATCGCTCGCTAGGGTTTTTTTGCACTGCTGCGAGCATATAGTCGCCGCCCATAGAGGAGTGTATTTTTGCTTTGCAAGTGTGCAAACGCATGTGCAGCCGAGCAGTACAAAAAAGTTTTGTGCTGTTTCTGAGTAGCCCAATACTTACTCATCCGTTGCGATCACTTCAGCCTGTCTGGGGCTGGAATTGACGTCAGACACCCGCACTGCAAACGCTTGGACACGCCTGCGTTTTTCCAAACATTCCCAGAAAACAGTCAGTTGACACCCACAAACACCCTCTTTCTGTCAATCTCCTTGTGATCGGCTGTGCGAATGGATTCTTCGTACAATCCATCGTCCAGCAACGATCCGCTTTGTAGTCGTATGACGCACCTGCGCATTGCAGTACATACACATGCGCAGTTCTGACTTGATCGCAGCGCAGCGAAAAAATCCAAGCGTGCGATCAGGTCTGAATGACCCCCATAGACCCCAGTCCTGTTGACTAGGCTAGAATGTTCAGTAGTTCAGTAATAAGAGCTGTAACTAATGGTGTACAGTGTTTGCAGGGCGCCTGGAACAGCATTATTGGAGCGTCATTAGGACGCAGCTTGACTCCTCTTCTTGCTGGTCCCAGTGCCTCCACCCTCTCGACATTACACCATGATGTCATGAGTTTGGGGGCAGGGGGTGGCACCAGGCATATTTTACCCTGCTACGGCATCACCAGTAATGGTGGCTAGTGTAGAATGCAGACTGCTGTACTCGTGTCTGGTGTACAAAACACATTCCAGTCCAGACCCATCATATTATATATACATTAGTAAATACATATATGGAAGGCTGATAAACAGACGGATTTGTGTACAATGATATTCAGAAATAGTCCCAGGTTTCTTTTATTCCCTTTTAAAGTTCTCATCTGCATTACAGTATTCTGTCTATTTCTGTTGAGCAAATATCTCAGTTTTCCCCAATTTTTCTACTTATGTTGAACAATAATCCCTTTCTGAAGGGATTGACCGTAAGGCATGAGGGACTGCAGTTTATATGGGTAGGCAAGTATATATAGCAAATTTAGAGAAAGTAGAACTGGTGGGGAACCAATTTTGGTATAGGTACACCATTATGCAGTTTACATGTTAAACAAACCAAACATGTAATAGTTCCAATAAAACCACATGATTTGCCAAACACTGTTTACCACATGACCACTCAGAGGCCCTCATTCCGAGTTGATCGCTCGCTGCCGTTTTTTGCAGCGCAGCGATCAGGTGAAAAAACTGCATTTATGCGCATGCGCATGGTACGCAGCACGCATGCGCTAAGTACTTTCACACAAAACTTTGTAGTTTTACACAAGCTCGAGCGACACTTTTCAGTCGCTCGAGTGTTCGTTGTTTGATTGACCGGAAGTGGGTGTTTCTGGACGGCAACTCAGCGTTTTCAGGGTGTGTGCTAAAAAACGCAGGCATGCCAGGTAAAAATGCAGGAGTGGCTGGAGAAACGGGGAAGTGGCTGGCCGAACGCAGGGCGATTTTGTGCCGTCAAAGCAGGAACTAAACAGACTGCAGTCATCGCAAGCTAGGAGTAAGGGTGTGTACACACGGTGAGATTTTTTCTTCCGATTCTGACTATATAGTCAAAATCGGAAGAAAAGTTAGTGCAGATCGCAAGGTGACAGTCACCTTGCGATCCCGATTCGATGCCGATGCGCGGTCCCGCGCAGTCGGCATCGAAATAAAAGAGAGACTGTGCAGGCAAGTCAATTTTGGTTATCTCTATAGAAGATATAGTCAAAATTTACACTTAGCCAAAATCGCACATAGCCAGTGTCACTGACCTGGTTTGGGAGTGTTGTGGACTCGGGGCTTCTTCCGATGACCGGGAAGAGGAACCGCCACTGGGTCGTAGTAGAGATGGCCGGATGTAGGTCTTCCTCATGCAGGACTAAGACGGCAGGCGGGAGGCCCAGAGGAATTCTTGAAGGTCTCCTGTAAGACAAGACTTGTAGAAATACTGAAGGCTGGGGTACTGAGATATTGGAGACACTGTGGTATTGGAGGCACTGAGGTGCTGGGAGTACAGGGAGTGCAGGGAGGCCCTTGGAGGCACGGAGGTGCTTGGAGGCACGAAGGTGCTTGGGGGCACGGAGGTGTTTGGAGACACCGAGGTGTTTGGAGGGATGAGGTGCTTGGAGGCACGAGGTGCTTGGAGACACGGAGGTAACTGGAGGCACGGAGGTGCTTGGAGGCACGGAGGTGCTTGGAGGCACGGAGGTGTTTGGAGACACCGAGGTGTTTGGAGGGATGAGGCACTTGGAGGCACGAGGTGCTTGGAGGTAACTGGAGGCACGGAGGTGCTTGGAGGCACGGAGGTGCTTGGAGGCACAGAGGTTCTTGGAGGCACAGAGGTGCTTGGAGGCACAGAGGTGCTTGGAGACACGAGGTGCTTGGAGGCACGGAGATAATTGGAGGCACGGAGATAATTGGAGGCACGGAGGTAATTGGAGGCACGGAGGTGCTTGGAGGCTCTGGATGCTTGGAGGCACAGGATGCTTGGAGGCTCAGGATGCTTGGAGGCACAGGATGCTTGGAGGCACAGGATGCTTGGAAGCACAGGATGCTTGCAGGGACGAGGGAGCTCTGGAATCACAGCTTCCGCAGGAGAAACGAAGATACTCAGGCACCGGATCTCTGCCTGGTATCTGATTTTAAATTCCCCGCCCTAGCCTGATTGGTGGAGCAGGCAGGTGACGTCAGACCTGCTCCGCCTCCTTGCCCTCGCTTGTGATGGCGGCGTCCTTGCTTCCGGGAAGCCGCCGGAGAGCAGCGCCGACCCGCCGCTGAAGCCGGAGACCGTCAGGGGAAGAGAGGCGCCGGGCAGACCAGGCCACCCGCAGGGACAAGCGCGGTCGCCGCTGCCCGAGGTTCGTGACAGTACCCCCTCCTCCAGGAGTGGCCCCTGGACACTTCCCGGGCTTAGTCGGATGTCTGGAGTGGAAGATCCGAATCAGACGAGGAGCCGTTACTTCAGTAGCCCCAATCCAACTTCTCTCCTCAGGACCATAACCCTTCCAGTCCACCAAGTACTGTAATTTTTTATGAAGATAACGAGAGTCAAGAATAGTTTTGATTTCAAACTCCGCTCCAGCTTCTGCCACTACGGACGTTGGCCTAGGGAGTGCTGAGTGGAACCGATTCAGAATGAGGGGACGGAGTAGAGAAACATGAAAGGCGTTAGGTATTCGAAGATGGGCAGGCAAACCCAGTTTACAGACCACAGGATTTAAGACTTGTAGCACAGGGTAAGGACCGATGAACCTTGGAGCGAATTTCATGGTGGGCACCTTCAACCGGAGATTCCGTGTGGACAGCCATACCCTGTCCCCAACTTTATATTGAGGTGCGGCTTGCCGTTTCTTATCTGCGAAGAACTTGTACCGAACAGAAACCTGCTTAAGATTAGCATGAACCTTTCTCCAAATTTGTCCAAAGTGTCGTAGAGTGGACACTACAACAGGAACCTCTATTATCGGAAGGCTTGGAAATTCCGGAACACGGGGATGGAACCCGTAGTTGACGAAAAATGGTGATTCCCCAGTGGAAGAATGAAACAAATGGTTATGGGCAAACTCCGCCCAAGGCAACAACTCCACCCAGTTGTCCTGTGCAGGAGAGAGATACAAACGAAGAAAAGTCTCTAGATCTTGATTGACTCGTTCCGTTTGCCCATTAGTTTGGGGATGATAAGCAGACGAAAACTTAAGTTTAATGTGTAGAGTTGAACAAAGGGCTTTCCAAAACCTGGCGGTGAACTGTACTCCACGGTCAGAAACAATCTCTTGTGGCAACCCATGCAAACGAAAATGTTCTCGGATAAACAATAGAGCCAGTTTCGGTGCTGTCGGGAGACCAGTCAAGGGCACAAAGTGTGCCATCTTCGAAAAACGGTCAACGATAACCCAAACGGTGTTGCAACCCTTGGAACAGGGCAAGTCAGTGATGAAGTCCATGGAAATGTGAGTCCAGGGTCTCACAGGGATAGGCAGAGGACGAAGTAACCCTGCAGGAGGCAGACGAGGAGATTTATGTTGTGTACATTGGGGACACGAATTAACGCAATCTTGTACATCCTTCCTCATGGTGTTCCACCAGTAAGACCTTTGCAGAAACTTTTACATCTTCTGAGCGCCGGGATGACCGGAAAACTTGGAGTTATGGGCCCACAGTAGTATTCCTGGGCGGAATCTAGCTGGCACGGACATTCTTCCAGGAGGAGGAGCTGGAGTAGTTAAAGCAGCAGAGACAGAAACTGGATTCAGAATTAAACCCCGCTCCGGAGGTTCATCCTCGTCTGTGGGAACTTGTGAACGAGAAAGCGCATCTGCTTTAATATTGAGAGTCCCGGCCCGGTACTTGATAATGAACGAGAATCGGGAAAAGAAAAGTGCCCATCTCGCCTGGCGAGGATTCAAGCATTGTGCGGATTTGATGTACAGCAAATTCTTGTGATCCGTGTAGATGGTAAACACATGTTTAGCCCCTTCTAGAAGATATCTCCATTCTTCCAAGGCAGATTTGATTGCCAAGAGTTCCTGGTCTCCAATAGTGTAATTTCGTTCGGCTGGAGAGAATTTACGAGAATGGAAGCCACACGGATGTAATTTTTTATCAGAGGAATACTGGGAGAGAACAGCCCCAACCCCGACTGAAGATGCATCAACTTCTAAGAAGAAGGGTTCCTCGAAATTTGGTTGTTGGAGAACTGGAGCCGTCATGAAAGCTAACTTTAAGCGAGAAAAAGCTACAATGGCTTCCGGAGGCCACAAACTAGGATTAGAACCCTTCCTCGTCAGGGCAGTAATGGGTGCAACAATGGTGGAGAAACCCTTAATGAATTTCCTGTAGTAGTTCGCAAAGCCCAGGAACCTTTGTATTGCTTTCAGGGAAAGAGGCTAAGTCCAGTCACGAATGGCCGACAACTTTTCCGGATCCATGCGAAGCTCCGTCCCCGAGATGACATAACCGAGGAACGGAATAGATGTTACTTCAAAGGTACATTTGGAAAGCTTGGCGTAGAGATGATTCTCTCGTAAACGGTGTAGCACCTCTTTGACTTGAGTCCTGTGTTCGACAAGATTCTTGGAAAAAATCAGTATGTCGTCCAGATATACCACAACGCTCTGATACAGCATATCACGAAAGATTTCGTTGACGAACCCCTGGAAAACCGCGGGAGCATTACTAAGACCAAACGGCATCACCAAGTATTCGTAATGCCCATCTCGGGTATTAAAGGCAGTCTTCCATTCATCCCCCTCTCGGATGCGTATAAGATTGTAAGCTCCTCTCAAGTCGAGTTTTGAAAAAATGCGGGCACCACGAACCCTATCAAATAACTCTGTGATTAGTGGCAAGGGGTATTTATTCTTAATAGTAATGTCGTTTAGGCCGCGGTAGTCGATGCATGGTCTCAACCCCCCGTCCTTTTTCTTCACGAAAAAGAAGCCTGCACCGGCAGGGGAGGAAGAGGGGCGAATGAATCCCTTGAGCATATTGGACTTAATATACTCCGACATGGCTTGAGTCTCGGGAAGAGACAGAGGATATGTGCGACCACGAGGTGGCGTCTTCCCTGGGACAAGGTCAATAGGGCAGTCCCAAGGCCTGTGAGGTGGTAACAGGTCAGCAGCTTGTTCCGAAAATACGTCCTTGTACCCTTGATATGCCTCCGGAATGTGCTCTTCATCCGTTTTGGAGGTAACACGGAGCGGACAAACAGGAGTAAGACAATTAGTGTGACAAAAGGGACTCCAGGACAGAATTTGTGACGACTTCCAGTCGATGTGGGGATTATGACTTTTCAGCCAAGGCATTCCAAGAACCAGATCATGAGGCATTTCTGGGATTACCAAGAGTTCCAAATCTTCCTGATGTAGAGCCCCGACCTGCAGCTTAACTGGCCCCGTGCGCCACATTATAAGACCTTTGGAAATTCTAGTCCCGTTGATAGCCGTCAGTGAAATTGGCCGCTCAATAGGCCGTAACTTTAAACCCAAACTTTGGGCACAGAAAGAAGAAACGAAGTTCCCTGCAGCTCCGGAATCCAATAGGGCTTCACAAGACCTGGAGACTGAATTGGAGACTAGAGTTACTGGAAGCAAGCAGTCCGAAGTTGGAGAAGCTTTTGTCGTAACTCCCAGCTTGACTCCTCCGAAACAAGCTAGGCCTGCCCGTTTCCCGGACGGGCTTTACAAGATTTAAGAAAATGATCTGCGGCTCCACAGTAAAGGCAGAGTTTACCCTCACGACGACGCTGTCGTTCTTCCGGAGACAGTCGGGAGCGGTTAATTTGCATGGGCTCATCTGAGCTGGGTGAGGCCACCGGCCTAGGAGTAGGATTCCGGAACCTGGAACGATCCGAACGGCTACGTTCTCTTCCACGCTCCTGCATCCAAAGATCCACCTTGACGCAAAGGGAAATCAAATCTTCTAATGGATCCGGCAGATCTCTAGTAACCAGCTCATCTTTCAGCCGGTCGGAAAGACCGTTCCAGAAGGCAGCTCTCAGGGCGTCATTATTCCAGCGTAGTTCGGAAGCAATGGTCTGGAAATGAACCACGTACTGGCCCACGGAACGGGCGCCCTGCCGAACACGGAGCAAATCGGAAGAAGCAGTGGTCATTCTGCCGGGCTCGTCGAAAATCCTTCGAAAGGACGAGATGAAGTTGGTGTAGTTGGAAACCATGGGATCAGATCGTTCCCATAATGGAGACACCCAATCCAAAGCAGAACCTTCCAACAGAGAAATAATATATGCTACCTTGGACCGGTCTGTAGGAAAGTTGTGTGCAAGTAGCTCGAAATGTACCTCGCATTGGTTCAAGAAACCACGACAATTTTTGGGATTCCCATTATAGCGGGACGGAGTAGGCAACTGAAGGCGTGGAGTGACACCGGCCGATGGTTGAACATTGCTGGCAACGGCAACTGGTGCGACTACTGGAACAGGTGCCGGAATTACTGAGGCCAGAGACGCCTGAATCTGATCCAGACGCCCGGACAACTGCTGGAGGTACTGCATCACCTGGCCTTGCGCTGCTTCCTGACTTTGCACTCGAGAAGCCAGGTTCTGAATGGCACTCGAGTCCGTGTTCCGATTCCCCGAGTCCATGTGGCCTGAGTATACTGTCACTGACCTGGTTTGGGAGTGTTGTGGACTCGGGGCTTCTTCCGATGACCGGGAAGAGGAACCGCCACTGGGTCGTAGTAGAGATGGCCGGATGTAGGTCTTCCTCATGCAGGACTAAGACGGCAGGCGGGAGGCCCAGAGGAATTCTTGAAGGTCTCCTGTAAGACAAGACTTGTAGAAATACTGAAGGCTGGGGTACTGAGATATTGGAGACACTGTGGTATTGGAGGCACTGAGGTGCTGGGAGTACAGGGAGTGCAGGGAGGCCCTTGGAGGCACGGAGGTGCTTGGAGGCACGAAGGTGCTTGGGGGCACGGAGGTGTTTGGAGACACCGAGGTGTTTGGAGGGATGAGGTGCTTGGAGGCACGAGGTGCTTGGAGACACGGAGGTAACTGGAGGCACGGAGGTGCTTGGAGGCACGGAGGTGTTTGGAGACACCGAGGTGTTTGGAGGGATGAGGCACTTGGAGGCACGAGGTGCTTGGAGGTAACTGGAGGCACGGAGGTGCTTGGAGGCACGGAGGTGCTTGGAGGCACAGAGGTGCTTGGAGGCACAGAGGTGCTTGGAGGCACAGAGGTGCTTGGAGACACGAGGTGCTTGGAGGCACGGAGATAATTGGAGGCACGGAGATAATTGGAGGCACGGAGGTAATTGGAGGCACGGAGGTGCTTGGAGGCTCAGGATGCTTGGAGGCACAGGATGCTTGGAGGCTCTGGATGCTTGGAGGCACAGGATGCTTGGAAGCACAGGATGCTTGCAGGGACGAGGGAGCTCTGGAATCACAGCTTCCGCAGGAGAAACGAAGATACTCAGGCACCGGATCTCTGCCTGGTATCTGATTTTAAATTCCCCGCCCTAGCCTGATTGGCGGAGCAGGCAGGTGACGTCAGACCTGCTCCGCCTCCTTGCCCTCGCTTGTGATGGCGGCGTCCTTGCTTCCGGGAAGCCGCCGGAGAGCAGCGCCGACCCGCCGCTGAAGCCGGAGACCGTCAGGGGAAGAGAGGCGCCGGGCAGACCAGGCCACCCGCAGGGACAAGCGCGGTCGCCGCTGCCCGAGGTTCGTGACAGCCAGTATCGCAAGCGCACTTATTATGTGCTTGCGATACTGTCTATGTGCCGACCCGGCCCCTGTCGCATAGTGAGAATCGGGCATAGCCCGAATCTCACCATGTGTACACACCCTAAGTCTTGAGCCACTCTGAAACTACATAAAAAATTTTAGTAGCACAACTGCTACTCTTTGGTTCGCACTTCTGCTAAGCTAAGATACACTCCCTGAGGGTGGCGGCTTAGCGTTTGCACTGCTGCTTAAAGCAGCTGCTGCTTAAAGCAGCTAGCGAGCGATCAACTCGGAATGAGGGCCAATGTGCAATGGAATTCTATGTAAACGCATTTAATAACCACTGAATCTGCAACATATGTGTTTCAAAACTTTACAAATAACTTATCATACCTTATCTATACCCTTACATAAACATACTCAGACAGATATCAGTCCACCTGTCTTACCTCTATTAGATAACAATGCCAGGTAAGGAAGATAAGGAAAATCCTCCCCAGGGGGGTAAGAAGGACTGTAACACATATAAAAGGGTTTATAGTGATGGAAATGCCCTGGAGTTGGTGATCCAGCACTGAGAGAGGGAATATACAGCAGATTCAGCGGGAGATAGCACTTGGATCTACCATTATACCCAAGCTGATGATCACAATGCCTTTGCTGGGGGCTACACGGTGGAGTCTTTTGAAGTGTACTTTTAGTGTAAAATATGCCAAGAGTGAGCCAAGATGCTCGCCAAAAGCATCCATTCATGCTTGTTTTGAATTCATTTAAAAGACAACGTTAAAGACTGCATTTTCTTGCTTTTGCTAGTGATAAGTGGTCTTAATTAGTTTATTAAAAAGTCAGGGGGAACACACTTCTGCATCCATATTCACACAATTGCTGTTAACCCATTTCCCTGGCTATCTTTGACCACTGTTCAGTTATGTCAGCGGCACTGAATGGGTAAACTGCCTGAAATCTCTTATTATGCAAATAAGTGGCAAGGCTTTGGCATACTGCCAAACACCACCGCCCTCCACCTCCCCTAGTATTTTTGGGGATCTTTTCAGATCCCAAATTTTGCCTATGGGAAAAAACCCCAATGAATGGGTCCTTTGCTATGCCACGGCACAGGGAGGACAAGGCTGTCACCATGAGAAGAAGAGGGGCGGGCTCTACGCCTGCCAGGCAGAATAGAGGCCAATGACTGTATTAGCAGAAATTGTTTTACAGGGGCACAATCTCTGCCCCTACTTTGCTCTGCCTCCATGCATGCATATCAGTAACTTCCCATACTGCTGGTTTTGTGTAACATGCACTTCAATATATATTGGGGGGACACTGGGAATATAACACAGCTTGATTTGAAAAAGGATTTATATAAATAGCATTATGAATGAGAACTATAATAAACCACCCACAACTTTCTCCATAACTCTCTTGATACAGTTCAAATACATTACTTGGTGACAGTCAGCGGAATTCAAATGATTCCTCCCCCTCCCGCCCGCGATTGCGCCTGCTGGCAGCTATTCAAATAAATGTTGCTGCCCGCGGGTGCGACATCAGCATTTCAGCTCGCTGCCCGAGGGGGTGGCGAGCTGAAATGCGCGAAAAGTGACCCATTTGGGCGCAGAAACGGGACTTAGTTTAGTTGGCTTTAGCTGCTTTACGCTAAAGTCTAAGCCCGACTGCTATAGGCGTGATCAGCGTGAAAACGGGAGACATTTGTATATCGCCCCCTGCGATCTCCCGTCACTTAAGATGGGAGATGGGGGGCGATAACATTTGAATCTCGCCCTGAGTGTCTGATGGACTGACAGAATGAATGATTGGGCCTGATTTAGATGCGGTCACTAATGCAATTGCAACTGCGATATTTTTATGCAGTGGATGTGCAAAATATGCTAATGCTGCCGCCACCTTGAAATGGCCCAATGGTCGCCTTGCAAATTTCAGCACCTGCGTACAAACACTCAGCAGTGTGTGCAGTAACCCTATGGTCACACACAATGGGCACGGGAACTGAGACGCTGGTGCCATGTTTTCTGCGTACGAGATTGCAGATAGGCAGAAGCACACCCCAAAGTACCTGACTTTAAATAACTTTGTGAATAAATCCTCACTGGGGTGATTCAGACCTGATCGCTGTGCTGCTAATTTTGCTGTCCTGTGTTCAGATAGTCGCCGCCCAAGGGGAGTGTAAATTCGCCCGTGCAAGTGTGCGATCACATGTGTATGCTGTTCTACACATGTCCCTCAGTCAGTGGACGGTGTGTGCAGTCTGTACACAGCCGAGAACAGGCTGATCGGGACCAGAACTGATGTCACATACCCGCCCTGAAACGCTTGGGAATGCCTACGTTTTCCCTGACACTCCCAGAAAACGGTCAGTTACCACCCACAAACGGCCTCTTCCTGCAAATCAGCATGCGAATGGCTGTGTGAATGAAATTTTCACACCAGCCTGTTGCTGTTTGGCGATGCCTGTTGTTGTTTGGCGATGCATGTGCACATTCTGGTACATATGTATGCGCAGTCTATTGATAAGCGAAAACGCACAGCAGCGATCAGGTCTGCATCGGGCCCACTGTGTGACTTTGCTAAGGTACCTTGCTGTGTGCGCAGTGAGGGGGTAATTCCAAGTTGATCGCAGCAGGAAATTTTTTAGCAGTTGGACAAAACCATGTGCACTGCAGGGGAGGCAGATATAACATGTGCAGAGAGAGTTAGATTTGGGTGGGTTATTTTATTTCTGTGCAGGGTAAATACTGGCTGCTTTATTTTTACACTGCAAATTAGATTGCAGATTGAACACAACACACCCAAATCTAACTCTCTGCACATGTTATATCTTCCTCCCCTGCAGTTCACATGGTTTTGCCCAATTGCTAACAAACGTGCTGCTGCGATCAACTCAGAATTACCCCCGAGATCGCGATGCACCCGCAATTGTTAGTAATCATTGCTCATATGAATCAGGCCCAGTATACGTTTGGATTTGCATAGTGCCACTTCTGCCATGTGACATAATATACAAAAAAATAATACTATATAGCACTCTAGTGAGAGCTCAATTCCAAAGATTCTAGCCATTGTGAGCAATTATATAAACTTGCATGCTGCATGCATGATGTTTCACACACTGTAATTTAACAGTAACGAGAAACATTGTAAAGAAATGAATTAGGAATATTGGAATATCGCGCACTATATGCCCCCAAAGCAGGGAACAGACAATTCGCACACTTTGTAAGTAAATATTGGAATAGCTCAGCGGGAGGACGGGTGTGTAAAAATGCAAATGCACCTGGCACCTCATCCCCGTCCTGCCTTCCTGTGCCCCCGTCCATAGACTACACACACAGCCCATGCACTGCAAGCGGCACCTCAGCCCTGAGCCCGGCGAGGAGGGGCCGGGTGACTGGGATCTCTATGGCGACTCACCAGCCAGTCTGTGCGCTGAAAGCTGTTTACCGGGGCGGAGCGTCGCCATGGTGCCCAGAGAAGCCTTTCAGAGCCGCTGGTACTTAATGCCAGGCAGCAGAGGCAGGGGGGTAGATAAGAAAAGAGCTGGCAGGGCAATAACTCATCTGAGGCTCACTGCAGGCTCTGCTGCGGCTTCTAGAAGCTTCCTGACCATACTGCTGCGCCCTGATCCTCTGTCTCAGCCAGGTAGGAATAGGGATCAGTCACTGCTATCTGCCTGGTGCACCCTCTGGTAACTTTTCTTTTTGTTACATAACTTATCACTCTCACTTAATAGATATGTGCTGTGGGTGAGAAGTGTGCGGCTTATTATAGATCAGATCTTAGTTTTGATGATACCTGCCAGTTTGTATGGCCTCCTCAGACAGTGGAGTGGCTGGGCATGTGCTGGGCACCCAGGGCTTGGCAAGGGCTGAGGGGTTGTGTGTAGGCAAACGTGAAGTGAATTTAAATCAGGGACATCCTCAATAGCTCTGTTCCTTCCTACTCTTGAAATGAGGGGAAAAAGTTGGAGTCTGTCAGCACTAAAGTACTAAAGCAGGCATCTCTGGGCATAATCAGCTGGGCTTTGCCCAATGTACAGCTGTCCCAAAGCAGCCTTCTTGTTTTGTAATTTATGTTGCTCTTCAAAGGTCAGTTTGCACAGCCTGCAGTATTGGCACACTTCTTGTTGGTAACAACCCAGAACTATAACTCACATCAATTTTATATTTCATATTCATGTTTGTTTGTTTTGGGTTTTTTTTATGTACCTAAGATGGTTTATTGGGTATATATACAGTAGATCTTTTACTGGCTGTTGCCCTTACTACAACTCATATGGTCCTCTAACAGTGACTGGGAGATAGTTTTACCATCATATAGAAGTCACAGAGTGTATGAGGCAGATTTATCAAAGCTTAGAGACTGACAAAGTATCAGCAAATCGGTTCCTAACTGCCATGTTATAGGTTGTGTTTGAAAAATGACAGTTAGGAGCTGATTGGTTGGTTACTTTATCTCTCTCCACTTTATCTGTCTCCAAGCTTTGATAAATCTGCCCCTATGTAACTTTTATTGGAAAGTGGCTGTATTATCTTCATTGAGGCTAGTATAATTCTATGAAGCAATAATTTATAGAAAAATGGTTACGGTATCAAAATGTTTATAGCATTTCATTATTAAGAGTTTTAAAGCCGCTGTATTTTTTTCCAGTGCTTGATAACAACTCATGCATGCTATTTATTTTCTGACTTATGTGGTTTGGATGGTGTAGTGGTGTTGACTATTCAACTTGGATTTATGATGGTGTAAGTCACTTAGAAATAATTGTTTTTAGGCTCGGTATGGAAAAAAAAAATTATTGAAATGCTGCCGTTTTGTCATCATTACACTGGGAAATATAGTAGATTCTGATAGAAGGATAGTATTGTCTTATTTACATTCACTGTCCCATATCTAACTTCTTTTCTAAAACTGGATAGGGACTATCGATAGTATTTTTTGGTAGATAAAGCTTCCTGGGTATGCTACCTGTATACTTTCATTTTTATTTCTTGGCTTCTGCAAATGAAATTATGTAATTATGTAATTATTCACACCTTTTTCACACTGCCTTCTTTATGCGATCTTATAATACCTATACTGTATGTCACATCTTTTAAAATTTTAGTTAGAGAGTTCTAGGTGGGGTAATCTTATCAGCTTGTCCCTTTGCAGAAACCACCTCCTCTTGTTCACTTCAAAGTTCCAGGTCAAAATTTCTGAACTCCATATTGTTAAGCTAAAAGAACAGGGATTTAATTGTGCTCCAATTACAGTCCAGTGCCATTTAAGTAGATTTATATAAGGGTAAGCAGAACTCTAAAAGTATGTTTAGTTCATCATACAACCACATTCATAATAGCCACTGACATTTACTCAATAAATAATATTTACTGTCTCTGATGCATCTATATTTCTAACATATGTTATTGTGTTTTAGGACGAGTCTGCGGACCCCTGAGGCTTCCTGAATGTTTGACCTGCCGACTGCGGTCCCCTCAGACATGGCAGATAACTGGCTGACCTATCAGATTGAAGGAGATATGGGGCATGAACCCCTTTCCAATTCAGTGAACCTGGATGACAGTCTGACCAGTCTTCAATGGCTACAAGAATTCTCCATCGTCAATGCCAATGTGGGCAGGACCCCTTCGTCATCTGGAGAGCATCATGGGTACCGTCACCTCCACGGTTCTGCTGCCCCCTGCTCCCCACTGGCTGCTGATCCTGCCTGCTTAGGAATGCCACACACCCCAGGAAAACCCACATCCTCTTCTACCTCAAGTACAGCCCACCTGGGACTTCAACCCATGGAGGAGATTGACTACAAGACCAACCCGCATGTTAAGCCACCATATTCATATGCCACCCTCATATGCATGGCAATGCAGGCAAGCAAGAAGACCAAGATCACACTCTCTGCCATCTATAAGTGGATCACTGACAATTTCTGCTATTTCCGACATGCAGACCCCACCTGGCAGGTAAATAATGGGTAAAGGATGGGGCTTGGTGTACAGGGAGGAGACCAGAAAAAAAATGACAAATGCTATTATATGAAATATGTTAGAGATTAAATGATCCCCAAATCTGTACAAACACATTGGTGTACATGAATGGTGCTCATAACTAGACGAGCCTATATCTTCTCATACACAAATCTGCTCCACTTAATGATGGCCTCTCCACATAAAACTGTCACCAATGCTGCCTTTGTAGTTCTGAGGCAATAAGGCATACAGTTGACAGCTCTCTGCCTCTCTCATTGTCCCCTGTGTATAATTAGTCTTTGGTTCTGTGACTCCTGGGTTACTATTTTGTACATTCTGCATCCCACAGCATCACTAATGTTATATTAACCTCTCCAATGCTTCAGTGATATAACTGTGGAACTCTTTCCTTCATTCATTTGTTAAAGATAAGCGTTCTGGAATTTAAAACAAAATGCAACACAATGGTTAATATACACATATAATAGTGGGAGGTCACTGCAGGTTCTTATGCAGGGTCAGTAACTACACTGTCATATATCAGTGTACTATTATCCTGAGGATGTCAGGCCTCTTCCCGCCCCCTGTTTTGTAGAATCTGTGTGGCCCTGACACCCCATTGTCCCTTAGTAATGGATGGCCTTTGGGAGGGACCAGACAAGACTGGTTTATAGGGGAATTCTTGTCCAGTCAGATGGGAGGAGGAGATTACCGGAAAGTGGGTAACTGGAAGCCCTCCCATCTACTTTAAACATATTAACCTCTCCTTGTAGTGTTACCCGAACATCCATCTATCTATCTATCTATCTATCTATCTATCTATCTGTCTGTCTGTCTGTCTGTCTGTCTGTCTGTCTGTCTGTCTGTCTATCTATCTATCTATCTATCTATCTATCTATCTATCTATCTGTGTTTTGGCTGTACCATAAGAGCTGGCAACCCTGACAATAACTTTCCTGGAGGTAGAGAATTAAAACTACTCCCAGAGCTAGTCTGAGAGTTTACTGGTTTAATTAAACGTTAGTGGGGGGCGGGACAAACACAGGTGGTGAGGATGGAAACTGCTGAGGCAAGAATGATAAATATGTTTAACTGGCCAAGCAATAAGCATCCAGAGTACAAGAAGGGAGGGAGATGAATAGAAAAAGGGAGGTGGGGGGCTGCGTAGTTTGTTCTCCCCCTTGTTAAATTTCATTAAACAGTAAATAGCGGATCAGGAAGATCCGGGATCCCTGTGGCTGGGGTAAAGGGGGCTGGGAGAATAAAATGTAACTATTTCTTTGCCTGTTTGACTTTAAACTTATAACAAAAACATACTACTGACCCACACCACCAGCAACTAAAGGTTAAACAATGGTTGTACTAGTCAAAATATGTTTGTGGGCACACCATCATTTTGACAATGTGCCCACCATTTTTTTACACCCTCCTTTTACACTTATTCCCGTAAATTGGAGTTCTCTGGAAAGGTCACTTGCCTTTTCTTCTCTGAGCAGAGGTAGGGGGAGGTGATGTTTTGTATTTTTATTAGCTTATGGAGCCCCTACAAACACAATCCGACTCTTTCTGTCTTCACTTTTATCTTCCTACTAGATTTTAGACTTTACTTCTTTTTCTTGAAATTCTATATATTATAGGAAGCTAGAATAGTTATGACTAAGGTGTAAGTTTTTACATTAATGCCTTTTTTACAAAAACACAGTTACTGACTGTTTCATTTTTTCCCCGCAGAATTCCATAAGACACAATCTTTCGCTGAATAAGTGCTTTATTAAAGTTCCTCGGGAGAAAGACGAGCCAGGAAAAGGAGGATTTTGGAAGATTGACCCACAGTATGCTGATCGCCTAATGAATGGTGCCATTAAGAAGCGACGGTTGCCACCTGTCCAGATCCATCCAGCTTTTGCCGGTGCACAGTGCACAGCTTCCTCTGACAGTAATATGGGTTCCATTTGGCCATTAAATGTGAGCTCAAAGTCCTACCAACTACTGAAGGAATTTGAGGAGGCCACAAGTGAACAAAACTGGAATTCCGCTGGTGAACATGTCTGGAATGTCACAGACAGCAAAGGTCACAAGCGCAAACAGCCATTGCCTAAGCGAATGTTTAAAGCTCCCCGTTTGTCTAGTTCCCCCATGCTAGCACAAGATGAACAGACAGAATTAGGACCCCTTAAAGGTGATTTTGACTGGGAAGTCATATTTGATTCAAATCTCAATGAAGCAAATTTCTCTTCCTTTGAGGACCTGGAGGTTACACCTCCGTTAAGTCCAGTTGCCCAGTCTGTTGATCTCACAGTCCATGGTAAGCACATTAATTGCCCCCAGCAGTGGTATCCTATGGAACACGACCAAGCAGCAACTCAAAACAGTTTGGATTTTGACGAGACATTCCTGGCTACTTCCTTCCTCCAGCACCCATGGGATGAGGGAAAGAATGACTTCCTATCAAATTCTACCAACCTAGACCAGTTGTTTGATCTCAATGAGGAGTTCCCTCCAGGACTCAACGACTGGAACTCCATGGGTTCTTATTTATAATAAAAGTGCCATATTGAACTTTTATAGACTAAATAAATATATATATATATATATATATATATATATACACACACATATATATATATATATATCTCAAGAAGATTGTATGAATACTCCTAACTGAACTTTGAAGGAGCAGAGAGTTCAGACGTTTACATGTCTTTTAAAGGGAGCCTCCAGTATAGAATACCTTTTTTTATTATACCCAGAGAGAAACAGTCTAAATGACAGCATAAACTCTGGACACATAAATGACACTTTACTCCTCGCCCTTAATGAAAATACAGTACTTAGTAAAGAGATTTTAAAAAAAAGCAGAAAAAAAACTTTTGTACTTATTTTTCTACAGATGAAAGCAAAAAGGAACTACTTTTGAAAACTGTATTTGTTTCATCCTGACTAAATGTATGGTCTTCTATGGCGAGCCTATGTAAGATATATATGTGATATCACATGCAGTGATATATGAGCAATATAATAACATAATGTGCAATGTGCGCTCTCCATCTGACCTCATTTAGCATATTCTTGACCACTATGAGCATTGTGTGCCCTTGGCAGAATTTAGGGCTGTTCCTGCATTCCATACTGAATTACTGATATGTGATAACTTGTTCTTTTTTTTTTTTTTTTTTAATACATAAATATATATATATTTTTAAATTTCAGAGAGGGGATGTGTTTGAAAAAAAATCAACAGAATTCTACATTGTAATCTGGCAGCACGACCAGTGATTGACCCAGCTCTATTACTTTATGGGCTGACTGCAGAATCTGATTTGGTGGCAGAAGATGTAAGATGTATATAGTGGGTGTAAAATAAGCGAATGCTGCTAGCATTTTTAAAGAATTATACAATAATAAGTTTTTTTTGGGAATACATATTAAGCCTTTGCTGCCAGAGTCCTGAGTGTGGTGCATGTTTCTTTAGTGTTAAGAGTTAAATAGGTGTCCATCCAATGGATTGTAATACATGGGTGGGGAACCAGTGTGTATGTGTGCGTGGATGTGTGTGCGTTTGAATAGAATTGGTGTCAGTGAACAATAAGGAGTTTATGACTGTTCACTGCCTGTTTCAATGGCTTCAACATTGTTATGCAATTCCGAATGTGGTGGGAATCCGAGTTGGATGCTGGGAAGATTGGGAAACATAAAAAGCACACTTGTATGGACTTTGAAGGTGTATTGAGTTTGCTCCTGTGCAAATAAATAAATGTATTTTTCAAACTGAAGCAGAAAAAAATCTTTGTGTCTTTATTGCGCTATATTATTTATTTATTACCAGTTATTTATATAGCGCACACATATTCCGCAGCACTTTACAGAGAATATTTGACCATTTACATCAGTCCCTGCCCCAGTGGAGCTTACAATCTATATTCCCTACCACACCTACACAATCACACTAGGGTTAATTTTGTTGGGAGCCAATTAACCTATCAATATATTTTTGGAATGTGGGAGGAAAGCAGAGTGCCCAGAGGAAACCCACGCAAGTATGGGGAGAATATACAAACTCCACACAGTCTGGGCCATGGTGGGAATTGAACCAATGACCTCGGTGCTGTGAAGCAGTAATGCTAACCATTATACCATCCTCTATCTATGATTTTCCTAATACATTACACCCACTCATTTACAGTTGCACAGTTTTGTGACCTGAATTTGCTTAGCAAGAGAGACACACAAGAAAGTTTTAACATGTACATATATTCAGATGTTCTCATCTCAAGTTGCAACCATGACAATCACAGTAACATGTATGTCAGACATACAAATGTGTTCAGTTAAGTCCTAGTATATGGCTAGCATAAATGTACTGATAGTTGTGACTTGACAATGTTAATAATAAACGCTTAAATCTCATTACCCTTATTGCACACAAATAATAATAATATAATAATGGGGGTAATTCCAAGTTGATCGCAGCAGGAATTTTGTTAGCAGTTGGGCAGAACCATGTGCACTGCAGGGGAGGAAGATTTAACATGTGCAGAGAGAGTTAGATTTGGGTGTGGTGTGTTCAATCTGCAATCTAATTTGCAGTGTAAAAATAAAGCAGCCAGTATTTACCCTGCACAGAAATAAAATAACCCACCCAAATCTTACTCTTTCTGCACATGTTATATCTGCCTCCCCTGCATGCACATGGTTTTGCCAAACTGCAAACAAAATTCCTGCTGCGATCAACTTGGAATTACCCCCAATATGTCATATATACAATAGAGAATACTGTAATGACAGTGTTATTTATCCTAGGCAATAAAAGGCTAACGCTACTCCTCACCTCTATGGGGGGGATTCAAGTGTTTTACGCGCCGGCAGACACTAAATGTCGCCTGATGGAGCAATTCAAGTGTTGCTAAATTTGGCCACGCACAGTAGCTGGTGCTGACATTACGGTTGTGTTGTTCCCTCATTTTGACGGTCTGGTAACAGGTAAATAAATACATTTTCAATTGAAAATGTAAACACAAATACAAAATTTAAGTAAAATAAAAACATCTGTTCTGTTCTCCTTTAGAATCAAATGGGATATTTCTTTCCTGCAGTAGGCCAAATAGAAGTGTCAAGTAAGTGATGTGAATAAATGTCTGAGACCTTATATAATATAAAGGTATGCTGATGTACTATCAGCTGAAGGAGTCAATAAGCAAAAATCCAATCAGAAATGGATAGTATGCCTGATCCATCTCATCCTTCACTGTGTTTCATTACACCTTCTTTCTAGTGCCCGCAAGCAGGGTCGGACTGGCCCACGGGGCACCAGGGAAACCACCGGTAGGCCCTACTGCCTGAGGGCCCACTCCTTCCTCTAGGGCAGTGGTTCTCAAACTCGATCCTCAGGACCCCACACAGTGAATGTTTTGCAGGTAACCCAGCAAGTGCACAGGTGTATTAGTTACTCACTGACACATTTTAAAAGGTCCGCAGGTGGATCTAATTATTTCACTTGCGATTCTGTGAGGAAACCTGCAAAACATGCACTGTGTGGGGTCCTAAGGACCGAGTTTGAGAACCTGTGCTCTAGGGATCAGATTCCAGACTGTGCACTTGTATTATACATGGTAGATATGTTGCATTACACTGCACTAAACTATTGTGTATTTCAAGCCTCTGTACAGGCTGGCCACACCCCTAAGTATGGTCCCCTATAGCTGCATTCCCCCGGTGGGCCCTTCATGCCCCAGTCTGACACTGCCCACAAGAGTGCATCTGCAGATGCATACAGTTGTGTTGCAGCTACTTGACACGTCCTTACCATACTTGGACTAGGCTTGGCTGCCCCTGATGGCCCACATTATGCTTCACAACAAGGAAGGCCAACAATCTAAAGCAAAAACCAACAAAAACAGACAAATGGCCAGCGCCAGCCTGAATCAGTTGTTTGTTCATAATGTTGAATTCTATCCAGTAACCAATAAAAATTTGCTGTATTACGGAAAGTAAAATATTATATATGTGATATAAGTGTGAACATGGCTAAGATCTGTCCCAGTATTTCACAATTCTATCAAGTTTTTTACTTGGTGAAAGCACAATTTTCAGAAAGTAATTTCAGAATACCAAACCTGACCTCTGTCTCCATCATTAATTAGCCATGTCTGTAATCATATAAAAATGAAATGATATGAACATTGGCCCTCATTCCGAGTTGTTCGCTCGGTATTTTTCATCGCATCGCAGTGAAAATCCGCTTAGTACGCATGCGCAATGTTCGCACTGCGACTGCGCCAAGTAACTTTACTATGAAGAAAGTATTTTTACTCACGGCTTTTTCTTCGCTCCGGCGATCGTAATGTGATTGACAGGAAATGGGTGTTACTGGGCGGATACACGGCGTTTCAGGGGCGTGTGGCTGAAAACGCTACCGTTTCCGGAAAAAACGCAGGAGTGGCCGGGGAAACGGTGGGAGTGCCTGGGCGAACGCTGGGTGTGTTTGTGACGTCAACCAGGAACGACAAGCACTGAAATGATCGCACAGGCAGAGTAAGTCTGGAGCTACTCTGAAACTGCTAACTCGTTTGTAATCGCAATATTGCGCGTACGTCGGTCGCAATTTTAAGAAGCTAAGATTCACTCCCAGTAGGCGGCGGCTTAGCGTGTGTAACTCTGCTACATTCGCCTTGCGAGCGAACAACTCGGAATGAGGGCCATAATTCATAGAATTTTCAAAATTTTGTTAAAAAATGGCATTAATAGCATCACACTAAAATAGAAACACTTTGGGGACAATTCAATTGTTTAATGGGTGTCCATAATTGCATTTCCACCATCACTTTAGACAGGGTGGTATACAATTGTTTGGGCATCCATTGTGTTATCACACTGATCGCACCCAGAAATGCCAAGTTTAGCCATGTAAAACAGCATAACCAGACTAAAGTACTGGGCTGGATGAGTAAAGAGCTGTTTGGGCGCCCAAATGGGACACTTCAAACATTTGTGCTAATCACCTGAGGAGGCTACGAGCAGAATTGATGTTAGCATGCCTGTCAAACAATTGAATAGCTGCCGCGGTTGTGCATGGGTGCGGGGGAGTGCGTTAACAATTGAATAGCCCCCTTTAGTTGTAATTCCCTGAACGTATTACAATCACTACACTTAAAATTAAAAAAGGCAATCTTCAAAATTTGGAGTGGTTAGTTTTAAAATTAGTATATTAAGGGCACATATGTAAACGTCAAATCAATTATTCACATTATTTGTTTTTAAGTGCCATCATAATTATTTAATAGTCTTGAAAACTGCAAAATTAATTGATACATACATTAATCTTTAATCCTCCATAAAACGATGTAATAATGCTTAGCTATATGACATTATTGTTAGCATAAAACACACAAACAGCCATTTGACCGAAATTCCCGATTAAGTTAATTTAACAAATTTCAGTTCTGTAAGGCAGCGAGTTTGAAGCAATACACTGGAAGCCAACCAAATAAAGGACAAGTATCTTTATATATTTTCTAAATAATATAGGCTATAACAAGCTTGGTACAGTCTAGTTTCACTTTGTGTTGGTAACCTATAATGCCATATACACTTTATATATCAGTATTGGCCACATAAACAAAAAAAAGTCTATATTGCTGCACCATTCCAGGAGCAAATGAATATACATGATGGTGGCATATGTCTCTTGCAGGGCAAGCGTTAATGCCCGGTCTGAGTTACTGGTTTGTAACAGGTTGAGGTGAGGGTTAAATGAGGTGGTGTTAAATGGGGGCAGAGGGGGAGTTCACAAAGACGGTTGCCAGAGAAATGTGGGAAATCCCGTTAGAACGGGGATTTAAATCCGACCACAGAGGAGAGGGAATAAGTATAGTAGTCTGCGTGACCTCAGAAGACAAGGGTTGGGGGTCAGCGAGGCAAAGGGAACTGCATGTGACTTTGATATTCACATGGAAAGGTCATGAGAGTTCTGGAAAGAACCAGGTTTTTATAGTAAACATAAAAAAGGGAGAAAAAAATGCCCACAAATAAGAAACAAGCTGATTTAAAAATATAGATTTAAAGGCTTAATGATTTTTGTATAATGTGCAGACTTTTATTTTACATGTGCACAACAATAGCATGGTTTTATCTATTTTCAAATCCTTAAAATTAGTCTGCGGATTGGGAGTGTGTACATGTGTGCGTGTGTGTGTGGGGCACTTTCTCGGTAAAGATATATTACCAGTGCAATGTTCTACAAATAGAATGTTTGGTACGATCGAGCTGGTCCAAGCACTATTCAAACACAGGATCCCGTTTTTAGGTCAACGTTTCAGCATTTTTACTGCAATTCTTATGTCAGGATCATTCTGCCGAGAGAATTGCAATAAAAATTCTGAAACGTTGACCTAAAAACGGGATCATGTGTTTGATTCAAAAGATGTATGAGTGCCGCCCTTTGGACATTGTGTGTGTGTGTGTGTGTGTGTGTGTGTGTGTGTGTGTGTGTGTGTGTATATATATATATATATATATATATATACTGCTCAAAAAAATAAAGGGAACACTAAAATAACACATCCTAGATCTGAATGAATGAAATATTCTTATTAAATACTTTGTTCTTTACATAGTTGAATGTGCTGACAACAAAATCACACAAAAATTATCAATGGAAATCAAATTTATTAACCCATGGAGGTCTGGATTTGGAGTCACACTCAAAATTAAAGTGGAAAAACACACTACAGGCTGATCCAACTTTGATGTAATGTCCTTAAAACAAGTCAAAATAAGGCTCAGTATTGTGTGTGGCCTCCACGTGCCTGCCTGTATGACCTCCCTACAACGCCTGGGCATGCTGCTGATGAGGTGGCGGATGGTCTCCTGAGGGATCTCCTCCCAGACCTGGACTAAAGCATCCGCCAACTCCTGGACAGTCTGTGGTGCAACGTGGCGTTGGTGGATGGAGTGAGACATGATGTCCCAGATGTGCTCAATTGTATTCAGGTCTGGGGAACGGGCGGGCCAGTCCATAGCATCAATGCCTTCGTCTTGCAGGAACTGCTGACACACTCCAGCCACATGAGGTTTAGCATTGTCTTGCATTAGGAGGAACCCAGGGCCAACCGCACCAGCATATGGTCTCACAAGGGATCTGAGGATCTCATCTCGGTACCTAATGGCAGTCAGGCTACCTCTGGCGAGCACATGGAGGGCTGTGCGGCCCCCCAAAGAAATGCCACCCCACACCATTACTGACCCACTGCCAAATCGGTCATGCTGGAGGATGTTGCAGGCAGCAGAACGTTCTCCTTGGCGTCTCCAGACTCTGTCACGTCTGTCACATGTGCTCAGTGAGAACCTGCTTTAATTTGTGAAGAGCACAGGGCGCCAGTGGCGAATTTGCCAATCTTGGTGTTCTCTGGCAAATGCCAAACGTCCTGCACGGTGTTGGGCTGTAAGCACAACCCCCACCTGTGGACGTCGGGCCCTCATACCACCCTCATGGAGTCTGTTTCTGATCGTTTGAGTAGACACATGCACATTTGTGGCTTGTTGGAGGTCATTTTGCAGGGCTCTAGCAGTGCTCCTCCTGTTCCTCCTTGCACAAAGGCTGAGGTAGCGGTCCTGCTGCTGGGTTGTTGCCCTCCTACGGCCTCCTCCACGTCTCCTGATGTACTGGCCTGTCTCCTGGTAGCGCCTCCATGCTCTGGACACTACGCTGACAGACACAGCAAACCTTCTTGCCACAGCTCGCATTGATGTGCCATCCTGGATGAGCTGCACTACCTGAGCCACTTGTGTGGGTTGTAGACTCCGTCTCATGCTACCACTAGAGTGAAAGCACCGCCAGCTTACAAAAGTGACCAAAACATCAGCCAGAAAGCATAGGAGCTGAGAAGTGGTCTGTGGTCACCACCTGCAGAACAACTCCTTTATTGGGGGTGTCTTGCTAATTGCCTATAATTTCCACCTGTTGTCTATTCCATTTGCACAACAGCATGTGAAATTGATTGTCATTCAGTGTTGCTTCCTAAGTGGACAGTTTGATTTCACAGAAGTGTGATTGACTTGGAGTTACATTGTGTTGTTTAAGTGTTCCCTTTATTTTTTTGAGCAGTGTGTATATATATATATATATATATATATATATATATATATATATATATATATATATGTAGCAAGAGATGATACAGCGCCACTTGTGGGGTAGGGTCTCAGTAAGACATGAAAATAAAATTGTTAAAAAACTAAAAACACACAAAACCTTGTTATAAGTGTCTGCCAACCCTTAAGAGTGCACTACTGGTACAGTACTGCTAAAAAGAGTATAGAGTGGGGGAATAAGGGTACCGGCGACTAGTGTTGTTTAAAATGCAATTGCTAAAATTTTAAGATTTATGAGTTAAAAAATATACAATAATACAAACAAGCTTTAATATCACATAAAAGTGGAATAAAACATAGAAAGTATTTCAAAATATTGGTAAAAACATAAACATAAAGGTCTTTGTAAAAGGTAAGGAGTTCTGACTTATCTTAAAATAGGCAAGGGGGTCAATGCAGGGAACCCAACGCGTTTCGTCACACCAGACTTCTTCTTGAACGTGGACTGATACAGCATCGGGAGTGTCACTATTCATCTCAGCCACCCCGAAAATTATGGATTTTTACATGTCACCCCCTTCCCACCCCCACCCCTAGGGGTGCTAGTGGTGTCTTACCCCCGCAGTATTTTATTTCCAGATTGTAAGTCATTTCTGTACCAAGTTTGGTGTAAATTGCTCCAGGCATTCCAAAGTTATGCTGGAACATACAGTACATACACACATACATCCATTTTTATACATATAGACAGGGCCGGCCCTAACCAATATGATGCCCTAGGCAAGATTTTGGCTGGTGCCCCCTAGCACCACCACTGGTTGCACCTCTTTCCCAGCACCATCACCCCTCACCCATAGCAGTCCTTATTTTGGTGTTTGTACCCCCTATATTTTAAATAGGAACAGTTCGCACATTTGGCGCACAGCCCAAAAAGGGTGTGTTTTTGCTGGCAAGGGGCATGACCACACAATAGTAACCCCAATTCCAATTACGCCACACAGTACTGCAACTTTATTCACATTTGATAATGCGATAGTGTCTATAATTCATATTGCATCACACAGTAGTATCACTTTACCTTATAAACGTTACTCCTCACAGTAGAGCCCCTTATTCACATCACATCACACTGAATTGCTCCTTATTCACATTACACCACACCCTATTGCTCTTTATTCATATTAGATGACACAGTAGTGCCCTTTCTATACGCAACGCCACGTAGTAGAGCACCCTATACACATAATGCCACACATTAGTAATGCATTTATACACATAATTCCACACAGTAATGCCCCTTACACATTATTAATGTCCTTATAAACATAATGTGCCTTACACATTATGACAACCTTTATTAATGCCCTTTTACACATAATGTCCCTTACATATATGCCGCACATTATTAATGCCCTTATACAGATAAAGACACATAGTGCCCCTATACATTTGCTGCACATTATTAGTGCCCCTATACACATAATGACACACATACAGTAGTACCCTGTTACACATATGCCACACATTATTAATGCCCTTATACACATAATGACACACATAGTGCCCCTTACACATATGTTGCACATTATTAATGCATTTTTACATGACACACATAATGCTCCTTACACATATTCCGAACACTACTGCACAACCAACCCACTCACATGCACACAGCACTCACACTTCCACTAACACTGTGACCTCTGCCTCTGCTTGGATACAGATGTGTCCTCTTAAATCTAGCCTCAATGCTAACGTCGGGCACCTTTTTTTATGAAAATGCATCTTATTTGCATTGCTATGTGGCTAGGATGCACAAGCAGATTCTGCTGATTAAAATGATATGCAGCATGCCTATATACTGTGTGAGACTGTGGCTGTATCTGCATATGAAATGCTATACAGAATATAGGCATGCCGCATATCATTTTAATCAGCAGAAGCTGCAGATGCCCCTAGGCATATCAAATGCCCTAGGCAATTGCCTAGTTTGCCTATAGCTATGGCCGGCTCTGCTATAGATAGATAAGGTACGGGGAGACATGTTTCATATCCTGATGGAAACACAAGTTATTGCATCACTGATTATTTCAAAATACATATTAGCCATATGATGGAGCCATGTGACTTACAACAATGCCAAAGAACCAAACACACATTCACTGTGAACTGCACATGAACCAGTTTCCCAGTTTAGGTTTATGCATTATGTTTAGTTGCGGTAGATGAGATGAGGAGAATTATGAGGAGGCTGTAACCCTGAATGGCAGCTCATCTTCACGCTTCATGGTGCCACTGATTGTCTTCATGTCTTCCAGAGGAGGATTTATAGCATGGGCTGCTATGGAACAAGAATGAGTCAGCTGTTATATGCTGAGTTGGCAATGTATGGTTTTCTAACAGTGCCAATTATTTGCAGCAATGCTGTATGCTAATGGAACCAGTCATTGATAAGCAGATTGAGGAAAATGGAGGCTGTCGAGTTATAATTCTGTGATTTGTGGAGAGAATTTGCCATTTTTATTATGCATAAATGCGATTTTTAACTTCATAGTCTTAATTTTCCCCTTTAGGAAAAAATAGACATTTAACCACTTAACTGGCTATTTTTTCCCCCAATAACCACTCAGAAATTTTAGTTTTTTTCAGATTGAATTAGGTCTGCACATATATTTAACATTCAGCCAAAAACATTTATAAAAATAAATAAATAAAAATGTTTATTTAACATTTGTAAAATGTCAGAGGTTTTTCCCCAAACATCGGAACATCACCATTGGAATATCGGAACATCACGACTTTGACTTTCCCAGCGGCTGGTCATCTGAGCAGCTGCCAGGTACACACTGGGGGGCTGAGGGGGTGTTCATTTACGTTTCCCTGTGCAGCTGCTAGGTGGAGAGTTCCACTGTGCTGACTAATTAGCAGTGATGGTCAGCACGGTAGACACTGGGGGAGGGTGCAGGGATGCAGAGGGGCCGGGAGGTCCTTTTGTGATTAGCGGCTGCTAGAAGATTATCTTCTGGCAGCCGCCTACTCTGAGGTTCTGACTGGTTGCATTGTTTGCGACCAGGTCAGATCTCGTACAGCCTGGTGTGGTCGCAAATGATGCGACCATGCCAGAATAGTGGTTTGAGGCAAAATTCTCAGTCTTCCGATAACATAATAAAAGAAAACATTATCTCATTTATAATGTACATTTAAGTCACAACACAAAGGTATATATTTAAGTTATACCCCAAAGGGCCTGATTTTGAGTCAACCGCAAAAGTGCACAGAGCAGTGTCTATTGGCGTTCGCCTGTCTGCAAGTTTATGCAGCATCCGTGCACACTGTAATACTACTTGATGCCTCCTTACACGCCACCGTTGGCCGTGCGATATATTACTCAGTGGCCACAACCAGGAGCATGCTGTCGTCCGCAAGGTTGTCACATCTGACCAGCAGAACATCAGATATGATGACATAGCTGACGACCCATGGGAGCGCGCAATTGAGGGTACACACTAGACCAGAAGTTCTCAAACTCGGTCCACGGGAGCCCACACAGTGCATGTTTTGCAGGTAACCCAGCAGGTGCACAGGTGTATTAATTACTCACTGACACATTTTAAAAGGTCCACAGGTGGAGCTAATTATTTCACTTGCGATTCTGTGAGGAGACCTGCAAAACATGCACTGTGTGGGCCCCCAAGGACCGAGTTTGAGAACCTCTGCACTAGACGATGTGGATGATATGTCGCTCACATCCGCAGTATCGGACGACATATCATCTAATGTGTACCCACACTTAGTTTACATTCAGTGCTTTATTTCTGGTGGTACTCAGCGATACGCAGTAATGATGACACCGTTCTTTTGGTGTCATTCCAGAAACAGGTAGAGATCTATTAAATAATGTCAGATATGAATAGAATAACCATCAGTTATGCGCAGTGTGGATGTTACTATAATACCCCTTTCACACAGAAAACCAAATTACCGGGTAAAGCACATTTTGATGATCAACGCAGGTCCTTTTTCTATGTATACAGGTCAACCTGGGTCGAAATTCCCTGGAATGGCGGGTAAAAGCTGGGTTTTAGGGACATTTCTGTCTGAAAGTGGTATCTGAGGTACGTATACTAATGGTCAATTTTCATCCATTTTCATCGATTTTAAATCAATGAAAATCGACATTAGTAAATATATCCCTATCAACTTGTAACTTTAGATCTAGCATCTTTTTTCTGAGCATCGATACTTTTTTCATAGAAAATAAATCACTGCTTGCAATTATATTTATATAGTGGGCCTCTTATTGAGTTGCGTGTACATCAGTGTCTGTAGGTAGCAAAATGCATTTTTTAGGATGTATTTTATGTTTGTGATTAGATGCAAGTTGCATACAGTTCAGCATAAGCCCCATATCTAATTCCTAGTATAAATATACACAATGATGATGATGATGATGATGATGATGATGACGACGACGACGATGATACCTGTAGCACTGTCTGCTTGTAAGTGACTGTGTACAACCCTCCAGCATCCAGTTGCGGCGATATTAGGACAAGTCATCTATCTATTCCTATTAGCTATTTTTTGTAATTTCTATTTGAACTATTCCATGAAAGAACATTTATTAATTTCACTTTATATAGGAAAAGCAACTTTTGCATCATTTATCCTGAGTTTGACAGTTGCAGGATGGATCGGTAGGGTACATATTAGCATAAGTAATGGCCCCATATACCACAGATTCCTTAAGGGGCCTACACACTGGGCGATGTTTTCGACCATCAATATTATATTACTACACAGTGGACGATATCGATGGTCAATTTGGACGATATTAGAGTACATACATCTATATCGTCCAAATTGACTGGCATGTATCAATGATGATGGGTACGCGCATCGTTCATCGTTGATGCATCCACACTGAAAGATATGAACGTTCATCGTTCATTTATGAACGATATCGTTCATATCTTTCAAGATATCTCCCAGTGTGTAGGCCCCTTTACTGTCCCAGGAACTAGGCGTGTGTTACAGTATTACCAACACTGTACCTTGTTGTCAATGTCACTATGCATTATAAACACCAACTGTCAGACATTACTTTTCTATACTAACCGACAGCCTTGTAATTTCACACCTAAATCCTATGTCCAATCCAGGTAAAGTGAACAAGGTTTCAATCCATGTCTCAGCTGCTAAACCCCTTTCTCACTGCACATTGGACCCGGGTTATTAATAGATCATTCCTGTACACTGCACCCGTGTCTATTCTAGAGTAATTAAAAGGGGTTTTATAGGCTGATGTTATCTTTCTGCACTGATATTCCTTCAAAAAGCAGCTTGGTAGCATAACCCGGGTCGCACCTTTCAGACAGCAGTGTATCCGGGACAGTCCTGTGTTCAACCAGGGTCGAGGACCTGGGACACACTACCCGGGTTGACTCTTTCGCTCCAAGCCAGGACATGGGTTACCCCGGCAATATTCCGGGTCAGAGGCTCAGTGTGAAAGGAATATAAGAGAAAGTAGC
Organism: Pseudophryne corroboree; assembly: GCF_028390025.1. Lineage (NCBI taxonomy): Eukaryota > Metazoa > Chordata > Amphibia > Anura > Myobatrachidae > Pseudophryne > Pseudophryne corroboree. The sequence continues at coordinate 451,325,324 of NC_086446.1, forward strand.
TTAGGGAGAACCACCTGCTAATAAACTATGTATAAAGGTTTTCTTTTGAGGACCCCACACACTTTAGGCCCAAAGTACACCTTACAGCGATTACTGATGCTCTTTAGCAGTAGTATACAGTAGTAAAGAGTTTCCTGGGACTGACTGGACTTTGCATTGGTGTTTCTATAATGGGTGCAGTGTTTGATGTGCACATGGGACCCTTGGTACAGGGAGGCCCACATCGCACACACTGCACCCATGTTTTAATTAGAGATGAGCGGGTTCGGTTCTCCGAGATTCGAACCCCCCCGAACTTCACCCATTTTACACGGTTCCGAGGCAGCCTCGGATCTTCCCGCCTTGCTCGGTTAACCCGAACGTGCCCGAACGTCATCATCTCGCTGTCGGATTCTCGCGAGATTCGTATTCTATATAAGGAGCCGCGCGTCGCAGCCATTTTCACTCGTGCATTGGAGATTGAACAGAGAGGATGTGGCTGCGTTCTATCCCTGAAAAGCTCCGTAATCTGTGCTCAGTGTGCTGCAAATATCTGTGCTCAGTGTGCTGAAAATATCTACGTTCTCTGCCTGAAAACGCTCCATATCTGTGCTCAGTGTTCTGCAAATATCTGTGCTCAGTGTCAAGTATACTATCTCTGTGCTGCATTATTGTGAGCAGTATATAGTAGGACAGTGCAGCATTTTGGTGACCAGCAGTATACATATAAGCAGTATACATATATAGTACACTACAGTAGGCCATTGCTGTATCTTGCAGCTCTGTGTCAAGTATACTATCTCTGTGCTGCATTATTGTGAGCAGTATATAGTAGGACAGTGCAGCATTTTGGTGACCAGCAGTATATATATATATAGTACAGTACAGTAGGCCATTGCTGTATCTTGCAGCTCTGGGTCAAGTATACTATCTCTGTGCTGCATTATTGTAAGCAGTATGTAGTAGGACAGTGCAGCATTTTGGTGACCAGCAGTACACATATATAGTACAGTACAGTAGGCCATTGCTGTATCTTGCAGCTCTGTGTCAAGTATACTATCTCTGTGCTGCATTATTGTGAGCAGTATATAGTAGGACAGTGCAGCATTTTGGTGACCAGCAGTATACATATATCGTACAGTACAGTAGGCCATTGCTGTATCTTGCAGCTCTGTGTCAAGTATACTATCTCTGTGCTGCATTATTGTGAGCAGTATATAGTAGGACAGTGCAGAATTTTGATGACCAGCAGTACACATATATCGTACAGTACAGTAGGCCATTGCTGTATCTTGCAGCTCTGTGTCAAGTATACTATCTCTGTGCTGCATTATTGTGAGCAGTATATAGTAGGACAGTGCAGCATTTTGGTGACCAACAGTACACATATATAGTACAGTACAGTAGGCCATTGCTGTATCTTGCAGCTCTGTGTCAAGTATACTATCTCTGTGCTGCATTATTGTGAGCAGTATATAGTAGGACAGTGCAGCATTTTGGTGACCAGCAGTATACATATAGTACAGTACAGTACAGTAGACCATTGCTGTATCCTGCAGCTCTGTGTCACTTCTAGTATCCTGATGCTCAATATCTGCTGCATTGTTGTGACCAGTATGTATACTGTACTGTGCGACGTGTGTTGTACACCTGGTGATTTTATACATCCTGTAATCTGTACTGAGCGATGTGTGAGATACACCTGGGGAGTATACACCCTGTATACTGTACTGTGCGATGTGTGTTATACACCTGGTGATTATACATCCTGGAATCTGTACTGAGCGATGTGTGAGATACACCTGGGGATTATACACCCTATATACTGTACTGTGTGATGTGTGAGATACACCTGGGGATTATACACCCTATATTATTATTATTATTATTATTATTATTATTATTATCCTTTATTTATATGGCACCACAAGGGTTCCGCAGCGCCCAATTACAGAATACATAAATAATCAAATAGGAAAACAGCAACTTACAGTTGATGACAGTATAGGACAAGTACAGGGTAAATAAACATAGTTACATCAGCAGATGACACTGGAATAAGTATCAAGACTGCTGGATGTGGTAGAGTTGAAGATTATTAAAGTAAGACAAAGGATAAGCACATGAGGGAAGAGCTTACAATCTAAAGGGGAGGGGTAGACAGACATGGGTGACACAGATGGGGTACATAGAGAACGTGGAACAGAAGGTTAGGATGAGATTTGGCTGGGTTTGGTGAAGAAGTGGACCCCCAGAAGGCACAAGTCAGTACTTAACATTGCAACATTTTACTGGGCTATGCAGGAGAAAATTAAAAAGAGGGGGAAAAAAAAAGAATTGATAACTTCTACCGCTTTCAAAAAGGTCAATGGAAGCTGAAATAATGGACAACTACTTCATGGAAGCCAGATACAGTATACCAAACAGTACTTAGCAGAGTTAGGAATGAGTGCTTATGAAATACAGTAACATTTTGTCATAATATTTCAGAAACTGCATGGCTGGTCTCTTGCACTCTTTTGCTCTAATACACCACCTGCTTTAGGATTTATATTCAAAAACATTATGTCTCCATAATCCCAAAAACGTCAGTCTTCTTGGAAAGTGGTTTGTTCCTTTGTAAGGGAAAGAGAACAAACGTTCTCAAACAACGGTTTCTCAATTTATTTTTCCTCTGGGAAGGGATTGTGGATTCGCAGGAATATCTGAGCATTTCTGTAATCAGAAAGCAGCGACTTTCTACAAATGTTTATGAATAATTCCAGTGATTTTGTCATTTTCTTCCAGTGATTTGGACCAATAATACCATTGATTAGAACGGATAATTCCAGTGATTTTGTCATTTTCTTCCAGTGATTTGGACCAATAATACCATTGATTAGAACGAATAATTCCTGTGATATTGAGGTGTTTGTGTCGCTTAGCTTAGCCGTCCAGCGACCATAGTGCACCTCTTTTTCTATTTTCTTTGCATCATGTGCTGTTTGGGGACAATTTTTTGAAGTGCCATCCTGTCTGACACTGCAGTGCCACTCCTAGATGGGCCAGGTGTTTGTGCCGCCCTCTTTGGTCGCTTTGCTTAGTCATCCAGCGACCTCGGTGCAAATTTTATTACTAAAAATAGTATTGTGAGGTGTTAGGTGTTCAGAATAGACTGGAAATGAGCGGAAATTGTGGTTATTGAGGTTAATAATACTATAGGATCAAAATTACCCCCAAATTCTATGATTTTGAAAAAAAACACCCAAATCCAAAACACACCCGAATCCGACAAAAAAATTTCAGGGAGGTTTTGCCAAAACGCGTCCGAATCCAAAACACGGCTGCGGAACCGAATCCAAAACCAAAACACAAAACCCGAAAAATTTCCGGTGCACATCTCTAGTTTTAATACTTACCTTTTTAGAGTCCTGGGTGCTGCAGCAGCGGCAAAAATCATAGCCATAACGGATGCAGCACATTTGCGGTAGTGAAATTAGTCACCGGAACATGGCAGGCGCCATGTTTCCGGAGACCTGCGCATTCACAGTAGGCTCTGGCACAATGCCGGAGCCTACTGCACCGTGGAGAGGAGGGGGCCCATCCTCAGTATGCACACGGGCCCCCTCCTTTGTTAAAACACCCCTGGTCTTTGCCCACACAGAATTTATCCGTAAAGGCTCTTAGCTGTATAATACCCAATATAAACCTATTCCCCTGGCTGTCTAGGGTTTTTCCTACCCTTACTGATATTCTCTCACTGCAAGAGATATTGGGGGTTATTCCGAGTTGATCGCTCGCTAGCTAGTTTTAGCTGCCGTGCAAACGCTATGCCGCCGCCCACTGGGAGTGTATTTTAGCTTAGCAGAAGTCGGAACGGTTGTATCGCAGAATGACTACAAATTTTTTTATGTAGTTTCAGAGTAGCTCAAAACCTACTTAGCGCTTGCGATCACTTCAGACTATTCAGTTCCGGATTTGACGTCACAAACCCGCCCAGTGTTCCCCCAGCCACGCCTGCGTTTTTCCTGGCACGCCTGCGTTTTGCTGCACACTTCCTGAAAACGGTCAGTTGCCACCCAGAAACGCCCACTTCATGTCAATCACTCTGCGGCCACCAGTGCGACTGAAATGCATCGCTAGACCCTGTGCAAAACTACATCGTTCGTTGTGCCCATACATCGCGCGTGCGCATTGCGCCGCATGCGCAGAACTGCCGATTTTTAGCCTGATCGCTGCGCTGCGAACAAATCCAGTTAGCAATCAACTCGGAATGACCCCCATTACCTTTCTGCCAACTACAGGTTAAGTCAGGTCTCCTTTTGTCCCTTTATTATAAGTACCTACAGATTATACACTAGGTCAGAAAGGCACGTAAAACCTCTAATGCCGTATTCCTGCCTCCCACACAGCTTCTGCATAGGTTATCCAGCAGTAAAGCTAGAGGGGCAATTACATACTGATATATTTCTTTACAGCCTGCTTTGACTAGCAAATCTGTGGTACAACTACAATGGGAAACTGACCTTTGCAGCAACATCACTCCCAAACAGAGGGAACGTATACATACCACATCATTTAGTAATTTGAAATTTACTGACCATGCTGAAATGCACATTTAACTGCCTGAGTGCATAAAATTATTATTATTATTATTATTATTATTACATTTTATTTATAGGGCGCCACAAGTGTTTCACAGCGCCGTACAAAGGACAGTACAGGGAGACAAAACTTAGCATTACAGTAAATAAATAACAAAAATAGAGTACAATCTAGTGGGGAGGGGAGACAGACAGATGACATGAGGCGCAAGCAAGCGGGAGGAAGCCTGATGGCAGTATGTAAGAAAAGCAGAGATGTTGAAGGCATGGGGCAGGGGGATGGAGGAGCAGCCTCAGGACTAGGTTATGCATCGGAGGGGTACGCTTTGATGAATAGGTGGGTTTTCAGTGCCCATGAAATGTGTTCGTCTTGCTCAAAGTTTTGGAGGAGACAGTGCAACTTGTTTTTTGGGGTGTCCCTTTATATATCTATTTTGGGAGGAGGTTTAGAAAGTCCCTATATTATTGGCAGCTCTGGTGCTCTATAGCACATAATTAGAAATTCTCCTCTACTGCTTAAGTGCTCGCCAAAGTTCATTATAATTTTGAAATAGACGCCCATGAGGCCCCATGACCTGCATTGGCCTCATCACTAATTATATGAAATGGTTTCCCTGGCACGTATGTGTCACTGAGAGTGATGAAGCATTGTTTTTTTTTTTTTTTTTTTACTTGAAGCCCTAGGTGCATGGCTTAATCACCCAGTGTCTGTGCCAAATGTGCTGGGGGCGTAGGTTCTTGGATCCTCTCCAAAAGGAGAAGGGCCCCGTTACTCCCCTCAGAGCCAAAATGCCTACTGAGGGGAAAAAGGGACTGTGGGTCCCCCCTTGCCGAAGCGCAGAGGGACCCTCGAGTATCCCCAAGGTTGGCCGAAGTTTCCCCCTGGGGATGGATACAGCCTCTGGCCCTCCCCAAAAGGAGAGGGCCTCTGCAACTAGGGGAGAGGGTGGTCCATAAGGGTCTCACCTAAACCCCGAACAAAAAACCGTGACGTGACAAACAAAAACACATAAGTGATGTGTAGTGCAAATAGTGTAAAACGTGTGAATAAATTAAATAAATAAATAAGCCCCAACCAGAAGAACGGGGGGAGGGGTATAAAAAATGATCCCTGCTCTAGACGAAAGGCCAGAGCAAAGGAAAAAAAGCGCATCAGAAGTTGGGGAAGTGAAAGTGCAAAGTGCCGTACTAGTGCAAAGGTGGGCAGACATCACCAGTGCATATTCGGGCACCCCTGGCTCTTCCTGCACTAGGGGCCACATATCACCTCAGGCTTCAGGCTGCTCCCGACCTCTCAGCCAGACCAAGCTTCATACCCACTCTGTGCCAGGGTCAACCCCCAGTACGAGAGTAGATACTAGACCAGGCCGTTCCCGCTCCACGTAAGGGGTCCTATTTCAACCCCTAAGAAGGCAGCGGATACTAAGCCCAGTTTTTCTCCACTCTCGACCAGATGCATTGCCACACCCCGGCATGGTACTCCACAAGGTGTTTCTCCATTCCACACTAGGAACCTCTCACGCTCCTAGTGTAAGAACAGGTACTACACCAAGTGTTTCCCTCGAGCAGGTACTACACTTGATCTTAGCCAAAAGGTTGAGAAATGATGACGCTTTGGTGTCCCACTTGCTGCATGCTTTTCCATCCCCCCCTCACAACCTTAGTGAATCCCCTTGTGCTGTCACATGGTAGGGGTCACTTTGTGAACTTTTGGGTAAAGTGAGTAAAAATACTATCTTCATTGTTAAATTACTTGGCGCAGTCGCAGTGCGAATATTGCGCATGCGTACTAAGCGGAATTTCACTGCGATGCGATGAAATATACCGAGCGAACGACTCGGAATGAGGGCCATTGTACTTGTTTTTGCTGCAGGTCTCCATGCCCTTATGTGTACTCCTATCCTCCACCTGCTCTGTTCCAGGTTTCTGTTTTCTGTACCCACCCCCCCAAGGCATGTTGGGTATTAGAAGCACATTCCACTTCTCAGGAATAAACAGGATAAGGAATGCTTCTGCAATTAAATACATAGCCAGCTTTCTCAATGCCTCAGCTATATCATTTAACAAAGTATGTAATAGGCCCTACACACATGCCGATTTGTTTGTAAGATATGAACGATCTCGTTCATAAATGAACGAGAACTCGTTCATATCTTTCAGTGTGGAGGCTCCAGCGATGAACGATCCGCGGCCCCGCACTCGTTCATCGCTGGTCCCCCATCGGCTGTGCATGCAGGCCAATATGGACGATCTCGTCCATATTTGCCTGTACTTCAATGGAGCCGGCCGTCGGGCACCTCGGTGGCGGATCGGCATGTCTGTAGGGCCCTTAAGTTATGACTTTGTTATATGTTTAACTTTTCCAAAAAGAATCTCAATGATGTCTATTCTTAATTTAGAAGTTTGGTAACTGTTCTATACTACTGTTTTTTTGTTTATTTTACAGCTGTCAATAATTTGGGAATAATGGTGCAACGTTCTCTTTATTCTCCTACATATGATGTGACACTTGCTATAGCTTATGGATCTTCTTGAATCGAAGCCTTTCTGATGGTCCAACCTCCCTTCACTCTCCCTTTACATACATATACAAACATTGATGGAATGTACAGCGCACCTAAAGCAATAATGCTTGTTAGATTAGATTACCCAGGTTTATTAATGATCCCCTGAATTTATAAAGGAGGGACCTCAACAGAAGATCTCAGAAATCTGCTGCAGTTCTTCAAATTCTGAGAGCAGCCACAGCCCACATAGAAGCCGTCAGATTTACCAAGAGTTTGGCCCAGGCAGCTAACATTGTGATGGCATAGTCACTATAGGCTGACCATGATGATGTGCAGCGGGCATTGCTGGGGACCCTCTTCCTGTGTTTTCTCGGATCTGTAGCCCATAAGCTACAGAGGCACTATGTAGGCTGCCCATATTATCCCTTTAACCTGAAACACAGGAAGAGGGTCCCCAGCAATGCCCGCTGCACATCATTTCACTTCTACACATCCCAGGGACTGGCTCCTTTCAGAGCTTAGTCCCTTCATTCAGTCGAGTGTTAATTTTTTATTGCCACAAATAGTGGAGATAAGAAATTCTAATTATTGGGTCTAAAATCCAATAAATAATATATATGCCCCGTAAGCATATTACTTTGACAGAGGGGCGGATTGGGAACAAAAAGCGGCCCTGGAAAAATTTGTACTAGTGGCCCCACATGGGCAGCACCAGAGGTGTAAGGTCTAGCCATGGGCCATGGCAGCAGCACCCTCCCCCCAAGACTTTCCAGATAGTGGGCATGTCCAGCCTCAAGGGGGAAGTTAAAAAGAAATACAATTAAATATTATGAGCACATTATATGATACACCTTCAGAATTTAGGAAACTATATAATTCTTTAGAAAGATATATTTTCTTGCTTATTACTCCAACCGTATCCCAATCACTATTCACTCAGTCTTATATGTCAGCCAAGCAGGCAGACAGAGCATACACTAGATCATCTGCAATCACAGGCTAAGTGGCAAAGTAATTTTAACATATGAAAATTATTTTGCATCTTTTTCATTATGTCTATAAAAAGGACCACATGTCCTCAAACAAAACAGACCCCACGGGTGCGTCGGCCCACCGGGAATCTTCCCTGTAAACCCTATGGCCAATCCGCCTCTGCTTTGACACATGACTTGTATCTTCTTTGGGAATGGACATGGACTTCCTGTCTAAGATCAAGGCCTTAGCTTGAGTGTGGGACTCCGGAAGTGTGTGCCCCTTTAAGAGACCTTTGTTGGAGCTCCGCAGCAGGAGGAGAAATGCTGGTGCAAGAGGAGTTAACTGCAGCCAGGGGTCCGGTCATGTGACCGCAGGAGAGAAAGCCAATAGGCAAGAGTGAAGAAGAAGGTGGAGAGGGTGGTGTGTGGAAGAGGGTGGTGTGTGCAAGAGGGAAGAAGAAGGTGGAGAGGGTGGTGTGTGCTGGCAGAAGGAGGAACGCTGAGCAGAGCAGGAGCTGTAAGCTGGAGATTGAGAGCTGCAGGACGTTGGGCGGTGAGACCAGCTCTGTTAGAGAGTGCAATAGAGTGTTGCCAGAGAGCGTGTGTTGAGACGCCACAGTCGGAGGACCGGATACCGCCAAGCCTGGTGATAGGCACGACTCTGCGGCCATCTTGAAGGGGAGAGTGAGGAGCCATTACAGTGGGAACACCCAGCTTGAAATTCTGCTGCCTGTGTCTGAGTACTGTTTGAAACTGACAGCCAGCCACAGACAAGTGTACTTTTAAGCCTCCACCACCTGTTTTACAAACTAGCCAGTGATTAAGAAGGATGCAGCCAGTAGCGCCATATTGTATTAGAGAAGACCCATAGAAGGAGGGCTATTCCAGGACTGAGTTTATTACAAGTTCAAGAAGAATGTTTGTGCTCCAGAGCACAGTTTAAACACAAGGATAAGGGACATATCTGTGCTAAAGGACTGCGTTTGTGCAACATAGACAGATAGTTATTGCTGGAAGGACTGAGCTAAATAAACAAGTGTTAATCAAGCCCTGCATGATACGGTGCTCTAATTGGGATTCCCGGTCACTGTACAAAGAAAACGACACAAAAACCCCATTAAAAACTCATGTAGACCTTTAGACCTGTCGACCTACAACATGTCGACCTAGAGATCCTGTCGACCTAGCATCCCTGTCAACCTAGTTACTGTCGACCAATAGTGGTCGACCTAGACACTGTCGACCTAATTACTATCTACTTTCCATACCACACCCATTTTAAAAACTAGGCCCCAAAGAGCAAATAATGCACAGAAAAAAAAGAGGTGCAAGATGGAATATGTTGTTTAAACAGGACATGCACAGTTTAATAAACCCATCAATCAGTGACAGGTGGTTCCCCTGGAAAAAGCTTTCCAAGTTCTCTGAATCATAGCTAGCTACAAACATACCACCTCCATATCTGATGACTTTTCACATTATGAGAAGAGGCAAAAGGAAGAGGACAGTGTCAAGAAGGTGATTAAAAATTAGAGAGGCACACGCAATCAGGAACAACACACAGGCTTTCACCTTAACTCCTATATTGGTGTGGAACAGAAAGGACTTCAACCAAGCAAATATATAATTACCACATTACTGGACAAACTGAAAAACTAGGGGCCAAAGTCTCCAAAATTGTACCCCCTTCTCCATTTTCAGGGATTACGATAATCTTGGATTTAATGATGGTATGCAAAAAAACTGGTGTATACCACAGGATCAAGATTGGATATTTTCCCCTCCACATAGTCTGGAGATTTATTTTGTGAAAATCTTGTAGGTTTCTTTTTTTTCCATTTTTTAATTGCATATTTTGTAGCAGGTGCCTTATTTTTGTTTTTCACAGCTCCCAGTTACACACATGTGAGCATACCTCTGTGTCCCAGTTACACGCATGTGAGCATACCTGTGTGTCTTGTTTATTTTATTCATATTTTATTTTTAAATAAAGCAGCCACTTAGATGTTTTAGCAGCCCCCACAGCAGCCCGGGATTGGGCAAGTTGAGTTCGGGTGGGTTCCGTACAGTACTAAGCAGGACTGTGCAGTGATTTTTTTTTGTTATTGAGCCTCTGCCCTAGTGGTGCTTACCACTGTAGTCCAAACTCATTTCATATTACAAGTAGGACTGTTGGAGGAAGCAATGTTAACCTCTGTGCCACCAGCATGCCTCAACCTGGCAAGCCAGACAGCTTCCTGACTGTAAGCCACCATGATAGTCCATACTGGGCCCTTATTCAGTAACTGTTTGTGCCTCACAGGAACTCCTGGCCCATCTAGTGCGCTAGTGCAATGGAAAGCTGATGCAATGCAAGATCAGTGAAACTCTGTTCTTTTAACACTGCAAGGTCTTGCGATAACCCTACGCAGCCCTCACATTGTACAATTATTAAGGAGAAAACATTTACAAAATAAAGGAAAAGAACCCTGTACAACAAATGTGCATCTTGTAAATAATCCCAAAACGTGGAACATTAATAATGAATCAAAATTAAGGTTGACTAATTGGAGCCATTCATTTGAGTCCCTAACATGAAATATTTGAGAAGAACCTCTCTCTAATGCTGGGTACACAGTGCAAACTAGAAGATATATCTACTAGAGATGAGCAGGTTCAGACAGAGCACCGCTGCAATTATACGGCAGATAGGCAAACCCCCTGGACTTATACAGCATAGGCAGCACCCCCTGGAGAATTACACAGCACAGTAGACAGGCAGCAGCACCCCTGGACTTAAATGGCAGTGGGGCAGCACCCCTGGACTGATAGGGCAGAGAGGCAGCACCCCATATAGGGCAGCACCCGTGGAATGATGTGGCAGACAGAGAAAAGACATGCAAGATGGAATTGTCCTTGGGCCCTTCCAACCACCCACCTTTATGTTGTATAAGCAGGACATGCACACTTAACAAACCAATCATTTCAGCGACAGGTTCTGCCACACAACTGTGGCTGAAATTATTGATTTGTTTGGGCCCACACAAAAAAAGAAGCAATTAATCTCTCCTTGCACGAACTGGCTCTACAGAGGCAAGATGTCGTCCTCATCCTCTGATTCCTCAACCCCTTCAGTGTTTCCATCCTCATCCTCACAGAGACAAAAATCCACACCGAAGAGGTGGATTTTTTGGTATTTTGCCCAGGCATGACAATGGGCTTTTTCATCCAATGGCCAACAACTGTCTCCACTGGTGCCTTATTCAAACAAACCACATCACCATCAGAATCCTCATCGTCAACTTCCTCCTCAGTGCTAGCTACACCAATATCCTCCTCATCCCGGTGTACTTCTACAGTGACATCCTCAATCTCAATATCAGCAACTGGACTGGTGGTGCTCCTCCCAGCACTTTCAGGGGACGTGCAAATGGTGGTAGAAGCCTCCTCTTCCCATACAGTCTTGGGCAGGACATTGCAACCACGCGCGGACACACTTGGTCTCTCCTTGGGGATTTGTGATATCTCTGAGGGCAGAGTTGTTTTTTTCCTGTGCTTTAACAAGCTTTATTTTTTTTATTTTTCAAGAGGGAGGAGGGCTTCCATCTTCATGAGAAGCTGGACCACCAGTCATGAACATAGGCCAAGGCCTCAGCCTTTCCTTGCCACTTCGTGTTGTGAATGGCATATTGCCAATGTTACATTTCTTATCAGATAATTTCTTTTCTTTTTTTGGGGTTATTAATTTTTGCTTCTTGGATTTTACATGCCCTCTATAACTGAAGTTAGTGTAAGGGACTTACCCAATGAGAGGCTACCTTGGTGCTCATAGCCCTGGCCAGGAATATGCTAAATGTCTCTGGTTATTACAGGTTGAGCTAGTGTGAGATAGTACACCTGCAACTTTTTCCCTCTGTACACTGTATTAAGTCTCAAGCAAAGTAGCACCCAGGGGTGTATCTAGGGGTCCAGGCGCCCCTGGCAAAGTATGGGACTGGCGCCCCCCATATTTTTAATAGGGAAGGTGCATGTGCAAAAAAGGGTCATGATCTTGTGGGAAAGGAGCATGACTATACAATAGTACCCCCTAATCAAATTACGCTACCCATCATGCCCACACAGTAGCAGTTCCCTTTACACATCATGCCTATACAATAATCCTTTTCACACTGTGGAGACATCAGCAGTGCCTGGCCTGGCCGAGGAGACAATGCCACCTAGGCCAGGTGGTATAATCAAATAGTAGTGCAGTGAAAAATAGTGCAGTGCCGTGCACTACCTAACTCAGATGTCCGGCACCACACCATACTACGAGATCAAACTGAAAATAAACTGCAGCTCCCGACAGCAAGGGTTGTTGGGAATTGTAGTTTAATTTCAGTTTCTTCCCTGTACTGCATTGAGGTGCTGGACACCGGTGCCAGCTTCAGCCTGCTGAGCGAGCCTCCACACTCCATCCCAGGCAATGCACAGGCAGCTCGGCACACCAGGTATTGCCAGACGCTATGGCCCTCATTCCGAGTTGATCGCTCGCTAGCAGTTTTTAGCAGCCGTGCAAACGCATAGTCGCCGCCCACGGGGGAGTGTATGTTTGCTTTGCTGGAGTGCGAACGCCTGTGCAGGAGTGCGCCTGTAAACACATTTTGTGCAAAACAAGACCAACCCTGTAGTTACTTATCTTGTGCGAAGATTGCTGCAACGAGTGACACGGTATTGACGTCAGATACCCGCCCAGAAAACACCCGTCCACGCCTGCGTTTTTCCAAATACTCCCAGAAAACGGTCAGTTGACACCCAGAAACTCCCACTTCCTGTCAATCTTCTTGCGACTGCCAGTGCAACTTAAAGCGTCGCTAGAACCTGTGCAAAACCACGATGCTCGTTGTACCCGTAAGTCGCACGTGTGCATTGCGGTGCATACACATGCGCAGATTTGCCATTTTTTTTACCTGATCGCTGCGCTGCGAAAAACGTCAGCGACTGATCAACTCGGAATGACCCCCTATGGCTTAAGGCAGGGGTCTTCAACCTTTAAGACAGTGTGGGCCACATTAAAAAAGTCAGTGAAATCCGAGGGCCACTAAACACATTTTGCTGCCTGTGCTCCAGGTCTCCGCGTGTTCCCCGCTCCCTCCCCAGCAGTTATCTCAGGCTCAGGAGGCCTTCCACATATTATATATACATATTTACAGTGGTGCAAGTAGAAAAATGTGTTAATGGTACTGTGTGTGTGCGCCAAAAAATGGGTGTGGCTAATAAAAAATGGGGGCGTGATACACATATGGGGGGGCCAGATACACATATGTCACCAATAGTGCAGTGCCATATACACATACACCCCCAATAGTGCAGTGTCAGATACACATATGACCCCAATAGTGCCAGATACACATATGCTTCCAATAGTGCCAGATTTAGATATGCCCCCAGCAGTGCAGTGCCAGATGCACATATGCCCCTAATAGTGCCAGATACACATACACCCCCAATAGTGCAGTGCCAGATACACATATGCCTCCAATAATGCCAGATTCACATATGCCCCAGTAGCGCAGTGCCAGATACACATAAGCCCCCAATAGTGCCAGATACACATGTGCCCCAGTAGTGCAGTGCCAGTCCAGATGCACATACTGTATGTCCCCAATAGACAGCACAGGCTCCATAATCATTCCCCCTACATATAAAGACAGCACAGGCATCATGATTAATCCCCCCCCCCCCCCACATTGAGAGAGCACAGGCACCATGATAAATCCCCCCACACACACACACACAAACATATACAGACAGCACAGGCACCATAATTAATCCCCCACCCCCCCACATGTACAGACAGCACAGGTATTATGAATAATCCCCCCCCCCCACACACACACACACACACACACACACACACACATGTACAGACACCATAATCGCCCACCTCCCACATATACAGACACCATGATCACCCCCCTAACATAGACAGACAGCACAGGCATCATGATTAATCTCCCTCCCACACATTGAGAGACAGCACAGGCACCATGATAAATCCCCCCCCACACACAAACATATACAGACAGCACAGGCACCATAATTAATCCCCCCCCCCCCCACACACACATGTACAGACAGCACAAGCATCATGAGTAACAAACATACACACGCAGCACAGACACCATGATTATTCCCCCCCTTATATATAGACACACACTTCTATACAGACAGCACAGGCAGACTTACAATCATTCCCATCCCCCCCCCCCCCACACACACACACAAACATATACAGACAGCACAGGCACCATAATTAATCCCCCCCCCCCCACATGTACAGACAGCACAAGCATCATGAGTAACAAACATACACACGCAGCACAGACACCATGATTATTCCCCCCCTTATATATAGACACACACTTCTATACAGACAGCACAGGCAGACTTACAATCATTCCCATTCCCCCCCCCCCCCCATAGACAGCACATGCTCCCGCCACGCCAGGTCCCTGTACTCACGCAGGACAAGGTTACTTCCCCGGCATATGTAAACATAATACCTCACCACACACGATCAGGCTCAGCCTGAGAGGAGCACGTTACCCGGAACTCAACGCCGCGTCACGTGACACTGGCAGCTACTTCCCCTACTTCCCAGCAGCAGCTGCTGCAGCGCAGGGATTCATGCAACGCGGCGCTGAGCTCCAGAGCGCTCCGGAGGATATTTATTTAAAAAAAAAAAGTAAAAATATAAATCAATGCTTGGCGGGCGGATTCAACCCATTGGCCAAGGGTGGCAACGTCGGGCGGCGCCCCCTGCTCGGCTGGCGCCCCTGGCGAGTGCCATCCTGGCCAATAGGTAGATACGCCCCTGGTAGCACCTCATTACCTAATTATGGTGTGCAAATTAGGTCCCCCTTCCCTTTGTAAGTATTTTTTCCTCCAAATTTTTGTTATTCATTTCACAGGACAGCACCCCTTTATTATTACAGCACACAGAACAGTGTCCCATTATTTTCACAGCACCCTTGTACAGGGCCATCTTAACAGCAGTGTAGGCCCCCACAGCAATGTACTGGGGCCCCTACACATCCTCCAGCGATAGGTGTGGGGGGTGCTATCAGCAGCAGTTTTGATGTCCCGTGGGTGGTAGGCGGTGTTCTATCTTCCGCTCAGCATGTAGGACCTGGAGCAGTAATTTCTGCTAATTACTCCTTTACTGCACAGATGGGGCAGGAGGGTAACGCTAAACTGTAGAAGGGGGCATTGAGCTGAATGAAGGGGCCCCGGTACATGACTTCCAAGGTGGTACGGGGTGTTTGATACGTAGCGGAGGGGTGGATAGTGGAGTGGGCTTAATATTCATCATTTTACGGTGAGAGGGCAGCTTGCTTGACTGCAGATATCTCCAGTTCCTGGAAATAGATTTCTTAGCTTTGAATGAGCTAAAAAAAAAAACTAGAGAGTCCCATTTTTCAGGAGGTTCTAGGGACTTGGTAGTCAGAGTTCAGGAGCCAGAGCAATCCACCGGCGAAAATATAAAACTGCAAACCAGATGTGTGGAGCTGGAGCAGGGACCAGCTGCTTGAAGGCTTATATCTCCAGTTCTGGACACAGTACAGACAAGCTGTCAGTGTCCCCTAAAAGGGGAGAGTCCCACCTTTTGGAGAATACCCTCAGAAAAACGCTAAGTCACACAGAACCCACGATATCTGGCTGGGAATAGCAATTAACAGTCTTGGATGGGGACCACTGCTTTGAAGTCGGATATCTCCGGTTCCCCAGGGCCGATTTTCAAAAATCTGGTACCCCTGGAAAGAGGGGACCCTCTGCTATCAGCCTAGGGCCCTTATACTCCTGGGGCCCTTAGGCAAGAGCCCATTGAGCCCATATGAAAAGACAGCCCTGGCCTTGTATTTTAACCACACCCCTGTATTTTGACAGCAAACAGGACAGGGCCAGTGTACCTTTATTTTAACAACACCCCTGTATTTTTACAGCATACAAGACAGGGACACAGCACCCCTGTATTTTTACAGCATACAAGACAGGGCCAGTGTACTTTTATTTATACAACACCCCTATATTTTTTACAGCATACAGGACAGTGCCCCTGTACAGCACAGGACAGCAACACCCATGTACAGCACCCCAAACAGCACAGGACAACACCCCTAACAGCACACAGGACAGCACCCCTAAAGAGCACACACTGACCCCATCCGATGCCACCACCCACAGAGAGACAGAGGTCAGTCTCCCTCACTCTACAAGTCCAGAGTGAAAATAGCGGTGACATGCAGCTCCTTATATGGAATCCAAAACCGACAGTGGGCTTATGACGTTTTGCCTCGTACTGGGATCCGAGTCTGGCGGGGTCATCTCTAATGGATTGAGCTGGCAAATATTTTGAGATAAGTAAAGAGATGTGTGTTGGTGTAGTGTTGGTTATGGCTTTGTAAGTTAGCAATATTATTTTATATTGTATTCAATAAGATACAGGCAGCCAGTGTAAGGATAGACAGGGTGGAAAAGCAGTAGAATTTTTTTTTGTGAGGAAAATCATTCTATCGGCTGCATTCAAAATAAAATTGTAGGCAAAATTTACTAATAATCGTGTTCACCCGAGTTTAAACACGTTGAGGATCGCTAGGACATAGGTCAACTTTTCGTAATCAAACACTGAAAATTTATCATGAATTGTGTTTTCCAATGGCATATGGATTTGTGTTTTTTTAGCCGTCTTTTCTCGGGGTCCTCCCAAACACACTGTCAAAGTCAGAAAAATATCTCTATACACACTGCCATATTTGCACCTCATTCTGGTCCGCGCTGCGCATGCGTGCGCTCTCCCGTGCGTGCGCATACTCACAGTCGCGGGCACCCGCAGGCGCACGGTATGCGTATTTACGGTAGAGTTTATGTGATCGTAGCGTGCGACTCAATCGTTACATATTTTCAGTAATAATGTATTTTGTAGATCATGGTCCCTTTCATAGATTCTGAAAGTTTAGTTAACATAGCATGTTCCTGAACAGAGAGATCCCTCTTTGTATTGTACGAAGGGTCTAACAGGGGTCATACAGTGGTGTTTGGTACCCATCGGAAGAGTATTTAAATAGCAATATTCCGGTGTTGGTTTGGAGCGGATTAATCGCTCGTGCGAATAGTTATGGACATAAGAAGTTTATGTCCATTTACTATTATTTGTTCTTATTTAGTCATGCGGCGGGAAACTCAGTGTCCCACCCACCTGAACAGTTGGAAGCAGTCACAGCCCACCTGTATGAATCAACCTATGACCTTTTGTTATAATGCGAAGCCGAATTCCTGTGTCCAATGAACAATGAGATTGTAGGGACCATTGAATTGTATTGTGTGTGGGGCATAAATAGGCAAGCCGATCACATCCAGCTCACTCTTCAACGGTTATCATTGCTGAAAATCGGGAGCTGGATGTCCAGAGGCGCATGCGATCGTTTCCTTTGTGCGTAAGTGTTTCTCCGCAACTATATTGATCTTCTTGTTATTGTGGGCCAATCTCTCTCTCTCCTCCTCTTTCTCTCTTATTTTCCCTTAAATAGTAATTGTATTATATTTCCTGTGTAGTTATCTGGTTAGGTAGTCTATGTTATATTGTAGTGTATGATTTGTATTTGTATTAATTCTTTTGCAAGTATATCATTCAAAATATATATTTTAGGCGTTGGACCCTGAGCACAGTATCTGTGTGTTTCTTATAGTATTAAGTATTCTCAGAGCGTCGATGACGCTCGAACAGCTTTAAAGGTAATAAGGTTATACTGTGTTGCATTTATACTCTAACATTACACTAAGGTTTTACTGCACAATACACTGTTTATGGTTTAGATACAAAGGTTTAATATAGTGAGCGTCAGCGCCGCTGGTGATCTCCCCGTGGTCCCGAGCGTCCGCTACGCTATAGCGAATCATTACGTTAGTCAATAGCCAATAACGTGCCTGCCTGTGATCTCTTGGCTGTGAGTGAACGTGACGCTTGAGCGTCTCGATCACGGCAAAGTGATTGTTACGCAACTAGCGTACCCTTACGGTACTTCATACGTAGATAGCGTACAGTGTTCTTAGACCTCATAAAGGGTATTATATACGATAAATATTTAGCTTTATCAATTGGCGGCTCGCCCGTCCTTCACATATCTGCACTAGGTAGATACAGCAGACATTATCCATCAGCAAAGGGCGGGAGGTTATATTCCTCGTAGTGCTGTCGGGATAAGCGTCTGCTTCTCTTAGTAAAGGGTGCTGAAGGAATCCGGGACCGGAGGTAAGAACAAAACGATAGTCTCTTTTAAAACTATTTTTTTTTTCTGTCTTGCGTACACACGCACGCACATATATATGCATTTCTTTTTCATTTGTGTATTTTCGTATATCACTCTTCTGTTTGCCTTTTTATAATTGATAAACGTGCTGAGAGAGATTTGCCGCTATTTCATAGTTTAAGAGTAAAGGTAATATAGTTAAAGTATAGACAAACACACAGCTGTGCCTGAGAGACAAGGCAAAGTCAGTGTGGTGCGCGGTAGATGATAAAGGATCATCTACATTGATAAACGTATAAATTGTGTTACGGTGGATCTTTGCTTTGCGTACACGTGTCTCTAACAAAAGACTGAGACTTGCGTACGCAATCCAAGGGCCGACGCACGCAGCGTATATTACGCAACGGAGCGTACGGGTACGCCCACGTAACTCAAATCACAAGTTTTTTTCTCTCCTCTCAACGCGATAAGTAGCGCCACGCGGTAAATAACGCCAGGCGATAAATAGCGCAAATCTATTTTTATATCCGAAATTTAGATTAACAGATCCTTCTCCAAATTTACAACACATCTGGTTTAAAGAAAATTTCTGCGCAGAAATAGAAATAGAAACAAAAGTGTACATGTGGTGAGTGAGTGTTTGCAATTATACAATTTTGAGGTTGAACCACAAGAAAAGTATCGAGTTCTCGTGAAGGTACATACATGTAAGTGACGTGCATGGTGGCTAGGGAGGCATCTCTGGTTAAACATAAAAAAATTTGAGCATTAGAGTGTAGCAGACCAGGAGGTCATACTGTAACAGACCAGGAGGTCGCATAACAGACTAGGAGGTCCAGGTACAGCAGACAAGGAAGTCCGCTATAGAGACAAGTAGCACAACACCAAGAAGGGTTGGTGCGGAACCCATATAGGCCATTAAGCTCTGGCTGAAGGAATTCGCAGCCGAAATTTTCGATTCCACTGGTCGCTCCACACATAAGATTAGTTGCTTATGTGCTGAACGATTGTACCGCACGTAATTGTGTGCATTAGTAAACCTGACCGGTACTATTTGTGTACGAAGGTCATAAACGCTATTTGTACATTTTAACGTGATTTGTGTAATTTTTTTTATTTTAAGGGAAGTTCGCTGGTCACTCAGGAACTATCCAACAACCGATACTTGCTGGGGAACGCGCCCCAGTAAATAAAGGTTCACAGGGGCCCTAGGTTGGGTACAACAGCTCTGGATACAGTGATTGTGTTACTGGCCAACGTGGGCGAGAAGTGAGTGGAGTACTCGGTAAACTTCACCGCCAGCCTGCCCCGGACATCTTGGTTTTTGTAAGGGTTCGCTGAAGAAAAGCAACACCTGCAAGTTATGGGGGCCAGTTGTTCAGGTAGGGGGCGATCAACCTCGGTTCGGGTTGATTTAGTAAACCGACCAATAGGGTCGGCCAGGTATGTAATGTGTGAAAAATACGGTTCACACACAGAGGTTTTATGTGATGAATGGGAAAGAATGACTGTACATGACGGGGAGAAATTCCCAAGAATAGGTAGCTTTAGCCCAGAAGTGTTACTAAATCTAAGGAGAAGGATAGGTCTTATTGAACCAGCAAAGAGACGGATCAAACATTATGACTGTTTAAAGTTATGGCAACAGGAAAGTGAAATGCAAAAAGAGCTAACTGACATACCTGACTCTCATCTTGGGAGGAGAGATGTGGCAATGGAGAGGATTATGGTTGCGGAGAAAGGCACAATGTTGAACAATAAAAACGCACTTAGCAACTGTAGTATAGATGATAAGAATAAGTGTAATAAACATAACGATGATAATTGTAATGCTGTTAAATGTACAACTATTAACCCGTGCAAGTTGCACCCCATGTCAAACTTCCCTCAGGAATACGAGCAAGAAAGTGAACTCAACACGATGTCGGCACCACTTCCAGCAGCCATCACACAAGACATCCAGGTGGACGCGACCAAATCGGTAAAGGCAATAATCAAACCCCCTAACGGAGGGTCAGGTGAGGTCGTGTCCACAGGTACGTACAATGTTTTATATCACGCACAAACAAATGTACCCCATATTGTAAGACCAAAACAAGGTGATGTAATTGAGTTTAGTCCTGTCAGGGTGATCACAGTCCCCAATGGGAAGACTGACGATCAGGGAACCATTCCCGTCCAGGACAGTGCAATGCGCTGTCCCTGGTCCCGGACCGAATTGAGATCAATTATGTCCGAATTTCCTGATCCAAGGAAAAATCTAGTCGCATGTCAAAGGTTCATTAAAGAACTAGGAAACTCAACAGAACCCACCAACAAAGATTGGCGGACAGTGCTGAGGGCATGTTTGCCCTCCAGTGTTGACCCTGCGAAATTTATTACTGATTGCCAATTAGACACAGAAGTACCTCAAACGGAGGAACACAATCAGGAATGTATTAAGCAGATAAACCAACAGTTGGAAGTATATTTCCCTGCCGTTGTCAAGTGGAATGAAATCTTCTCCATAAGACAAAACGAAGGGGAAAGTATTTCCAATTATTTCAATCGAGCACTGCAAGTAATGGCTAGGAACACTGGGATCACAGACATCAAAACATGCGCACAGCATAGAGAAATAGCGGTTAAGGTATTAATGAATGGTTTAAAGGAGGTATTGAGAACAAGGGTACAGACCACCAACCCAAACTGGAGAAATATCTCAGTGGCCGCATTAAGAGAGGCCGCTATTGATATTGATCGAAATATCACCAGATACAGAGAGTCGCAAAGTGATAAATTAATGGCCGCAAGTATACAGGCCCTAACCACAAGACCACTCCAGCATAAGCCCCAAACCCCTGCGAGAAATTCAAATGTGGAAGTCTGCTACAATTGCCAGAAGGAAGGTCATTTTGCAAGAGATTGTAGATCAGGAAGTAGACAAAAGTCACATCAGCCCCCTAGACAACGACATAATCATAATATCCAAGAAATCAGGGAAGCACAGGGAAAACGGTTGATGGCGATGAGCATCCGAGCGTTTGAGGAGGCATCAAATCAACCAAGACCTCAGGTCATTGACACTTGGAGGAAACCCAGGGTTTGTTATCATTGTAGAAGAGAAGGGCATTATGCCAGCGACTGTAATAACCCACATAAAGTCAGACCCCCTAGACCAAGAAATGAGCAAAATTAAAACACACACCATTATAAACAGGGGTCATATAGGAAGAATTTTGAGCCACACCCATAATGTGCAATCAAGAAAGGTGATCATTAGGACTGATGGTAAGCCTGAGGTTATAGTTAATAAATTGGGAGGTCATTCCCTGAAGACACAGGAATGACCGGGTGAAACGTTGTAAATGTATCTGTGAAATGTTTCTTTTTCTCTCTCCCCATCTCTGACGATTATTGGTAGGATTCAAACATTACATATATACTCGGTCTTTGCAGAAGTCTACCAAACCCCAGCATGACCTATCCGCATCAATGTATTCTGGCCAGATACAGACAATGGAATGTGGAAGTGCTGGGGGGGAGGGACTGCGCAAGGAAACCATTGGACATGTAGATATGACAGCCTGATGATCTGACAATGTTTTAGAAAATGTTTATGTTGAAAAATGTTTCTTTCTTTTTCTGGTGTTTATTGATGTGTTATGTTATATATACATATATGAATTGTTCTCTCTCTCTCTTTTGTTTTTTTCCTCTTCTCACTCATGTTTTAAAGATGGTATGTCACACCTCAGTTAGACAAATGGCAATGCAAGATTTTTTTTCTCCTTACAGAAAGATCGCTGGTTTGGAGGGAATATTGCATCACCGGAATGTTCGTTTGGAAGACTGAGAGACAGCACCTTTGAGATGACAGCAGAACAAGAAGAACAACAAGACTAGAGAACTTAATTATCGTGACAAGTTTCTCTCCCCCTCAAACTGTTTTTTTTTCTGTACCCCCATTACAAATTTCTTCTTTTCTCCTCCTGTAAGATGGACTTGCCCAAAGAGACTGTGATATGGATTTTCCTGTTGACCATGATGTTGACCAGAGCAGTCTGTTCCGGCGAGAGTACCATGGAGGTCGAGAAAGGATCCAGAAAGGTTCCGATGACTGAGACGGAGGTGTAAATTTCCAATAGCAATACAACCACCAAGCAAAAGGCGAGTACCAGAAACGATCTAGCCATGTTAGTTGTAAACATTTTTCTCTTAAGGATTGTTAGCTGAAAAGAGAACTGTATCTGTAGGCTCTGTGACAATGTAGTTGAGGATGGGTGCATCAAGAAATGCCAATCCAGTTTTAATATCCACATGGACCGGCATCCATTGAGTGACTATCACTCCTTAGTGGGTAGTGTGTTAAATCAAACAGATTGTTGGGTATGCTCTCAAGTACCTCAAGGTCATAGCAAATCAGGGCTAGTACCATTTCCTTTAACGGTAGGGGAGGTACTTGAGCTAAAGGGTGGGAGACCGGTGGACAGGAGGTTTAATATCTCCAGCCCTCCTAGTTTGAAGCTCCACCAATATCATGTGGATAGATCCCTCATATGTTTTAACATTTCCAATCCCCGAAAGCCGGGAAATTGGGAAGTGTCATGGAGTAACCACACCATGACCTTTTCGCATAGAGCAGATAGAATGCCTACAGATACAGAGCTTATACGCCACATAGCCGATAGTGGAAAATATTTCCGATATAGGTATACCCTAGGAAGTAGGATTACGAGAGTTGGAGAGGTATCACCAGGATACTGTGCACATATCGTACAACCTGATACGTGTACTAAGCAGATGGAAGAATTAGGGTTAGGAGATTTCACATGGAAGGTGTGTAACATGGTTATGTCCTACTCCGTCCCATATGTTCTCCCCGATGATGCATATTTCATATGCGGGAGAAAGGCGTACAAGTGGCTTGCCCCAAACTCTGAAGGATTGTGTTATATTGGAAAAGTACTGCCTGAAGTAATGACTGTATCACATGACAAAATGAAAGACATACACCGTGGTGCCCAAGCTCCTTATACTCACACCCATTACGAGCACGTTGTTAAAAGGCACCTGATAGAGAAGACAGAGCATCCGGCCTCTGATCTGATAAGTGAATCCACCGGGATTCAATTCTTAATCGCGTTAGATTTCACCCGCACCGCTAGAGGAGTGCTGAATTATAAATACATTTCTGCGCTCGCCAATTTGTTAGATAATATCACTGAAATGTATGATGACACGTTTAGGTATACTGGAAGGGAACTTCAAGCTTATAAAACAGAACTGGTACAGCATAGAATGGTTCTCAATTACCTCACAGCAGTGACAGGCGGATATTGTGTCACACTGGCAACACAATACGGCGTGAAATGTTGCACATATATTACGAATAGCACCGAGGATCCGGTCGAGGTCATAGACCAAAAGATGGACGATATTCTCCAACTGAAGTGGGAATTTCGCAGGAGACACAATCTCACTCTTGCTGCTGTAGGTAATGAGCTGACTGGTTGGGTGTCATGGTTGAACCCGCGAAATTGGTTCTCTGGTTTAGGAGAATGGGCTCAAGGAGTCATAATGGATGTTGGGAAGTTTCTCCTATGTATCTTAGGTGTTGTCATATCGATTGGATTGATATTTAGATGCGGTCAGGCTTTAATGAAGTGCTAGCATCGTACAAGGGTAATGAGTTTGAGGAGTGAGGAAACTGTAATTCCAATGGACTTGATTTACGACCCAACGGTAGAAACAATGATGTAATGAAAATGCGATTATACGGTCCGTTT
The DNA here is from genome assembly GCF_028390025.1 of Pseudophryne corroboree. Taxonomy (NCBI): domain Eukaryota; kingdom Metazoa; phylum Chordata; class Amphibia; order Anura; family Myobatrachidae; genus Pseudophryne; species Pseudophryne corroboree. The sequence continues at coordinate 451,349,403 of NC_086446.1, forward strand.
CTTTCACCTGTTTTTCCGTTTTCTCCAAGGTAAAAAGACCCACTTGGACGAGGAATTTGATGAGCCGATATACAGACAACAGAGGGATTAAAGAAGAAGTTTTGACAACCTGATACACAAATTTTTGATGAACTATGCCATGGATCCCCAGTTTCCCTAGAAATTTTAAAATTACGCTAGCCCAACACTTTTGTAAATCTATGGACATTGACAGCTTTTGCTCGCACCTTATGGGCAAAAGCACAAAGAAGACTGCATTCAACAGACACCAAACAAGACCTCAATCGACGAATGTACATTTACCTGACATAGAATACCACCGCATTTACCGTAAATATGTCTTTTCTTAATTTCTACAACCCTCAGGTAATGACACACATAGTCGATAGGGAATACAGGCACAGATATCAGCAATCACATATCTCCCCCATTCATGTATCATCAACTAAAATGTGCTCCCCCATTTTGTTACAACCAAAGCCGAAAAGAGCTCGGTAAAGTTTGACAGCCCATCCACAGACCCGTACCACGGGATAAGAAGGAATTCAAATGTATACTTCGCAATACCTCGAAGCTTGATTTAAAACACGTACGGCACGATGATACATGGCCCCCAAGCACGGATTCATACACACATGCTTCTGCTATCTCACTAGGTCATACCCTTTTCCTACCTTCTCCTCTCCTCCCCTACCCAACCATGTAAATGTATTAACCCCTGACATGTATTTTTCTCTTTTGAAATGTTTTAGAAGGTGGCAGTTATTATTGACTGCCAAAGGGTGGACTGTCAAAGTCAGAAAAATATCTCTATACACACTGCCATATTTGCACCTCATTCTGGTCCGCGCTGCGCATGCGTGCGCTCTCCCGTGCGTGCGCATACTCACAGTCGCGGGCACCCGCAGGCGCACGGTATGCGTATTTACGGTAGAGTTTATGTGATCGTAGCGTGCGACTCAATCGTTACATATTTTCAGTAATAATGTATTTTGTAGATCATGGTCCCTTTCATAGATTCTGAAAGTTTAGTTAACATAGCATGTTCCTGAACAGAGAGATCCCTCTTTGTATTGTACGAAGGGTCTAACAGGGGTCATACAGTGGTGTTTGGTACCCATCGGAAGAGTATTTAAATAGCAATATTCCGGTGTTGGTTTGGAGCGGATTAATCGCTCGTGCGAATAGTTATGGACATAAGAAGTTTATGTCCATTTACTATTATTTGTTCTTATTTAGTCATGCGGCGGGAAACTCAGTGTCCCACCCACCTGAACAGTTGGAAGCAGTCACAGCCCACCTGTATGAATCAACCTATGACCTTTTGTTATAATGCGAAGCCGAATTCCTGTGTCCAATGAACAATGAGATTGTAGGGACCATTGAATTGTATTGTGTGTGGGGCATAAATAGGCAAGCCGATCACATCCAGCTCACTCTTCAACGGTTATCATTGCTGAAAATCGGGAGCTGGATGTCCAGAGGCGCATGCGATCGTTTCCTTTGTGCGTAAGTGTTTCTCCGCAACTATATTGATCTTCTTGTTATTGTGGGCCAATCTCTCTCTCTCCTCCTCTTTCTCTCTTATTTTCCCTTAAATAGTAATTGTATTATATTTCCTGTGTAGTTATCTGGTTAGGTAGTCTATGTTATATTGTAGTGTATGATTTGTATTTGTATTAATTCTTTTGCAAGTATATCATTCAAAATATACTGTATATTTTAGGCGTTGGACCCTGAGCACAGTATCTGTGTGTTTCTTATAGTATTAAGTATTCTCAGAGCGTCGGTGACGCTCGAACAGCTTTAAAGGTAATAAGGTTATACTGTGTTGCATTTATACTCTAACATTACACTAAGGTTTTACTGCACAATACACTGTTTATGGTTTAGATACAAAGGTTTAATATAGTGAGCGTCAGCGCCGCTGGTGATCTCCCCGTGGTCCCGAGCGTCCGCTACGCTATAGCGAATCATTACGTTAGTCAACAGCCAATAACGTGCCTGCCTGTGATCTCTTGGCTGTGAGTGAACGTGACGCTTGAGCGTCTCGATCACGGCAAAGCGATTGTTACGCAACTAGCGTACCCTTACGGTACTTCATACGTAGATAGCGTACAGTGTTCTTAGACCTCATAAAGGGTATTATATACGATAAATATTTAGCTTTATCAACACCATTGTCGTGTCTAATCTGGTTCATGTTTGTGTGTGTTGATTGTTAGTGTAGTGAAGTTTTTTTTATCTGTGTTGTGTATTTTTTTTGTTATAGAGAGGGAAAGGAGTGGAGCTGCGGCTGGCATAGGCTGATATTGAGGAGAAGGTTGCTGAGCAGCCTGTTTTTGAAATCGGATGTTGTGATGTCCATTCCCCCCAGAGATCTAACACTAAGGGGTCTATTTATTAACATTATTTTAGTATCACCTGAATGTATTAAAGGGCAATTGGAACAGTTTTCATGAAAAACTGCTCCAAACCCTTTAATTCACTTTTTTTTTCAGTAACCCACATCGCATTCCCCATACTTATAATGGGAAATGCGATGTGGCCAAATTTACTAAAAAAAAAATGTGAAAAAATACTGCAGTGTGCCCTGTGATAATCTCGTCAGCTCAGACTGGCAAGCTCACAGGGCAGCACTGCGATAATGTGGCATTTGCCCAGCTTTCTCTGCCCCAGGCAGAGAAAGCTCAGCGGGGACCCGGCAGAGTGGTCAGCTATGTGTGTCCGATGGACACACAAGCTGATCACAGTGTAAAAAGTAAAAAACAAAACAAAAACCATACTCACCTGTCCAGGGAGCCGGTGTCCGTTGCTCCAGTGAGCGCTGCCGGGCGCCGGATGTCGGCAGGGGCAGCGCATGCGCAGCAGGACATCAGGGTATTTTTTCCGAAAAATACCCCGATGATGCTGCGGAGTATCATTGCAGGGACACAGCTTGACCGCAAGCTCTGTCTATGCATGCGATAATTCATACATGCAAGAACAGAAATAACCAACTGGGTTGGAAGGGGCGCTCAAGCTGTAGCTCCAATTAATGTGTGTTTAGCAGCTGTCTAGATAGGCTAGTCACACCTATAACATCATACATACAAACAAGAAAAACAGGAATAAGAGCGCTGACTGAGATGGATTGTCGATGAAATTACAATAGTATTTAATGAATTAAAATTACAATAAAATATTTAAATAAAATAGGTCTCACTGCACTAATGAGCTTATAGTCACCATACATATAGATTAATCACTTGCCGCTTGATCCAATGTCCCCATGGGACCCGCACGATTAGAATGTCCCTTATCCTGGGGTTGTTGCACAATCCCCTGGCCGAATGCTTGTAATAACAACGCTGGAGGAATAACTGTCCCAGTAGTGTGGCAATACAACAGGAAAGTCCTCACCAGTAGTGCGTAGTTGTGATGATGTTTGGTCCTTGTTATATGGATGTGGGTACAAATAACAGCGCTTTTTTGGCAGAGTCCACAGAGGTCCAAGCGGTGATGAATATTCAGTGAAAAGGTGACACAGGCTCACACCTGACGCGTTTCACAGCTGGCTGCTGCTTTATCAAAGGTGACTGTGATCCTAACTGGCAGTGTATTTATGCCTAAGTTAATTACTCCATTCATTACAGCTGGTTTAGACAATCCATCTCATTGCATGTATGTTGTAAATTGCTAAAAATCATCACTATATGTATTATGTGGATAGACTCAAGGCAATATAAAAGACACAATATACACTATGAACCATTATACCTTATTATTGTTGTTAAAATATACTCAAATTCAGTCCGAAAGTGCTGGAACGCACGCGGACTTCCGGACTTCCGGTTAATGACCCGCATAGGTTGTTATGGAGATAGATCTTCTCCAATCGTGTACCGCGGACGTAGTCAATTCCGGTCCGTGACCCGCACAGGTTGTTATGGAGATAGAGTCTATCTCTATTCCAATCATATAGCGCACACGAGGTCACGTGACCGGCACTTAGTGGAACGCATAGTGCGCTAGAAAACCTATCTATATTCGTCCGGCTCGTAACATAGTAAAATTACATAGATTATCTATTCTTCTAGCCTACCGTCACCAGATTATTATATTTGCAAATAGCGAGAGTTTCCTTTAATAAAATCCTATAGTTAATACAGAACAATCTTAGCCGGCTGGTAACATTATACATTTGCATAAATGATCTATTTCTCTCACTTTCCATCTTCTAATCATTGTTATGGCGGACAGGGAAAATTTCTCACCCCCCCCCCCCCCCCCCCCCCCTTCCCCTACTCTCCTTCAGTGCCAATATATATTCTTTTAGTTATATTTGCTATATCAGCGGGTTTCATTGAGCAAGTGGAACCTGCTGTTGTAACCTATAGTGCAAAATAAAACAAGAGCTCCCTTTCCAGTTCAATTGCTATAAAGTTTTACTTATTTCCCATGAATAGTTGTTACGTCTCCCTAGAAGTAGATCATTAATTACATACTAAGTAGTAATTATGTACGCCTATTTTTCCTGACATTTCTGCTTATTGACATGTTCCAAGCTAATTATGCACAGATATTTACCTGATCATTGTATGAAGTATCTGTTTTCTGTTTACATTAATATAACAATGGCTCAATAACTGGATGGTGAATAAGATATAAGATTGTTCTGTATTTTTATTAAATGAAATTTTCCCTATCCGCCATAACAATGATTAGAAGATGGAAAGTGAGAGAAATAGATAATTTATGCAAATGTATAATGTTACCAGCCAGCTAAGATTGTTCTGTATTAACTATAGGATTTTATTAAATGAAACTCTCTCTATTTGCAAATATAATAATCTGATGACGGTAGGCTAGAAGAATAGATAATCTATGTAATTTTACTATGTTACGAGCAGGACGAATATAGATAGGTTTTCTAGCGCAATATGCGTTCCACTAAGTGCCGGTCACGTGACCTCGTGTGCGCTATATGATTGAAAATAGAGATAGACTCTATCTCCATTACAACCTGTGCGGGTCACGGACCGGAATTGACTACGTCCGCGGTACACGATTGGAGAAGATCTATCTCCATAACAACCTATGCGGGTCATTAACCAGAAGTCCGGAAGTCCGCGTACGTTCCAGCACTTTCGGACTGAATTTGAGTATATTTTAACAACAATAATAAGGTCATATAACTTTCAAATATATGAAGGGTTTTAACAAAGTCCAGGAGGGAAACATTCTCCAAATGAAGAGAAGCAATAGGACACGAGGACATGCACTGAGACTGGAGGGGGGGAGGTTCAGGGGAAATTTGCGGAAAAATTATTTCACAGAAAGGGTAGTGGACAAGTGGAATAGCCTCCCATCAGAGGTGGTAGAGGCTAAGACAGTAGAGCAATTTAAACATGCATGGGATAGACATAAGGATATCCTTACAAAGAAATAAGGATCAAATAAGGTTAGTGATAAAAAATAATATAAAAAAATAAATAAGGGGCAGACTAGATGGGCCAAGTGGTTCTTATCTGCCGACAAATTCTAAGGTATAATGGTTCATAGTGTATATTGTGTCTTTTATATTGCCTTGAGTCTATCCACATAATACATATAGTGATGATTTTTAGCAATTTACATACATGCAATGAGATGGATTGTCTAAACCAGCTGTAATGAATGGAGTAATTAACTTAGGTATAAATACACTGCCAGTTAGGATCACAGTCACCTTTGATAAAGCAGCAGCCAGCTGTGAAACGCGTCAGGTGTGAGCCTGCGTCACCTTTTCACTGAATATTCATCACCGCTTGGACCTCTGTGGCCAAAAAAGCGCTGTTATTTGTACCCACATCCATATAACAAGGACCAAACATCATCACAACTACGCACTGCTGGTGAGGACTTTCCTGTTGTATTGCCACACTACTGGGACAGTTATTCCTCCAGCGTTGTTATTACAAGCATTCAGCACGGGGATTGTGCAACAACCCCAGGATAAGGGACATTCTAATCGTGCGGGTCCCATGGGGACATTGGATCAAGCGGCAAGTGATTAATCTATATGTATGGTGACTATAAGCTCATTAGTGCAGTGAGACCTATTTTATTTAAATATTTTATTGTAATTTTAATTCATTAAATACTATTGTAATTTCATCGACAATCCATCTCAGTCAGCGCTCTTATTCCTGTTTTTCTTGTTTGTATGTATGATGTTATAGGTGTGACTAGCCTATCTAGACAGCTGCTAAACACACATTAATTGGAGCTACAGCTTGAGCGCCCCTTCCAACCCAGTTGGTTATTTCTGTTCTTGCATGTATGAATTATCGCATGCATAGACAGAGCTTGCGGTCAAGCTGTGTCCCTGCAATGATACTCCGCAGCATCATCGGGGTATTTTTCGGAAAAAATACCCTGATGTCCTGCTGCGCATGCGCTGCCCCTGCCGACATCCGGCGCCCGGCAGCGCTCACTGGAGCAACGGACACCGGCTCCCTGGACAGGTGAGTATGGTTTTTGTTTTGTTTTTTACTTTTTACACTGTGATCAGCTTGTGTGTCCATCGGACACACATAGCTGACCACTCTGCCGGGTCCCCGCTGAGCTTTCTCTGCCTGGGGCAGAGAAAGCTGGGCAAATGCCACATTATCGCAGTGCTGCCCTGTGAGCTTGCCAGTCTGAGCTGACGAGATTATCACAGGGCACACTGCGGTATTTTTTCACATTTTTTTTTTAGTAAATTTGGCCACATCGCATTTCCCATTATAAGTATGGGGAATGCGATGTGGGTTACTGAAAAAAAAAGTGAATTAAAGGGTTTGGAGCAGTTTTTCATGAAAACTGTTCCAATTGCCCTTTAATACATTCAGGTGATACTAAAATAATGTTAATAAATAGACCCCTTAGTGTTAGATCTCTGGGGGGAATGGACATCACAACATCCGATTTCAAAAACAGGCTGCTCAGCAACCTTCTCCTCAATATCAGCCTATGCCAGCCGCAGCTCCACTCCTTTCCCTCTCTATAACAAAAAAAATACACAACACAGATAAAAAAAACTTCACTACACTAACAATCAACACACACAAACATGAACCAGATTAGACACGACAATGGTGTGTTTGGGAGGACCCCGAGAAAAGACGGCTAAAAAAACACAAATCCATATGCCATTGGAAAACACAATTCATGATAAATTTTCAGTGTTTGATTACGAAAAGTTGACCTATGTCCTAGCGATCCTCAACGTGTTTAAACTCGGGTGAACACGATTATTAGTAAATTTTGCCTACAATTTTATTTTGAATGCAGCCGATAGAATGATTTTCCTCACACAAAAAAATTCTACTGCTTTTCCACCCTGTCTATCCTTACACTGGCTGCCTGTATCTTATTGAATACAATATAAAATAATATTGCTAACTTACAAAGCCATAACCAACACTACACCAACACACATCTCTTTACTTATCTCAAAATATTTGCCAGCTCAATCCATTAGAGATGACCCCGCCAGACTCGGATCCCAGTACGAGGCAAAACGTCATAAGCCCACTGTCGGTTTTGGATTCCATATAAGGAGCTGCATGTCACCGCTATTTTCACTCTGGACTTGTAGAGTGAGGGAGACTGACCTCTGTCTCTCTGTGGGTGGTGGCATCGGATGGGGTCAGTGTGTGCTCTTTAGGGGTGCTGTCCTGTGTGCTGTTAGGGGTGTTGTCCTGTGCTGTTTGGGGTGCTGTACATGGGTGTTGCTGTCCTGTGCTGTACAGGGGCACTGTCCTGTATGCTGTAAAAAATATAGGGGTGTTGTATAAATAAAAGTACACTGGCCCTGTCTTGTATGCTGTAAAAATACAGGGGTGCTGTGTCCCTGTCTTGTATGCTGTAAAAATACAGGGGTGTTGTTAAAATAAAGGTACACTGGCCCTGTCCTGTTTGCTGTCAAAATACAGGGATGTGGTTAAAATACAAGGCCAGGGCTGTCTTTTCATATGGGCTCAATGGGCTCTTGCCTAAGGGCCCCAGGAGTATAATTTCATCGACAATCCATCTCAGTCAGTGCTGTCTTATTCCTGTTTTTTTTGTTTGTATGGATAATTCATACATCCCTGCGATGTAATCAATTATTGCAGTGCGAGTTTGGGCGATTTTATCACCTGTCATCCGCATCCTGGATGCGGATGGTGATAAATAGGCCCCTAAAACTGGTAGGAATGTTACATTTGTTTTTCATGAAAATGTTGCATTGGTGACTAAAGTAATTAAACATTATGACATGCTGTTTGGCCAGCCGGATGTCTGTCTGTATTGCTGCAAGGAGGAAAGCAGCCATTTGGGCTGGTGTAGTGAGGAATGTAAATAAGGCTGACCATACAGTATTAGTAGGAATGTTGAACAGTGTAAATAAAAAAAGGTTTAGTGATATTAAAAAGGAGAGTGAAGGAAAAAATGGAGGAGGCTAAAGTTGACAATACATCAGAAAGATATCATTCCAACCAGCCAACTAGTTAGCTGCATACCTCCCCACTGTTCTGATTTTCGCGGGACTGTCTTGTTTTTGGGACTGTCCCGTTGTCCCACCCACGGGTCGCAGTGTCTCGCTATGGGGGGGGGCAGTTAGGAGCCTCTTGTCACTCGCTGCTCTGCCTAGCAGAGCAGAGGTGAATAGATGCTGTGCGCATGCACACAGTGTCTATTCACGAGTGATAGAGGGAGAGGGGGCATGCCAGCAGCTCACAGAGCGCTGGGCATGCCCCCTCAGTGACGGACAAGGGAGGCATGGCTTACGATTTCAGTATCACCGCAAAGCCATGCCCCTTTGTTTAGTTCACACCCTTTTTCGGGAGCGTGCATGTCTTCGCCGCGCAGGTGTCCCGCTTCACTGAAGTTCAAAGCTGGAAGGTATGTAGCTGGTTGGAATGATAATCTGCCACGGTGTGGGAATAAACAATCAGCCATTTGCTCCCACACAGTGAAAAACGGCCAAAAATGGTCCATCCAACGGCAACTAGTTGGGAAAAATCAAACCTGTTTTCTCAACTTATTGTTCTAGTGTAGGGGAAACTTTCCACCCATAGAAAGATAAGTAGGCGGACACTGGCCGGCATTGTCCACCTACTTTTATACTATTTCTACCCCTTTATCAGTGGCAGATCTATAGGAGAGGATCAGGAGCAGCTGCAACAGTCCATCACTGCAGGGCTTCCCCTGTTAGCCGGGCATCGCTGGCGTTGAAGCAGGAGGAGGACTGGACCTGCTGCTGCATGTTAGTCTCACGGTTACTCCCGCCCCCGACTGGCACCTGCGATCACCATGCATCCCTTCCCCCCCCCCAACACCACCCTCTGCTGGCACCCACGATCACTAAGCTACTGAGACCGGCATCCTCCAACTCCCTGCCCCATGGCACCTCTGATCACCATGCATCCCCTCCCGCCCAACACCACCTTCTGCTGGCACCCACGATCACCAAGCTACCGAGACCGGCATCCCCCGCCTCCCTGCCCCATGGCACCTGCGATCACCGTGTCTTCCCTCTTAGCAATATTCTTTATATCTGACAGGTGTCACACCTTACTTACTGGAAGCTTCCTTACTGGAAGCTGTGGACAAAGTTTCAGGTAGCAAGACTTTACTGAAAATGCTTGGTCGACTGGCTAATTGATGTGTATACATTTTTATTTTATTTTATAGAAATTGTATAACATTTTTGGGAGATAACGGGGGTACCCATTATGAAAAAAGGGGAAAGGTGGAGGAAAAATGACATAACTGCTGATGTATATGCACTTTATTTCATGTTGTATTGAGTGATGAATACCATTCCATCAAAATTATAATGTCATTTGTATTATTCATAAAATCACAGAACATGCATTACCTAAGTAAATACTAACATAGAAAACTGCAGCTATGCGGGTCCATAGTGACATGACCATGGATCTGTGTGTAATAATGACTGGGGATTTTGCAGAAATGTTGTCATTATCTTACTGAAACATGAGATAGAAGCTGACACGTTCAACCGGGTATGGATGACAGGGTCAACCCTAATTAAGTCACCACTATTGGTCGATATGGCAAATGTCGATATTTGAAAGGGTGACATGATCAAAAGATCGATACTGGAAAGGTCGACACTGGAAAATGTCAACATGACAAATGGTCGATGCATAAAAGATCGACACACCATATTTTCATTATTATTTTTGTGTCATTTTCACGGTCAAACCACGTGGAACCCCAATTAGTGTACCACATCCCCTCGCATGGGTCACTTCGCTCGCCATGCTTCGGGCAAGGTTACTATTCCCAATCGTAGTCCACATGGATGGTAAAATATAAAATAGTTAAAAAAGAAATAAAAAAAAATGTGTTGAGCACATGTGTGTCGGCCATATGTGTGTTGATCCGGATACTGTTCAACAGCCTCCTGATCCTGGACAATGGCATGTGGTCAGGCTAAGGCTCTTATTATTCAGTCATAATAATTATAATATTGTGGCATAGAGTCTTCTCTCCTAGCTAGCAGGCTTCAATGAAGACCTACAAACAGGTCACACAGACAGGGGCTATGGAAAACATTTATCCTGGGGGTCAAGTATAAAGCAATGGCCCTTGAGCAGCACCTCCTACTTTAAAGGTGAATTTAGGCATAGAACATTGGGGGCACCAGTGATCATCATGCTTCCGCTGCACACCCTCCTCGCTCCCCCTGTTGGCACCCGGAATGTCCCCCAAATACCCGACACCCGCGGCGATCAGATGGAAAAACACACCCCTTATTTACTTGGTCTCGCTGTCCAGAAGTAGTCCAATTTTTAAAATAATACACCTTTAAAATAAAAAATACTAATAAAAATGTAAACAACCACTTCATAACTTTAATGTGTTTCTATTTTTGTGGTCAGAAATGATACATTGTTGTTTTTCTTTTCATGGACACAATGGGGGAGATTCAAATGTTTGAAAAGTCGGTTGGGTGTCTGTGTTTTCCTGTCTATTCGATAAGAAAAAACAGACTCCCAACTGATTTTTCAACATTTGAATCTCCCCCAATAAGTACTTGACAGCGATGTGTTTCACAGTGTAAGCAGGAAAATCTGCAATACTCACACAGTTGCCTGCTCTCCTAGAATTTTATTACGGCTTATTAAATAGACCCATTAAGAAGGATAACAGCAATAACAGGGGCGACCACATACAAATGCTATTTCTATTTAAGTAAAGCATTTCCATTCTGGCAAACCATTGTTAAAATTGAGTAAAATTGATTTCCTCTCACAAGAAATCTATGTTATTCCTGAGTATTAGTAAATAAACCTTTTTAGAGTTAAGGTGCATACACACGGAGAGATTTTGGCTATGAGAGATTTTGACTAACTTTTCCCTTGAACTGGCAGTAGGAGATTTTGACTAACTTTACCAGAGATTTTGTCTAACTATGCAAGAGATTTTGGCTATGGGAGATTTTGGCTATGGGAGATTTTGACTATCTCATTTAAATAAGGGGATGAGTGTCATATATAGGACGATTTTACAGGGTGGCTGGTATTTAAATAGCTGAAAGTTAAAAAAAAAATTTGCGTGGGGTCCCCCCTCCTATGTAAAACCAGCCTCGGGCTCTTTGAGCCAGTCCTGGTTGTTAAAATACAGAGGAAAAAATGAGTAGGGTTCCCCCATATTTAGACAACCAGCACCGGGCTCTGCGTCCGGTCCTGGTTTAAAAAATACGGGGGACAAAAGACATAGGGGTCCCCCGTATTTTCCAAACCAGCACCGGGCTCCACTAGCCAGGGAGATAATGCCACAGCCGGGGGACACTTTTATATTGGTCCCTGCGGCCGTGCCATTACCCCCCCAACTAGTCACCCCTGGCCGGGGTACACTGGAGGAGTGAGGACCCCTTAAATCAAGGGGTCCCCCCCTCCAGCCACCCAAGGGCCAGGGGTGAAGCCCGAGGCTGTCCCCCCCATCCGTGGCCCGGTGGATGGGAGGCTGATAGCCTTTCAATAGTAATATTGTTCTTTACAGGAGGCCTACAGGTCCCAGCAAGCCTGCCCCAGCATGTTGGCACTTGGAGAACCACAAGTGCCAGCATGCCCGGACATAAAGGGCCCGCTGGCACCTGTAGTCCACCTGTAAAGAAAATATAAAAAAAAAAACACAACACATTCTTTTAAAAATCCTTTATTAAACTGGGTCTTCACCTGGGGGCGGCGGCCTTTAAGCTCTTTTGCATGGCCGCCGCCTTCCCAGGGCTTCCGGCGTCTTCACCTGGGGGGGCGCCACCTCCCCAGGGCTTCTGGGGTCTTGCTCCGGCGTCTTCACCTGGTGGGCGGCGGCTGCTAAGCTCTTTTGCATAGCCGCCGCCCATCCAGGACTTCCACGGCGTCTTCAGGAGCTCTTCTCCGCTCCTCCTCCGCCGTCGGACTGACAGCCGCTGCCTCGCGCTGACTTATATAAGTCAGCGGGAGGGGGCGGGGCGATGACGCGGCGAGCCGTGATTGGCTCGCGGCGGCCATCTTGAATTTCAAAAATGACGCTGAGGCGCCATTTTTGAAACTGGTACCGCTCCGCTGCCAAACTCTGCAATAGAAAGGTAAATTTCCCCCGCCCGCACCGCTGCCGCAACCCGCCGCCGCCCGCACCCCACACCGCCACCGCAACCCACCGCCGCCCACACCGCCGCCGCCCACACCGCCACCGCAACCCGCCGACGCCCGCACCGCCGCCACAACCCGCCGCCGCCTGCACATCGCTATCGCTGGGAAAAATCGCTGGCCTCTTAAAGTGTTAGCGATTTTGACTAACTTTTGCAGCGACATAGCCAAAATTGACTTGCCTACACTGACTATTTTTCCCAGCGATAGCGACCTAGCGGGGACGCGCATCGCTATCGCTGGCTGTGTACACACGGAGCGATCTGCACTAACTTTCTGAGCGATTTTGACTATATAGTCAAAATCGCTCAGTTATATCGCTCCGTGTGTATGCACCTTTAGACACATATGTGTTCCGGATGTATGTAGGGAAAACATGCATGTATACAAAGCATATAGGGGGTCATTCTGACCCGTTTGCACGCTGCTGGTCGTCGCAGTGGTGCGAATGGGTCAGGACTGCGCCTGTGCGGCGCCCGCAATGCACATGCGCGTCGTTGCCCAGCGACAGCCGTCGCCAGGCATCAACCAGAAGAAAGAAGAAAGTGATTGCTAGCACGATCGCAAGAAGATTGACAGCGGGGAGGCATTCACCGTTTTCTGGGAGTGGTGAGTCCAACGCAGGCGTGTCCAGGCATTTGGGGGGCGGATGTCTGAAGTCAATTCCGGGACCTGCATCGCTGGATCGATCGCACAGGGTAAGTAACTCTTACCCAGGTCTTGTTTTACAGGAATCTTTTTTTGCAAAGCAGGGCTGCACAAGCGATCGCAGCCCTGCTATGCAGAAATACACTACCCCATAGGCAGTGTCTAGTTAATTGCACGGGCAGCAAAAAGTTGCTAAGTGCGATCATTGAGTGGTATGATTTGTCGTTGGTCACAATGTAGATAATTAATATGTGGACAGAATATTAACAGCGGCATAATGGCGGCATGGTATTAATACTAATTAACGCATTTTGGGAGAGATTTATCAAAGCTTGGAGAGAGATAATGTACTAACCAGTCATCCTCTAGTTGTCATTTTACCGGATATGAGGGGATTTATCAAAGCTTGGAGAGAGATAAAGTGGAGAGAGATGAAGTACTGTACTAACCAATCACTGTCATTTTTCAAACACAGCCTGTAAAATGACAGCTGATTGGGTTGTTACCTCTCTCCACTTTATCTCACTCCAAGTTTTGATAAATCTCCCATTTAGCCATGACAGCATTATTGCTTTAAACTAGAGATGAGCGGGTTCGGTTCCTTGGAATCCGAACCCCACCGAACTTCACCCATTTTTCACGGTTCCGAGCAGACTCGGATCCTCCCGCCTTGCTCGGTTAACCCGAGCGCGCCCGAACATCATCATCCCGCTGTCGGATTCTCGCGAGATTCGTATTCTATATAAAAAGCCGCGCGTCGCCGCCATTTTTCACTCGTGCATTGGAGATGATAGTGAGAGGACGTGTCTGGCGTTCTCTCAGTTTCTGTGTTCAGTGTGCTGCAAATATCTGTGCTCAGTGTGCTGCAAATATCTGTGCTTAGTGTGCTGCAAATATCTGTGCTCAGTGTGCTGCAAATATCTACGATCTCTGCCTGAAAAACGCTCCATATCTGTGCTCAGTGTGCTGCAAATATCTGTGCTCAGTGTGCATTATTGTGGGGACTGGGGACCACCAGTATTATATAGTAGGAGGACAGTGCAGAGTTTTGCTGACCAGTGACCACCAGTATTATACGTTCTTTGCCTGAAAAACGCTCCATATCTGTGCTGCATTGTAGTATATAGTAGGAGGACAGTGCATAATTTTGCTGACCAGTGACCACCAGTATATAATATATAGCAGTACGGTACAGTAGGCCACTGCTCTGCCTACCTCTGTTTCGTCAAGTATACCATCCATCCATACCTGTGGTGCATTTAAGTTGTGCGCAGTATATATATAGTAGTAGGACAGTGCATAATTTTGCTGACCACCAGTATATAATATACAGCAGTACGGTACAATAGGCCACTGCTCTACCTACCTCTGTGTCGTCAAGTATACTATCCATCCATACCTGTGGTGCATTTAAGTTGTGCGCAGTATATATATAGTAGTAGGACAGTGCATAATTTTGCTGACCACCAGTGTATAATATATAGCAGTACGGTACAGTAGGCCACTGCTCTACCTACCTCTGTGTCGTCAAGTATACTATCCATCCATACCTGTGGTGCATTTAAGTTGTGCGCAGTATATATATAGTAGTAGGACAGTGCATAATTTTGCTGACCACCAGTATATAATATATAGCAGTACGGTACAGTAGGCCACTGCTCTACCTACCTCTGTGTCGTCAAGTATACTATGCATCCATACCTGTGGTGCATTTAAGTTGTGCGCAGTATATATATATAGTAGGACAGTGCATAATTTTGCTGACCACCAGTATATAATACATAGCAGTACGGTACAGTAGGCCACTGCTCTACCTACCTCTGTATCGTCAAGTATACTATCCATCCATACCTGTGGTGCATTTAAGTTGTGCGCAGTATATATATAGTAGTAGGACAGTGCATAATTTTGCTGACCACCAGTATATAATATATAGCAGTACGGTACAGTAGGCCACAACTCTACCTACCTCTGTGTCGTCAAGTATACTATCCATCCATACCTGTGGTGCATTTAAGTTGTGCGCAGTATATATAGTAGTAGGCCATTGCTATTGATATATTACTTGCATATAATTCCACACATTAAAAAATGGAGAACAAAAATGTGGAGGGTAAAATAGGGAAAGATCAAGATCCACTTTCACCTCGTGCTGAAGCTGCTGCCACTAGTCATGGCCGAGACAATAAAATGCCATCAACGTCGTCTGCCAAGGCCGATGCCCAATGTCATAGTAGAGAGCATGTAAAATCCCAAAAACTAAAGTTCAGTAAAATGACCCAAAAATCTAAATTAAAAGCATCTGAGGAGAAGCGTAAACTTGCCAATATGCCATTTACGACACGGAGTGGCAAGGAATGGCTGAGGCCCTGGCCTATGTTCATGGCTAGTGGTTCAGCTTCACATGAGGATGGAAGCACTCATCCTCCCGCTAGAAAAATGAAAAGACTTAAGCTGGCAAAAGCACAGCAAAGAACTGTGCGTTCTTCTAAATCACAAATCCCCAAGGAGAGTCCAATTGTGTCGGTTGCGATGCCTGACCTTCCCAACACTGGACGGGAAGAGGTGGCGCCTTCCACCATTTGCACGCACCCTGCAAGTGCTGGAAGGAGCACCCACAGTCCAGTTCCTGATAGTCAAATTGAAGATGTCACTGTTGAAGTACACCAGGATGAGGATATGGGTGTTGCTAGCGCTGAGGAGGAAATTGACAAGGAGGATTCTGATGGTGAGGTGGTTTGTTTAAGTCAGGCACACGGGGAGACACCTGTTGTCCGTGGGATGAATATAGCCATTGACATGCCTGGTCAAATTACAAAAAAAAATCACCTCGTCGGTGTGGAATTATTTTAACAGAAATGCGGACAACATTTGTCAAGCCGTGTGTTGCCTTTGTCAAGCTGTAATTAGTAGGGGTAAGGACGTTAACCACTTACGAACATCCTCCCTTATACGTCACCTGGAGCGTATTCATCAGAAGTCATTGACAAGTTCAAAAACTTTGGGTGACAGCGGAAGCAGTCCACTGACAATTAAATCCCTTCCTCTTGTAACCAAGCTCCTGCAAACCACACCACCAACTCCCTCAGTGTCAATTTCCTCCTTAGACAGGAAAGCCAATAGTCCTGCAGGCCATGTCACTGTCAAGTCTGATGAGTCCTCTCCTGCCTGGGATTCCTCCGATGCATCCTTGAGTGTAACGCCTACTGCTGCTGGTGCTGCTGTTGTTGCTGCTGGGAGTCGATCGTCATCCCAGAGGGGAAGTCGGAAGACCACTTGTACTACTTCCACTGATGAAAACGGACCCTGAGGCGGAGAAACGCGTTTGTGAGGGACAACGACAGGTGTTGTGAGTTAAGAGAATCTCTTTCACCCCCTGCAATACCGGGTGTGTGGCTCACAACCTCCACTGACCGGCCGGTGAACTGTTTTCATTCATACCCCAGTGCACAGGGGAATGAGTGTTTTAAAGTTTTGGTTACCCTTTGAATCATATGCTGCTAGGTTGTGCAGCCAGAAAGGATATAATCTATGTTGAGTGCTTTGGCTAAATGTGCTCTAATCCTGGATCAATGCAAGATGTGGGTTAACCTATTTTACTAATTCTGCTTCTATCCTTTGGCAATTGGGCTGCCAGTCTTTGCAGTCTTACAGGAAATCATTTATATCATTTCTGCTTCATCCATTTGGGCTGAAAGAACTTTGCATGGCTATATAATAATACTAACTCTGCCATATATCCCTTAAATAGGGATGATTAGAAGGCTGCTTGGATAAAAGGAATGCATGCTTGCTTACTGGTGCTTACTAATCCATTGTGCTAATTCCCTGGACTTTCAATACAGTGCTTTCCATCTTTTTGCACTTTATATTATAAGTCTGGATACTTCTTCCTATCACTAGGTGCTTCATCGCGCCCTACGGGCGCTCTTCACACAGTCGCAAGGGGCTATGCCCCCTTAACCCTTGCATGCCTTTCTGGGGTTCAAGATTTGTATTATATGGGGTATTACCTGCATTCCTTTGTCAGTGGTTAAATATTGCACAATGAAAGGGTGTGCGATGGTGAAGAAGGCACTGCCCCTTGCGACGGTCTGGAGATGCTGCGGCTGGAGGGAGGAGGGGGTCGGAGCCTGCAAGCAGCTCGGACTTCTGCAGCGCTACCCGCTGGCTAAAGTGTGTGAAGGAGCTGGGCGCACCTCACTGCGGGCGGCAGCACTGCAGCTAGCGGTGAAGTTGCCGGGGCTGGAGATAACAGAGGCAGTACGGAACCTGCACAGCAGCAGGTGCCCCACAAAACTGCAGCTAAGAAGCGTGGAGTGTGCTAAAAAGTGACGCTCCTCCGCGACAGAGAGACCCTGCTGAGTATGCTGATGTGGGGGGTCAAGCAAGCACACACTGAGCCGGTGCCCGTCTGTCTGTACGGCATACCCCCTCACACACCCCCATACCTCCCAACTGTCCCGGGGTTCCGGCAGCAGAGCTGGATTAAGAGGGGGGGCAGGGGGTAAGTACCGTGGGCCCCACAGTTTTAGAGGGCCCCCCGGCTGGAGTAGCTCTGTCCCAGCTCAGAAGCTCCCCCGTCCTGCCAGCAACAGCGGCAGCATTGTGCTACAGTCAGCACACGCTGCTGCGTGTTGGCAGGTCTGTGGTGTTGCCTGCTTTCTTTTGCCTGTGCGGGTGTGTAGGGGGAAGCGACCACCCCCTCTGGATTTAGCCCTAGCTGAGGGGCCAAAATTCCATAAAAAAAAAAAAAAAAAAAAAAAAAAAATCCCGGAATTTGCATAAGGGGGCGTGGCCACGCTCCCCGCGGTTAGGCCACGCCCCCAGTCCCACAGCAGACACAGCCATGAGATAGGGCTCCCCTGTCTCAAGTGCCCTGGGCCCCCCGGACTCATAATCCACCCCTGGAGGCATGCCAGCAGCTCACAGAGTGCTGGGCATGCCCCCTCACTGACGAAAACGGGGGCCCTCCCGTGAAGCCACGCACCCTTTTTGTTGACCATGCGCCTTTTGCTGCGTGTGTGTGTGTGTGTGTGTGTGTGTGTGTGTGTGTGTGTGTGTGTGTGTGTGTGTGTGTGTGTGTGTGTGTGCCCTCCTTCTGCCTGAAGAAAGCTGGGAAGTATGCACCCCTGTCTGCCTGAAGAAAGCTGGGAGGTATGCACCCCTGCCTGTGACATGCCCATACCGTCTGCTTCTGCTCCTAGTCTCCTATAGATTTGCCCAGATCTGTGACTCATTTGACTAACTCCGCCCAGTGTTGTGACTCCGCCCAGCGTTAGCAAATGAGTCACAAAGTCACAGATCTGGGCTATTATATAGGAGATACTGTTAGGGCATTTTTATGCATGAATCATTATTAGTACAATATCAATGCTAGTATTAAATTATATAATATCAATTTGAGTGTAAGCTTTTTTAGGATAGATCTTGAATCAATTGGTACATATATTTTATGATTACATTTCAATTATATTTATTAGTGTGATACTGGCCGGTATCTTTATGTTTGTATTTGTATTTTTGTGAACATCTTCACATATATATAAAAAAGTTAAAAACCAAAGTGGGTAGCGCTGTCTCATTTTGTTTGCACTTCCAGTAAGCAATTGACTGTCCAACAGTCCTTTGCGAGGAAGATGAAATATCACAGCAGTCATCCTGCTGCAAAGCGGATAACTCAGGCCTTGGCAGCCTGGGTGGTGTCAAACGTGTTTCCGGTATCCACCGTTAATTCATAGGAAACTAGAGAATTGCTTGAGGTCCTGTGTCCCCGGTACCAAATACCATCTAGGTTCCATTTCTCTAGGCAGGCGATACCGAGAATGTACACAGACGTCAGAAAAAGAGTCACCAGTGTCCTAAAAAATGCAGTTGTACCCAATGTCCACTTAACCATGGACATGTGGACAAGTGGAGCAGGGCAGACTAAGGACTATATGACTGTGACAGCCCACTGGGTAGATGTATTGCCTCCCGCAGCAAGAACAGCAGCAGCGGCACCAGTAGCAGCATCTCGCAAACGCCAACTCGTTCCTAGGCAGGCTACGCTTTGTATCACCGCTTTCCAGAAGAGGCACACAGCTGACAACCTCTTACGGAAACTGAGGAACATCATCGCAGAATGGTTTACCCCAATTGGACTCTCCTGGGGATTTGTGACATCAGACAACGCCACCAATATTGTGCGTGCATTACATGTGGGCAAATTCCAGCACGTCCCATGTTTTGCACATACATTGAATTTGGTGGTGCAGAATTATTTAAAAAACGACAGGGGCGTGCAAGAGATGCTGTCGGTGGCCCGAAGAATTGCGGGCCACTTTCGGCATTCAGCCACCGTGTGCCGAAGACTGGAGCACTATCAAACACTCCTGAACCTGCCCCACCATCATCTGAAGCAAGAGGTGGTAACGAGGTGGAATTCAACCCTCTATATGCTTCAGAGGATGGAGGAGCAAGCCTATACAGCTACCTACGATATAGGCAAAGGAGGGGGAATGCACCTGACTCAAGCGCAGTGGAGAATGATTTCAACGTTGTGCAAGGTTCTGCAACCCTTTGAACTTGCCACACGTGAAGTCAGTTCAGACACCGCCAGCCTGAGTCAGGTCATTCCCCTCATCAGGCTTTTGCAGAAGAAGCTGGAGAGATTGAAGGAGGAGCTAAAACAGAACGATTCCGCTAGGCATGTGGGACTTGTGGATGGAGCCCTTAATTCGCTTAACCAGGATTCACGGGTGGTCAATCTGTTGAAATCAGAGCACTACATTTTGGCCACCGTGCTCGATCCTAGATTTAAAACCTACGTTGTATCTCTCTATCCGGCAGACACAAGTCTGCAGAGGTTCAAAGACCTGCTGGTGAGAAAATTGTCAAGTCAAGCGGAATGTGACCCGTCAACAGCTCCTCCTTCACATTCTCCCGCAACTGGGGCTGCACGGAAAAGGCTAAGAATTCCGATCCCACCCGCTGGCGGTGATGCAGGGCAGTCTGGAGCGAGTGCTGACATCTGGTCCGGACTGAAGGACCTGCCAACGATTACTGACATGTTGTCTACTGTCACTGCATATGATTCTGTCACCATTGAAAGAATGGTGGAGGATTATATGAGTGACCGCATCCAAGTAGGCACGTCAGACAGTCCGTACGTATACTGGCAGGAAAAAGAGGCAATTTGGAGGCCCCTTGCAGAAACTGGCTTTATTTTACCTAATTTGCCCCCCCTCCAGTGTGTACTCCGAAAGAGTGTTTAGTGCAGCCGCTCACCTTGTCAGCAATCGGCGTACGAGGTTACTTCCAGAAAATGTGAAGATGATGTTCATCAAAATGAATTATAATCAATTCCTCCGTGTAGACATTCACCAGCAATTGCCTCCAGAAAGTACACAGGGACCTGAGATGGTGGATTCCAGTGGGGACGAATTAATAATCTGTGAGGAGGGGGATGTACACAGTGAAAGGGGTGAGGAATCGGACGATGAGGAGGAGGTGGACATCTTGCCTCTGTAGAGCCAGTTTGTGCAAGGAGAGATTGATTGCTTCTTTTTTGGTGGGGGCCCAAACAAACCAGTCATTCCAGTCACAGTCGTGTGGCAGACCCTGTCGCTGAAATAATGGGTTTGTTAAAGTGTGCATGTCCTGTTTATACAACATAAGGGTGGGTGGGAGGGCCCAAGGACAATTCCATCTTGCACCTCTTTTTTCTTTCATTTTTCTTTGCATCATGTGCTGTTTGGGGACTATTTTTTGAAGTGCCATCCTGTCTGACACTGCAGTGCCACTCCTAGATGGGCCAGGTGTTTGTGTCGGCCACTTGGGTCGCTTAGCTTAGTCACACAGCTACCTCATTGCACCTCTTTTTTTCTTTGCATCATGTGCTGTTTGGGGACTATTTTTTTGAAGTGCCATCCTGTCTGACACTGCAGTGCCACTCCTAGATGGGCCAGGTGTTTGTGTCGGCCACTTGGGTCGTTTAGCTTAGCCATCCAGCGACCTTGGTGCACCTCTTTTTTTCTTTGCATCATGTGCTGTTTGGGGACTATTTTTTGAAGTGCCATCCTGACTGACACTGCAGTGCCACTCCTAGATGGGCCAGGTGTTTGTGTCGGCCACTTGGGTCGCTTAGCTTAGTCACACAGTGACCTCGGTGCAAATTTTAGGACTAAAAATAATTTCTTCTACGCTACTTCATGGCAGCCATAACTACTGGGATTGTATCCCATTCCTAACTTTAGACAGGGAGTTTTTTTTTTTACACTAAGGACCACCCACTATGGGTACATAACAGCACTCCACCCCCTTCTCCTTAGTCTTTTTCCTGTCTCCTAACTAGACAGGGTAGGATTTGTTGTATTTTTCAAGGATTTACCTCAGTTTTTGTTCACAGCTAATACGTCTCCTTGGTAGCCGTGCTGGAAGAGGGTGGCTCCCTGGGTGTTTGGCTAGTGTGCTGGGGCAGTCAAGTAAGTCCCCTCTTATCAGCTTAAGGTGTCTGCCTGTCACCTCTCGTTTTTCAGACCCCCTCTGGTACTTAACCGTCGCCCGTGGCCGCCGTTCTGCTGCCCTGCGCTGTGTGAGGCCATCCAGTGAAGGGGACGTGTGTGTGCTGGCCAGGAAGTCCGCCCGCGGAAGGTAATGTGTGCGACTTCCGGCTAGCAGGGTCCGCGCACTGAAGGGTGTGTGCGCGGCGGTCCTCTTAGTGAAGGGGATGTTCGCGGCTTCCGCCGGAAGGTCCCCGCGTGGAAGGGAATAGGCGGCGGTGGGCGGAAGTACTAGGGGTAGGCGGCGGAGGCTGGTGGGCGGAAGTGCTGTAGCGGCCGTCCCGAATGGGACGGTCTGCAGTGATGCCGCAGACTTTATAAGGCACCAGTGTTTTGAATTAAAAGGCGCTGCACACAGGAGTGAGGAAAGCTCCTTTTTGGTTGCTGGGCTGGTCTCTGAGCTTACCAGCAGGATGGAAAGAGAGCCTTCTCCCCAAAAGCCGGTCGGTGCCCTAAAGAGGTAAGTCCTCATAGAGGGCATGGTTTTTTACTCTGTTGTTGAGTGTTAGATTAGGTTTTAAGGTGGTTTTTATTTTGCTATTTGTAGTGTGTCTCCACCTAAGAAGAGATTATGTAAGAAGAAGCATAAGGACATGCAGTGTGCAGCTTGTGATAAAATCTTTTCAGCTGCTGAAAATGTTAAATTCTGTGAAGAGTGTATGCAGAGTGATTCTCAGGAGTCTGTGCAGTCCAAACAGATACGAGATTTGATGAGATGGATGAAGGAGTCTTTTGTTACTAAAGAACAGCTCTCGGAGTTCCAGGGGAATAAAAGAGCTAGATCTCTGGATAGAGTTGATGCTGTGGATGAGTCAGGCTCTCAGGATTTTGGTTATGATGATTATCAGGTTGTCTCTAGTGCAGAGTCGGTTGACATGCAGGAAGATGATAGAAAATTTAACCTGGAGCTGGTGGATAGTCTTCTGAAGGATATCTTTAGGACTATGAATTATAAAGAGCCTGAAGACAGACATACTGATGAGGATATTCTGTTTGGTGATAAAGCTAAAAAGAACAGGTGTTTTCCAGTCCATAAGGCATTGAAAGATGTTGTGAGTAAGGAGTGGAAAAACATTGATAAAAGGCTGGGTAATACTAAGAGACTTGATCGTATGTCCCCAGTAGAGGATGAACAATTTACTAATTGGTGTGCAATTCCCAAAGTTGATGCAGCGGTCGCAGAGATGGTATCAAAAACCACCATTTTGCTAGAAGACGGTGCAGTCTTGAAAGATGGGATGGATAAACGCATGGTGAGTGCGTTAAAGAAATTGCATATGTCTTCAGCAATATCGCTAAAATCCGGTGTGGCGGTAGCGTCTGTCTCTAGAGCATTAAGAGTCTGGGGGTTGGTGTTGTCGACTGATCTAGAAGAAGGTATTTCAAGGCAGTATCTGCAAAGAAGTCTAAGCATAATGTCTAAAGGGATCGAGTATACCTGTGAAGCCTCTTTGGATGCTCTAGATTTTGCTGCGAAGTCTATGGCAGCAGGTGTGATGGCAAGGAGAGCTTTGTGGCTTCGTTTGTGGTCGGCGGATATGCACTCCAAGAATAGGTTGGTGTCCTTGCCATATGAGGGCTCTCTGCTGTTTGGAAATAAGTTGGAGGCCATTATACAAAAAATGTCAGGAGGGAAATCGGCAAAGTTACCTCAAGACAGGAGGAATAGGTTTCCAATACCTTCCTCTAAGCAGCAGTTTAAGGAGGCAAGAGGATATCGACCGGGCCGCATTTACTCAGGGAGGTACTCCTCAGGTACCAGTAGGCAGTCCTTTTGGCAAGCCTACAGGAGAGGTGGTCGAAGAGCATGACCATTACAGGCTTCCGGTATCTTTGCCAGTAGGGGGCAGGCTTCAGGAATTTGTAGGCTGTTGGATGGAGTCTGTACAGGATATGTGGGTGATAGATGTCATATCCCAAGGATACCGGATAGAGTTTTCAAAACTTCCAGTATGGGACAAGTTTCTAAGTTCAGAGACACCAACTACAGATCTAGAGTTAAGAGCCATGGAGGATAGTTTAAGGAAACTGGTAGAAGTGAGAGCCGTAGAGACTGTCCCTTTCTAGAAAGAGGGAGTGGTTTCTATTCAAGACTGTTTCTGGTGAGGAAACCTTCCGGCAAGTTCAGAACTATCTTGGATCTAAGACAGCTCAACAAGTATATAGAAACGAAAAAATTTCGTATGGAAACGTTAAAGTCCATTCTGTTAGGCGTGAGAAGGAAAGACTTTTTGGCCTCTGTAGACCTAAAGGATGCTTATTTCCATGTTCCCATTTGCAAGCGGCACAGGAAATACCTAAGGTTTTGTGTCCTCAGCAAACACTTTCAGTTCACTTGCCTGCCGTTCGGTATAAAGACATCTCCAAGGGTGTTCACCAAAGTTCTGACATCACTCATAGCCGTGATAAGAAGTCAAAAAGTAGCAATATGGTCATACCTGGACGACCTGCTGGTGTGCGGAGAGTCAATAGAGAAAGTGGAGATAGCGTTAGGTGTGATGCTACAGATTCTGCAGGAACATTGCTGGCTCTTAAACTGGGAAAAAAGCAGACTGTCGCCAAAACAAAGAATACAATTTCTAGGGGTGCAAGTAGATACCCTCGACTATACGATAAGCCTTTCAGAAGAGAGGTGTCTAAAACTTCAAAGTCTAGCTACCTTCATAAAGGGATGCAACAGCGTGACGATTCGTCAGGGAATGCGTCTTTTAGGGATGATGTCATCCACCATAGATGTAGTTCCTTGGGCGAGGTGGAGGATGAGAGACCTTCAATCGGACATCCTAAATTACATCAGAAAAGGGTATTCCCTAAACTACCGTATGAGGCTAAGTTGGAAGGCAAGAGAATCTTTAGCCTGGTGGACGGACGAACGGCGGGTCAGCAGGAGGACGTCTTTGTCGGTTCGTCATTCTCTGATTCTGACAACAGATGCGAGTGCAACAGGTTGGGGTGCACATCTGTTGCACAGAAGCTGTCAGGGTACATGGAGCAAGGAGGAAGCACGTTTATCTTCGAATCACAGAGAGATGAGAGCAGTGTGGAATGCCATACAGCATTTTCAGAAACAGCTTCAGGGAAGGCATCTCAAAGTTTTCTCGGACAACGTGTCCGTGGTGGCGTATCTCAATTGCCAAGGGGGCACCAGGAGTCGAGTACTGATGGAGGAGGTGTCGAAGATATTGAAGTGGGCGGAATGCCATCTCAGAACTCTGGCAGCTCTACATGTTCCGGGGGTGAACTATATGGTGGCAGACTTTCTCAGCCGACAGGAAGTATTAGCAGGAGAGTGGGAGCTGAACGATGTAGTGTTTCAGCAGATCATGCAGAGGTTCGGAAGGCCTCAGGTAGATTTGATGGCCACACACGTCAATGCAAAAGTACCACTCTTTTTCTCCCGATATCATCTCCCAGTGGATGCTTTCTCCCTTCCTTGGACATTCAGACTGGCGTATGTGTTTCCTCCGTTCCCCATGATTCCAAGGACTCTCTGGAAGATCAGGGAAGAAAAAGCGCAAGTAATAATAGTTCTTCCTTACTGGCCGAAGAGGGTTTGGTTTCCTTCAGTGCTCAGGATGGCGGTGCAGGGTCCTTGGTGGTTGCCGTTGAAGAGGACTTGCTGCGTCAGGGACCGTTGTTGCATCCGAATCTGCAACAGCTTCATTTGACAGCATGGACATTGAACGGCAGTTATTAAGAAATAGAGGCCTATCTGAGCAGGTCCTTAATTTGCTTATTCAGTCAAGAAAAAGAGTGTCCTCTAGTGTTTACTATAGGGTCTGGAAGAGGTTCATCTTGTGGTCTGGATCGAGGTTTAATCCATTGGAAGCAGAAACATCTCAGGTTTTACAATTCCTGTTTGAGGTCTTTGAGAAAGGATTGGCAGTGTCCACTATCAAGGTTCAAATATCAGCCCTGAGTATTCTATTAGAATGGAGGTTGGCTGAGGAGGACTTGGTTAAAAAGTTCTGTCAGGCAATTAAAAGAATAAGACCTCGAGTTAGGTCAACTCTTGCTCCCTGGGACTTAAACTTAGTTCTCAATGCTTTGATGCTGCCTCCATTTGAGCCTCTGCAGGATATTTCGCTGAAGTTCCTAACTTGGAAAGTAGTGTTTCTGGTAGCTATCACAACAGCCAGAAGAGTTAGCGTATTACAGGCTCTGTGGTCGGAGGAGCCTTACCTCAACTTTTTTCCGGATAAGATTGTTCTTAGAACTAATCCAGATTTCCTGCCGAAGGTCGTGTCGGAGTTTCACCTCAGTCAGGAGGACATTGTATTACCATCCTTTTATCCAGATCCGCAGAATGAGGAGGAGCAAGCGATGCATAGCTTAGATCTAATTAGAGCAGTTTCAATCTATGTGGAAAGAGTTAAGCAGTTTCGCAAAATGAAGCATCTGTTTGTGCAGCACTCGGGTGTAAAGAAAGGTGAGAACCCTACAAAACAGACTATTTCCAGATGGATAACGGAACTTTTGACATTTATTTACGAGAGAAGTGGACGTAGAGTTCCAGAAGGTTTAAAGGCACACTCTACTAGGGCCGTGGCTACTTCTTGGGCTAAGAAGAGTCAAGTGTCGGCGAAAGACATTTGCGCAGCAGCTACGTGGTCTTCAATACACACGTTCTCTAGTCATTATGCGTTGAATATTGTTGACACCCACTTTGGGAAACAGGTCCTTCAGGGGGCATTAAAATAAATAAGTATTATTTAGCATCAGAACAATGCTTCTTGTGTATTTATATTGCCCTCCCTATGATAAACGTTGGTATATCCCAGTAGTTATGGCTGCCATATAGTAGCGTAGAAGAAAGAAGCAAATTATACTTACCGATAATTTCATTTCTTCGAGATACTTCATGGCAGCCTACAAAATACCCTCCCTTAGTTAGTTTTCTCAGAGAGACTTGTCGTAGGAGACACTCAAAAGACTAAGGAGGAAGGGGTGGAGTGCTGTTATGTACCCATAGTGGGTGGTCCTTAGTGTAAAAAAAAAAAAACTCCCTGTCTAAAGTTAGGAATGGGATACAATCCCAGTAGTTATGGCTGCCATGAAGTATCTCGAAGAAATGAAATTATCGGTAAGTATAATTTGCTTCTATTGTGAGGTGTGAGGTGTTCAGAATAGACTGGAAATGAGTGGAAATTATGGTTATTGAGGTTAATAATACTATGGGATCAAAATGACCCCCAAATTCTATGATTTAAGCTGTTTTTGAGGTTTTTTGTAAAAAAAACACCCAAATCCAAAACACACCCGAATCCGACAAAAAATTTTCAGGGAGGTTTTGCCAAAACGCGTCCGAATCCAAAACATGGCTGCGGAACCGAATCCAAAACCAAAACACAAAACCCGAAAAATGTCCGGTGCACATCTCTACTTTAAACATGATGGTAATGCATGATGCTTTAAAGTTACAATGCTAGCATGGTTTAGAATGCTTTAATTACCATTAGTATGGCGCTGGCATTACGCAATTGGCATTACACTGTTGGCATAGAAATTAATAACATTGTAAACGTTGACAAAAAACTACTTCCCATCTGTCACAAAGATGGTTCCAGCATAAAAACAACAGCATTTGCGCTAGACATGTGTCAGATGTACCAAGTGTGTCTACTTATGCCCCATGATAGAGACAGCTTAGCAGAGACAGGGGCAGGAAAATCTGCATTACTCTTGTAGTTGGCCACTCTCCTAGAATTGTAGGGAGACTCCGTATTTGGGGAAATACAAACACGGATGAAATCCAAACATCTGTTGTTTCCCATTTATAAATCAAATGACTGATGAGTTTTAGGTAACATACATAATCAGTAGTATGTTTATTGTCATAAAATGAGATGTTCCAAGCAGCAGTCCCACATACTGCTCAGTAGGGTAAACATACACGCACACAAACATTGTCTCTGCTTGAGGCAGATAAAACACGACAGTAAATAATTACCAGGATGCCAATAAATGTGACAGTAACCCCCCCAACCCCCCCCCCCCTCCCACACACACACACACACACACACACACACACACACACACACACACACACACACACACACACATTCATCTTAATGTGTCTGAACTGAAAAATATTTGGGAAGGGTTTAAGAAATGTATAATCCATTGTACACCATCGAGGTTGAAAGCAAATGGTTATTGTGTTATCCTATTATTGTCATAACAATGGTATATATGCAAGAGTATTTGTAACTGTAATTACAGTGAATGCTCAGCGAGAGGAGGGAGATAATACGTCATCGCTTACAAGCTTCTCAGAACTAGTGGAGGTCCTTTTCTGGGGAGAGTCCCAGACAATGAGAGCTGCTCCAGCACTTGTTAGCTGGTTTTTTTTCAGACTGCATAGTACTGCAAGAAATGTGAAGCTATTCAGAGGGAACTCTATGTACTGAGAGAAGATGGGGAGGGACAGCTCAGAGTTTGAGGGAGGGGGTATTAGGCAGAAAAAGAGAGCTAAAAGTGGAAAAACTAGGAAAAAAATAACAAATAAAGGAATAGGTAAAAAATAAATAACAAAAAGTAAAGATGTCTGTTCAGAAAGAGCCTGATAACGACGTAGATGAGGGTTACCATGAAAAGTACAGAGACTGATAGACATAGCTAGAACTGAAATTTACCAAAGGTGGAAAGCTTGGGTTTTCCCCTGATGATAGGGCTTGTATAGTCTCACCTCAATACATCAAAAAAGTTACCAGCTATAGCCATCTTTCAGTATGGCAGTTAACAGATTAAAGTCATTAAAAAAAATCTTTATATAAAGCATTTTATTTATTTTTTAATTAGTTTCTTTACCTTGCTGTTTATTTATTAATACTGCATATTAGTGGAACACCTATAATCATCAGCAAAGACTGTCCTGCTGAGGTGATCAAGTAACCCTTACTGCACCAAGCCAGTATTGCCGGGGCAGCTATCGCTTCACTGTCCAATAATGCTTTTTGTCAAACCGCAGTAAGAATTAATTTAAAAAAAAAAATTGTAAAGGGAAATTAACTGTCACTGATACTTAGGTCTTATTGAGAAATAGACCCATAGTGATAGTATAGGGAAAAATATAAGAAATGTTAATAATGAATATAACTTTAGAATGTAGAGGTACGGCTTACAGAGATCGGCCTATGCAGCTTATAATCAAAAACTAAAGATTAAAGGAATTTAAATTGAGCCATAGGCAATGTTCTCTTGTCACGTCTACAAATGTCACTGGTAGAGTCAACTTGTATTATGCCAGATTCCTTTAGAGTCACTGTGACAGCTGTAACACTTCCTGCAGGTGGTGAAAGGGTTACATGCACAGTGCTGCACCTTGGTCACACTAGCTGGCCCAGCTCTGCTTGCCTGGACTTGCCTGTGTTCTCTTTGAGTGATTGTGGATTCTCCAGAGCTGGACCGCAAGCTATTGTTCAGCCACAGATGTCCAAAATAAAAGCTCTCATAAATACAAGCTGAGCTGAATTCCCTGTAATAAAAAGTGTACATTGTCCAGCGGGCATTCTTCTGGAAGGGCACAGCAGCTATATTTATTTACAAAATCATTAGGCTATGTCCACATAGACTTTTATTTTTAGCTCTTTGAATTTGGGCCAAACATGCATATGAAGCGTTTTATTAAAGTTCTATATGACTGCATTGAAAACACTCATATAAGGGATGGCCACTGGAGAACAATGTTTTTGCTTTTTCAATTTCATTCTGTGTAGGCGATGGCGGCACCCACTTAATTCTGATGCTCTCTGTATTGCATGTCGGTCACAACTTCTCTCTGTATTGTATTGCCGTTAAAGATGCTCTCTGTATTGCTGCTGTATTTTTTGATGGTCAGTGATGCTCTCTGTATTACATGGACTTCATTGATACTCTCTATATTATACGGTGGTCATTGATGCTTTCTGTATTATGTGGCAATCACTGGTGCTCAGTAAATTATATGAAGGTCACATACTCTCTGTATTATATGGCAGTCACAAACTCTCTGTATAGTATGTTGCTCACATCTAATCTCTGTACTGCAGATAGCCACTGATTCTCTCTGTCTTGTTAGTCACAACTATACTCTCTATATTGTATGGTGGTCACTGAAGCTCCAGAGGCAGAGAAAGCTGGGCAAATGCCTCCCTATCGCAGTGCTGCCGTGTGATCTTGCCAGCCTGAGCCAGCGAGATTATCACAGGGCACACTGCGGTATTTTTTCACTTTCTTTTTTTTAAGTAAATTCGTCCACATCACATTTCCCATTATGGGGTATATGCAATTACGGGCGAATTGCGGCTTTTTTTCGCCCGTTTTTAAATTCGACACAATTCGACCGTCGAATTCCGGCCTGCGGGTGCCGGAATTCGACATATTCAATAAAAAACGGATTCGACAGTCCCGCTGTCGAAAAACGGACCAATTGACGGATAAGTGCGTCCTGGATTTGACTTTTCCGACGGCGCAAAAATGGTTTAAAAACACAGAAACAAATTGCGTGGGGTCCCCCCTCCTAAGCATAACCAGCCTCGGGCTCTTTGAGCCGGTCCTGGTTGTAAAAATACGGGAATAAATGGACAGGGGATCCCCAGTATTTTTAGAACCAGCACCGGGCTCCACTAGCTGGAGAGATAATGCCACAGCCGGGGGACACTTTTATACCGGTCCCTGCGGCCATGGCATTAAATCTCCAACTAGTCACCCCTGGCCGGGGTACCCTGTAGGAGTGGGGACCCCTTAAATCAAGGGGTCCCCCCCTCCAGCCACCCAAGGCCCAGGGGTGAAGCCCGAGGCTGTCCCCCCCATCCAAGGGCTGCGGATGGGGGGCTGATAGTGCTTGTGTAAAATGAAAGAATATTGTTTTTTTTGCAGAAGAACTACAAGTCCCAGCAAGCCTCCCCTGCAAGCTGGTACTTGGAGAACCACAAGTACCAGCATGCAGGGGTAAAACAGGCCCGCTGGTACCTGTAGTTCTTCTGCAAAAAAATACCCAAATAAAAACAGGACACGCACACCGTGAAAGTACAACTTTATTACATACATGCCAACACACACATACCTATGTTGACATTTAATGCCACCGCCGCAGGGACCGGTATAAAAGTGTCCCCCGGCTGTGGCATTATCTCTCCAGCTAGTGGAGCCCGGTGCTGGTGTTGAAAATACGGGGGACCCCTACGCTTTTTGTCCCCCGTATTTTTTGCACCAGGACCGGACGCAGAGCCCGGTGCTGGTTCTAAAAATACTGGGGATCCCCAGTCAATTTTCCCCCCGTATTTTTACAACCAGGACCGGCTCAAAGAGCCCGAGGCTGGTTATGCTTAGGAGGGGGGACCCCACGCATTTTTTTTCTGAATTTTAACCCATTCCCACCTTTTCCCACTGAAAACCATGCTCTCTCAATTTTAGTCAGTTAAAAAAAAAATATATATTTAAAAAAATATATAAATAATACTTGTGGCTCCTAATAGACAAACCAAGTACCTAATCCCTTCTAATATAAATAGATATGCTATTAGCAATAAAAAAAAAACACAAAAAAACAGCAAAGTGAGGCGGAATGAAATTGACGAATTTACTGTCGAAAAGCACTGTTGTCGAATCGACATTCTTCAATTGAATATACTTTTGTCGAAAAGCCGCATTTTTACCATTGCAGACATGTCGAATTTGTCAACTGTCAAATTTCAAAAAGTCGAATCTGAAAAGTCCGTTTTTTTGTCGAAAAGTACTGTACTGCATTGTCGAATATTTTTTTTGTGTCGAAAATGCCCCGTTTTTCGACATTTGCGGCAATTAGACCGCAATTGCATATACCCCTATAAGTATGGGGAATGCGATGTGGGTTACTAAAAAAAGTGAATTAAAGGGTTTGGAGCAGTTTTTCATGAAAACTGCTCCAAATGGTCTTTAATACATTCAGGTGATACTAAAATAATGTGAAAAAGGGTGTTTTCACACCCTTTTCACATTATTTTAGTAAAAATAATTTGAATAAATAGACCCCTAAATGTTTAGCGAAACGTGAAGAGAAATTATTCTGTGCAGAAAACATGTCATATTTGCACTATGAGTGGAAACTGCCACATAGAATGCTCATGTCTTAGCTATAGACATCAGTGGATCAGCTCCTCATGGAAATATGCTATCAACATAGGAGGCTAACCTGGTGTTATTTATATATAGTTATAAGGCAAGCAAAAGTGTTATCACAATGAATTACCATAGGGGTCATTCCGAGTTGTTCGCTCGGTAAAAATCTTCGCATCGCAGCGATTTTCCGCTTAATGCGCATGCGCAATGTCCGCACTGCGACTGCGCCAAGTAAATTTGCTATGCAGTTAGGATTTTTACCCACGGCTTTTTCTTCGTTCTGGCGATCGTAATGTGATTGACAGGAAATGGGTGTTACTGGGCGGAAACAGGCCGTTTTATGGGCGTGTGGGAAAAAACGCTACCGTTTCCGGAAAAAACGCAGGAGTGGCCGGAGAAACGGAGGAGTGTCTGGGCGAACGCTGGGTGTGTTTGTGACGTCAAACCAGGAACGACAAGCACTGAAATGATCGCAGATGCCGAGTAAGTCTGGAGCTACTCAGAAACTGCTACGAGGTGTGTAATCGCAATATTGCGAATACATCGTTCGCAATTTTAAGATGCTAAGATTCACTCCCAGTAGGCGGCGGCTTAGCATGAGCAAATCTGCTAAAATCCGCTTGCGAGCGAACAACTCGGAATGACCCCCCATGTGTTTATCTAAGAGGTTCCCAAACTCGATCCTCAAGGCACCTTCACGGTCCAGGTTTTAAGGATAGCCATGCTTGGGCACAGGTGACTTAATTAGAACCTCAATTAACCTCTTCAGTGGCATGCCCGGAATTCTTCTGGGCTTGCCAGCGATAACAGCGCTGGCAACCCCCGTAAGATTTCCGGACATACTACTGACTGATGTCCCAAGCGCCCGGGAATCAGTAGACTCCATTATGGAGTTTAGCCCACCCCCCGGACTCTTATTAGCCGGGGAGCGGGCTTAGCAGTAAAATGCAGTATGCTGATACCCGGGCACCGCAAGGCGGCCAGGAATCAGCGCTGGGGCTGGCGATCCCCGCTGGATCGCCCACGGGCGATTGTCAGGCGATTTAACTCGCCCTGCCCCATCAATCGCCCCCCCCACTTTAATTTAAAAACACACCCCTCAGGGTGTGTTTTTAAATTAAAAAACTTGCCACTGAAGGGGTTAATTTGATTTAACCATCTGTGCTCAGCCACAGATATCCTTTAAACCAGGTCTGGTATAGTGCCTTGACTCGGACCGAGTTTGGGAACCACTGGACTTTATCTTGTTTAGAGAAATATGACCATTTTTGCATAAGAAGGGGACAGACTTACTAGAAAAGTCTCCTAGTCTACTAACGCTATGTGGAGAGAAATGGAATATAAATAGATTATATTCTCTACTTCTCATAAGCAGTGGCGGCGAGAGAGGGGGGGGGGAGAGAGGGTACAAATCACCTGGGCCCAGGTCTGCTGGAGGGGCCCGGTGGGGGCCCAGGTCAATGCCTCCTGTGATTAGGCCATGCACCCTGAAGAATACCTAGGCCTAGCCAGGCTCTCTACTGCCCTGGCTGGGAGGCATGTCATGCTCCTATGAGTGGGTGCTTCTCATATGCTAGAAATGCCCCCAAAGAGGGGTGGCCATGCCCCCAGCATGCTGTGGTCACACCCCCTCCAGGGGGGGCTTGGGGGCCCAGGAAGTTGTTATACCGGAGTCCAGGATTTCTCTTGGCAGCCCTGCTCATAAGGACTCCATGGAAAGAATGTTATTTATAGGAAGATCCTCCTCCACCTTGCCAGGAGACTCACAGGGCCCCATGTCTGATGTAGGCTGCTGACATGACTGGTACAGAATTGCAGCAATCTTTAGTTTAAGCCTACTGTATAGTGTAACGTTGTGCATTATTAACCCTTTATTCCATAAGGGTTTCCGTTTTGATAGTGTATTAATTTAACTCACTTAAAAGGTCCATTGGTGCCATATGAGTCTGACATGTCTGCTATGCATTACATTTCATTACTAGGCTATTGAAAGAGGGTTCTTCTTTCCTTTCAATACATTCACAGGGGGTGCCTCTCGTACACAGAAATTGCCCCTGTATCTGCCTCAGCTCACTCACAGCACACAATGCCTCGCCTTTCACTTGCTAATTATGCTAAATATTTAAAATCAACAAGCAGAATAAACAGTTTGGCTAATCTGTCCCTGTTTGGGAATGCTAATCCACTCTTTTGTCTCCCAGTGCTGTCTGCAGAGAATGCTCCTCCCTCTGTGTCTCCCTCTGAAACACTATTTTCCCTCTCTCTTTCCCTCTCTACGGTCACTGTCATTTATTCACTTTTACAGCCAGTGTAGGTCATATGTGAAAGTGAAAAACTGGCGCTTCTCATGGAGGATAAACCATTTGCTTCTATATTTCTTGTGAATACACCCTAGGTAATAGTGCTTGCAGAAAATTTAGCAAGTCAGTGCAAGGCGTAGAAATGCACCTACAGTACATGCAAAAATGAGATTATTACTTAAATAAAGCACTTTTTCCATGTTTAATTATGATTTTTTTTCCCTTTAACTTTTTTTTACTTTTTGTGAAATTGGCATTGTAAATAAGGCTTTCCAGTCCATCGTGCATGGCAAGCCTACCACATTTCCCTGACGAAGTAGTAAGTGCTGCCTCAACAGCATCGCCAGGCTAAACCCAACATTATTTTAAGAAAAAAAATGGATAAGATGAAATAAAAGAGAGGTAGATCCTAAAGTGGCGATTGAATCACGATGCTCTTTAGCAGGCATTCCCAATCTTGGTCTCAAGGCACACTAACAGTCCAGGTTTTAGTGATATCCATGCTTGAGCACAGGTGACTTAATTGGTACCTGAAGCCTGGATATCACTAAAACCTGCACTGTTCGTGTGCCTTGAGGACTGAGGTTGGGAATGCCTGCCCAACAGTGTCAGAATTTTCTTTACAGCAACCCAAGGCCAATATTATTGAGAAATTCTACAAATGTTATCAAATGAAGTAAATTGTGATTACCTGTCCTCTTAAGTACAGCTACAGTATAAGGAGGTGAACAGGGTTTCGCTTCTGGGTGTCCATATGTTTTATGGTTGGCAGCCACCAGCACTGGTATTGTTTATCACGTTGCCCATAAATAATTTGCTTTGGTCATGGAATCACCAACCTGTGAAACCCAATTTGGAAACCCCTACTGAAGGTGGTAAATGAAGTTGGGAACAGGATCCAGACAGTTAGGATGCTGGCGGTCCGAATATCGACAGAGGCAGCCCTACTGTTAGAATCCTGACACATTTAGGTAAGTAGGCTAACCCTACCCCTAATCCTCCCCACCCACAGCCTAACCCTCCCTTCCCACAGCCTAACTCTAACCCTCTTCCTCATACGTACATTCAGGATTGTGACCATCGGTATTCCGGCGTCGTGATTCTGAGTAGTGTTGGGTTTCCGATGCCGGTCTTTTGACCACCAGTTCCTGATTGTCGGAATGCCAACTGGGTGTGGATTATTAGATCTACACTAAATAGGTCTACAGTCAATAGGTCTAACACTAATGGTAGACGTGCATTAGGTCGACAGAGTCAAAAGGCCAACATAGATAGGTAGACAGTAGGAAAGGTCGACAGGGTCAAAAGGTTGACATGAAAATGGTCAACACGAAAAAAGGTAGACACCATTTATTTTATTTTCTCTAATGTTCTAGAGGATACTGGGGTCCACATTAGTACCATCGGGTATAGACGGGTCCACTAGGAGCTATGGGCACTTTAGGAACTTAATAGTGTGGGCTGGCTCCTCCCTCTATGCCCCTCCTACCAGACTCAGTTTAGAAAATGTGCTCGGTGGAGCTGGTCACGCTTAGGGAAGCTCCTGAAGAGTTTTCTACATTTATTTTGCTGTTTGTTGTTTTGAGACAGCGCTGTTTGGCAACAGCCTGTCTACTTCATGGGACTTAGGGGGAGGAACGGCCCAATCTCCTCCAGGGTTAATGGTCCCGTTCCCCGCTGACAGGACACTGAGATCCTGAGGGTCCTATTTGCAAGCCCCACTATGGCGAGCATACAGACCCGCAGCACGCCATCACCCCTAACAGAGCCAGAAGACAGAAGAGTGGTGAGTAGACGGCTGCGTCCCAGTTAGCGGGTCACCGGCTTCAATGGCGGCATAAGAGTATGGAGCGCAGCGCTGACATGCAGGCTGCGCTCCAGGGCTCAGGATGACATGCGGTGCGTGTGTCCCGCTGTGAGGGGCGTGCTGAGCCACTAATGAAATACCCACACTGGCAAACTAGCTTAAAGGGGTGGGTTGGCATGGATCTCTAGGGCCATTACAAAATGGTCAGGTAATCTACTTGACGGATTAGATT
Source organism: Pseudophryne corroboree (assembly GCF_028390025.1). Lineage (NCBI taxonomy): Eukaryota > Metazoa > Chordata > Amphibia > Anura > Myobatrachidae > Pseudophryne > Pseudophryne corroboree. The sequence continues at coordinate 451,385,663 of NC_086446.1, forward strand.
CCTTATCCATGGGGGAGATAATTTTACTCTTACAACATATACAGGATTCTGCTAACTTTATAGTGGAGGCCATAAAGGAAATTGGTTTACTCAATGCACGCACCACTGCCATGGCAGTGTCAGTACGCAGGGGCTTGTAGCTACGCCAGTGGACTGCGGACGCAGATTCCAGGAAAGGCGTGGAAAGCCTACCTTTCACAGGTGAATCCCTTTTTGGAGATGAACTGGATACGTGAATCTCCAAGGCTACGGCGGGTAACTCTACTACATACCGTCCTTCCGCAGCTCCCCCGGCTAGAAAATCCTACACTGCTGCAACTCTGCAGTCCTTTCGGACAGCGAAGTTTAAAAACAAAACCAAAGGTTATTCTATAGCCTTTAAAGGCAATAGAGGTAAACCCAGAAAACCAGCAACTGCAGGTTCACAGGAACAGAACCCCAGTTCTGCTTCCTCTAAGCCTTCAGCATGATGGTGGACTGCACTGCATGAAAGACAGGAAGGTGGGAGCCCGTTTGAGACTCTTCAGTCACATATGGGCAACGTCATGCCAGGATCCCTAGGTCAAAGATCTTATAGCCCAGAGCTACAGACTGGAGTTTCAGGAACTCCCACCTCACAGATTCTTCAAATCAGCAAGTATGACTTTACAGGAAGCAATTCTAAAACTGGTACAGACTCAGGTCATTGTTCCAGTTCCACTTCAGCTACAAGGTCAGGGTTATTACTCCAACCTGTTTGTAGTTCCGAAACTGAACGGTTTGGTAAGGCCCATTTTAAATCTCAAATCACTGAACCTGTATTTACGGGTGTTCAAGTTCAAGATGGAGTCTCTGAGAGCGGTGATCTCAGGTCTAGGGGAAGGGGAATTCTTGGTGTCTCTGGATATCAAGGATGCGTACCTTCATATTCCGATTTGGCCGCCTCATCAAGCTTATCTAAGGTTTGCCTTACAGGACTGTCACTACCAGTTCCAGGCCCTGCTATTTGGCCTCTCTACGGCACCGAGGGTGCTCACCAAGATAATGGCAGAGATGATGTTTCTCCTCCGCAAACAGGGAGTGAACATAACACCATACCTGGACGATCTACTGATAAAAGCACCATCCAGGAAAAGGTTGTTAGACAACATTTCCCTCTCAACCCGACTGCTTCAGGATCACGGGTGGATTCTGAACCTACCAAAATCTTATCTGGAACAAACACGGAGGCTTCCATTCCAGGGGATGATACTGGATACGGAGGCACAGAAGGTGTTCCTTCCATTGGAAAAGGCATTGGTGATCCAGTCGATGGTGCGGGATGTTCTAAGACAAACCCGGATATCGGTGCATCTATGCATTTACCTTCTGGGGAAGATGGTGGCAGCTTACGAGGCGCTGCAGTATGGAAGGTTCACGCAAGGCCCTTCCAGTTGGATCTGTTGGACAAATTGTCCAGATCGCATCTTCACATGCACCAGAGAATCCGTCTGTCGCCAAAAGCCAGGATTTCCCTTCTGTGGTGGCTTCAGACTTCTCACCGGACCGAAGGCCGGAGGTTCGGGATTCAAAATTGGATTCTGCTAACCACAGGCGCAAGCCTCAGAAGTTGGGGAGCAGTCACCCAGGGGGAACAGTTCCAAGGAAAATGGTCAAGTCAGGAAGCCATTCTTCTGATCAACATTCGGGAACTAAGGGCCATATACAACGCTCTTCTACAGGCATCACATCTTCTTCAAGATTAAGACATTCAGGTTCAGTCGGACAATGTGACGGCAGTAACGTACATAAACCGACAGGGCGGAACAAAGAGCAGAGCAGCAGTGTCAGAGGTAACAAGGATTCTCCTCTGGGCAGAAAAGGCACGCTGTGGCATTGTCCGCGATCTTCATTCCGGGAGTAGACAACTGGGAAGCAGACTTCCTCAGCAGACACGACCTCCACCCAGGAGAGTGGTGCCTTCACCCGGAGGTGTTCGGGTGCTTGACACGTCGGTGGGGAATTCCACAAATCGACATGATGGCCTCTCGTCTCAACAAGAAGCTCAAGCGGTATTGTTCCAGGTCGAGGGACCCACAAGCAGTGGCGGTGGATGCTCTGGTGACTCCATGGGTCTACCAGATGGTGTACATGTTTCAACCACTCCCATTGATCCCAAAGATTCTCAAAAGAATAAAAAGGAAAAAGGTTTGAGCAATTTTTATTGCTCCGGACTGGCCAAGAAGGGCCTGGTATGCGTATCTACTGGAGATGCTCCTAGAGGACCCGTGGCCTCTACCTCTTCGCGAGGACCTTCTCCAACAGGGGCCGTTCGTCTATCAAGACTTACCGCGGCTACGTTTGATGGCATGGAGGTTGAGCGTCAAATTCTAGCCCAGAAAGGGATCCCGGATAGGGTTATTCCAACCCTGATACAAGCCAGAAAGGGGGTAACATCTAAACATTCCCACCGTATTTGGAAAAAATATGTCTCTTGGTGTGAGAACAGGAAATTTCCTGCGGTAAAATTTCAACTGGGACGTTTTCTCCTTTTTCTGCAGTCAGGTGTGGATGTGGGCCTACGTTCGGGCTCCATAAAAGTCCAGATTTCGGCCTTATCCATTTTCTTCCAGAAACAATTGGCTTCTCTCCCTGAGGTTCAAACATTTTTGAAAGGGGTTCTGCACATCCAACCACCCTTTGTGCCTCCTACGGCACCTTGGAATCTCAAAGTGGTGTTGCAGTTCCTGCAATCGGAATGGTTTGAGCCTTTACAGGACGTAGACGTCAAGTTTCTTACGTGGAAGGCCGTCACGCTGTTGGCCTTGGCTTCTGCAAGGCATGTGTCAGAGCTGGGGGTGTTGTCTTACAAAAGCCCCTATTTGATTTTTCATGAAGATAGGGCTGAACTCAGAACTCGTCAGCAATTTCTTCCAAAGATGTTGTCTGCATTTCATATCAACCAACCTGTTGTGGTTCGGGTGGTTACTGATACCTCTGCTACTTCAAAGTCCTTGGAAGTGGTGAGGGCTTTGAAGATCTATGTGAAGCGGACAGCTTGTCACAGAAAATCTGACTCACTGTTTGTGCTCCATGATCCCAATAAAATTGGGTGTGCTGCTTCAAAGCAGACAGTTGCACGCTGAATCAGGCTTACTATCCAGCATGCTTATTCCACAGCGGGTTTTCCGTGTCCAAAATCTGTACAGGCCCACTCTACTAGGTCGGTGGGTTCTTCATGGGCAGCTGCCCGGGGTGTCTCGGCTTTACGCTCTGCCAAGCAGCTACTTGGTCAGGTTCGAACACGTTTGTTAAGTTCTACAAGTTTGATACTTTGGCTGCTGAGGACTTTCAGTTTGGTCAATCAGTTCTGCAGGAACCTCAGCACTCTTCCACCCGGTTTGTGAGCTTTGGTACATTCCCATGGTACTAATGTGGACCCCAGTATCCTCTAGGACATAAGAGAAAATAGGATTTTAATTATCTATCAGTAAATCCTTTTCTCGTAGTCCGTAGAGGATACTGGGCACCAGCCCAGTGCTTCGTTTCTTCCTGCACTGTTACTTGGTTAAGTGTTGTTGGTTCAGCGGTTCAATGCTTCTATTTCCTGCACTGTTACTTGGTTAAGTGTTGTTGGTTCAGCGGTTGGTGTTCCTAGTTTAAAGTTTGGTTAGCTTGGCTTTGGCTTGGCTTTCCTCTTGTTTGTGTGTGCTGGTTCGGAATCTCACCACTATCCTTTTATAGCCTCTCAAAGTATGTCCGTCTCCTCGGGCACAGTTTCATAGACTGAGTCTGGTAGGAGGGGCATAAGGGGGGAGCCAGCCCACACTATTAAGTTATTAAAGTGCCCATGGCTCCTAGTGGACCCGTCTATACCCCATGGTACTAATGTGGACCCCAGTATGGTCTACGGACTACGAGAAAAAGATTTACCAGTAGGTAATTAAAATCCCTATTAGTGTACTGCATTCCCTCGCTTCGCTCGACATGCGTCGGGCAAGGCTACTATTCCCAATCACAGCCCAAGTGGATGGTTTAGTATGAAAAAGTTGAAGAAAAAAAGAAAAAACAAAAAAACAAAAACAAAACTTGTGTCTACCATATGTGTGTTGACCTTTGTCATATCGACCTTTTGACCCTGTCAACCTGTTGAACTGTCTATCTTTTACATGTCAACCTTTTCACACTGTCGACCAAATGCATGTCTACCATTAGCGGTAGACCTCTTGACTGTAGACCTTTTTAGTGTAGATCTATTGGACCTAATTCAGACCTGATTGCAGCAGCAAAATCTTTCTCTAATGGGCAAAACCATGTGCACTGCAGGTGGGGCAGATATAACATGTGAAGGGTAGGTACGCACTAGGCAACAAGCTCTATGAGCGACGTCGCCTAGTGTTTCCTCCTCCCGTGCCGTGCGGTTGGCCATACACACTGAGCGATATACATTCGCACTAGGGTTAAGTTTTGTTAGTAGCATATGAACCTACTAGTATATTTTTGGATTGTGGGAGTATCCAGAGGAAACCCACACAAGCACGGTGAGACTATACAAACTCCACACAGTTAGGTCCATGATGGAAATTGAGACCATCACCTCAGTGCTGTGAGCAGACGCGTATCTAGGGTAGGGCGAGTGGGGCACGTGCCCTGGGCGCCTTGGCAGGCGCAGGAGAGGGGGGCGCCGCCGGCGGCCAGGGCATCATGCCCCACTCGCCCCTGTCAACCCGAGATGTGAGGGGAGGAGAGCGCACCGTCTCTCCCTCCCCTCACCGCCGCTGGAAGCCCTAGCAGCGCTGCCAGCAGCGCTGCTGTGTCCGCCCGGTCTCCGGCGTTAGCCAATCAGAGCTTGCGGACCGGCTCCTGATTGGCTGCCGGTCCGCGAGCTCTGATTGGCTAGCGAACCGGCGCCAGACAGCCGCCGGAGACCTGGAGTGGTGAGGGGAAGGAGAGGCGCTGCGCTGCGCTCTCCTCCCCTCACATAGACACGACAAGCGACCGGTGAGTGACCGGGGGGAGGGGGGGGGCGCCGGCGGCACAGTGGGGCATGTAACTGGCACTGAGTGGGGCCTGGCACTGTGGGGCATATAACTGGCACTGTGGGGCATGTATCTGGCACTGTGGGGCATGTAACTGGCACTGTGGGGCATGTAACTGGCACTGGTGGGCAATGTATCTGGCACTGTGGTGCAATGTAACTGGCACTGTGGGGCAATGTATCTGGCACTGTGGGGCAATGTATCTGGCACTGTGGGGCCTGGCACTGTGGAGCATATAACTGGCACTGTGGGGCATGTATCTGGCACTGTGGGGCATGTATCTGGCACTGTGGGGCAATGTAACTGGCACTGTGGGGCATGTAACTGGCACTGTGGGGCAATGTAACTGGCACTGTGGGGCAATGTAACTGGCACTGTGGGGCAATGTATCTGGCACTGTGGGGCATGTAACTGGCACTGAGTGGGGCCTGGCACTGTGGGGCATATAACTGGCACTGTGGGGCATGTATCTGGCACTGTGGGGCATGTATCTGGCACCAAATGGGGCATGTAACTGGCACTGAGTGGGGCCTGGTACTGTGAGGCATATAACTGGCACTGTGGGGCATGTATCTGGCACTGTGGGGCATGTAACTGGCACTGTGGGGCATGTAACTGGCACTGAGTGGGGCAATGTATCTGGCACTGTGGGGCAATGTATCTGGCACTGTGGGGCAATGTATCTGGCACTGTGGGGCATGTATCCGGCACTGTGGGGCAATGTATCTGGCACTGTGGGGCAATGTATCTGGCACTGTGGGGCAATGTATCTGGCACTGTGGGGCATGTATCTGGCACTGTGGGGGCATTGTATCTGGCATTGTGGAGCAATGTATCTGGCACTGTGGGGCATGTATCCGGCACTGTGGAGCAATGTAACTGGCACTGTGGGGCAATGTAACTGGCACAGTGGGGCATGTAACTGGCACTGAGTGGGGCCTGGCACTGTGGGGCATATAACTGGCACGTGGGGCATGTATCTGGCACTGTGGGGCATGTAACTGGCACTGTGGGGCATGTATCTGGCACCAAATGGGGCATGTAACTGGCACTGAGTGGGGCCTGGCACTGTGAGGCATATAACTGGCACTGTGGGGCATGTATCTGGCACTGTGGGGCATGTAACTGGCACTGTGGGGCATGTATCTGGCACTGAGTGGGGCAATGTATCTGGCACTGTGGGGCAATGTATCTGGCACTGTGGGGCAATGTATCTGGCACTGTGTGGCAATGTATCTGGCACTGTGGGGCATGTATCCGGCACTGTGGGGCAATGTAAGTGGCACTGTGGGGCAATGTATCTGGCACTGTGGGGCAATGTATCTGGCACTGTGGGGCAATGTATCTGGCACTGTGGGGCATGTATCTGGCACTGTGGGGGCATTGTATCTGGCATTGTGGAGCAATGTATCTGGCACTGTGGGGCATGTATCCGGCACTGTGGAGCAATGTAACTGGCACTGTGGGGCAATGTAACTGGCACAGTGGGGCATGTAACTGGCACTGAGTGGGGCCTGGCACTGTGTGGCATATAACTGGCACTGTGGGGCATGTATCTGGCACTGTGGGGCATGTAACTGGCACTGTGGGGCATGTATCTGGCACCAAATGGGGCATGTAACTGGCACTGAGTGGGGCCTGGCACTGTGAGGCATATAACTGGCACTGTGGGGCATGTATCTGGCACTGTGGGGCATGTAACTGGCACAGTGGGGCATGTATCTGGCACTGAGTGGGGCAATGTATCTGGCACTGTGGGGCAATGTATCTGGCACTGTGGGCAATGTATCTGGCACTGTGTGGCAATGTATCTGGCACTGTGGGGCCTGGCACTGTGGGGCATATAACTGGCACTGTGGGGCATGTATCTGGCACTGTGGGGCATGTATCTGGCACTGTGGGGCAATGTAACTGGCACTGTGGGGCATGTAACTGGCACTGTGGGGTAATGTAACTGGCACTGTGGGGCAATGTAACTGGCACTGTGGGGCAATGTATCTGGCACTGTGGGGCATGTAACTGGCACTGTGGGGCATGTATCTGGCACTGAGTGGGGCAATGTATCTGGCACTGTGGGGCAATGTATCTGGCACTGTGTGGCCTGGCACTGTGGGGCATATAACTGGCACTGTGGGGCATGTATCTGGCACTGTGGGGCATGTATCTGGCACTGTGGGGCAATGTAACTGGCACTGTGGGGCATGTATCCGGCACTGTGGGGCTGTGGGGCAATGTAACCGGCACTGTGGGGCAATGTATCTGGCACTGTGGGGCAATGTATCTGGCACTGTGGGGCAATGTATCTGGCACTGTGGGGCATGTATCCGGCACTGTGGGGGCATTGTATCTGGCACTGTGGAGCAATGTAACTGGCACTGTGGGCCATTTTCAGTGGCCACACCCCTTCTGGAGTGTGGCCACACCCCTTCTGATGTGTGACCACGCCCATTTTCGCACATGCTTCTTTTTGTGTGTGTGTTTTTTTTGGGGGGGGGCGCCATTTTCCATCTTGCCCTGGGCTCCGGAAACCCTAGCTACGCCTCTGGCTGTGAGGCAGTAATGCTAACCATTATGCAGTCCATGCTGCCCCACCCTTCTGGTGTTGTCTGGAGCGTGATGCATCAGTAAACTATAAATACATAGATCACTGTATGGATTGTGGATAAAGACATGGGAGATTATAGTTAATTCTACTAGCACAAAAAAAAGAGAACACATTTTATACTCTCTGTTTTGTATTACAAGTGGATGGCAGTTCAGGCACTAGGGGTAATTCTGAATTGATCGCAGCAGGAACTTTGTTAGCAGTTGGGCAAAACCATGTGCACTGCAGGGGAGGCAGATATAACATGCATACCTCCCAACTCTGAAGAACAGGGAAGAGGGACATCTTAGCGCGCGTAGCACACCTGCGCCCAGAAAAGAGGGCATGGCCTATGTGGAAGGGGGCGTGGCTTCATGGGAGGGTCCGTGATCGCGAGCCACGCCCCCGTTTTCGGCACTGAGGGGGCATGGCCAGCGCTCTGTGAACTGCTGGCATGCCCCCCTCTCCCTCTAGCTCACTGGAATAGACGCTGTGCAACTGAGCAGAGCAGCGAGTGAACAGGAGCCTCCCAACTGCCCCCCCACCGCGGGACACTGCGGCCCGCGGGAAGGATAGCGGGACAGATCCAAAAAAACGGGACTGTCCCGCGAAAATCGGGACAGTTGGGAGGTATGAACATGTGCAGAGAGAGTTAGATTTGGGTGGGTTATTTTGTTTCTGTGCAGGGTAAATACTGACTGCTTTATTCTTACACTGCAATTTAGATTGCAGATTGAGCACACCACACCCAAATCTAACTCTCTTTGCACATGTTATATCTGCCTCCCCTGCAGTGCACATGGGGGGTCATTCTGAGTTGTTCGCTCGCAAGCGGATTTTAGCAGATTTGCTCATGCTAAGCCGCCGCCTACTGGGAGTGAATCTTAGCATCTTAAAATAGCGAACGATGTAATCGCAATATTGTGATTACACATCTCGTAGCAGTTTCTGAGTAGCTCCAGACTTACTCGGCATCTGCGATCATTTCAGTGCTTGTCGTTCCTGGTTTGACGTCACAAACACACCCAGCGTTCGCCCAGACACTCCTCCGTTTCTCCGGGCACTCTCGCGTTTTTTCCGGAAACGGTAGCGTTTTTTCCCACACGCCCATAAAACGGCCTGTTTCCGCCCAGTAACACCCATTTCCTGTCAATCACATTACGATCGCCAGAACGATGAAAAAGCCGTGAGTAAAAATCCTAACTGCATAGCAAATTTACTTGGCGCAGTCGCAGTGCGGACATTGCGCATGCGCATTAAGCGGAAAATCGCTGCGATGCGAAGATTTTTACCGAGCGAACAACTCGGAATGACCCCCATGGTTTTGCCCAATTGCTAACAAACTTGCTGCTGCGATCAACTCAGAATTACCGCCACTATGTAGAGTCTGTACCTGTTTTAGGGATAGTGATAATTTGAGCTTTCAACTTTTTTGGAACCTAAATTAAACACCTAAGTATTGGAGCGAGATCCAGGTGGATCACTGTTACATCTAAGGAGTTAATGGTTCTATGGGGGTCACTCCGACCCGTTCGCACGCTGGGTTTTTTCGCAGCCATGCAAATGGGTCTCAACTGCGGCTGCGCGCGGGCCCCAATGCGCATGCAGGTCGTTGCCCGGCGACGGCCGTCGCCAGGCAGCGACCAGAGCAATGACAGAAGTGTTCGCAAAGGCGAACGCTAGAAGATTGACAGGCAGAAGGTGGATCTGGGTGTCATCTGACCGTTTTCGGGAAGTGGTGAGGCGAACGCAGGCATGTCGAGGCGTTTGCAGGGCGGGTGTCTGACGTCAATTCCGGAATCTGACAGGCTGAAGTGATCGCAGTGGGTAAGTGAGAAGCTACTCAGAAACTGCACAAAAGGTTTTTGCATAGCTCGGCTGCACATGCGATCGCACCCTTGCTATGCAAAAAAACCCTCCCCTATAGGCAGCGTCTATCTGATCGCACGGGCAGCAAAAAGTTGCAGTGTGCGATCAACTCGGAATGACCCCCTATGTCCATTATAATTAATTAGCCCCAATAGCTTGTATAACTTTGTGAACAGGCGTGGACAGAGAGTGAAGCTGTTTCTTACACTTACAGCTTTCAGTTCGGGTGGTCTTCAGGTGGCTGTCGGGATACTGGCACACAGTATACCGGCGCCGGAATCCCGACAGTCGGCATACCGGCACTTTTTCTCCCTCTTGGGGGTCCACGACCCCCCTGGAGGGAGAATAGATAGCGTGGCGCGTGTAGCACGCCACCGTGCCCGCAGCGAGCCCGCAAGGGGCTCATTTGCACTCGCCACACTGTCGGTAAGCCGGCGGTCGGGCTTCCGGCGCCGGTATGCTGGTCGCCGGGAGCCCGGCCGCCGGCATACCCTACTACACCCTTCAGTTCTAGTTTCTGAAATGCATACTATATTTTATTATCTAGCTCCTTTCAGGTAACCGAAGAGCTAGGGTTGCCGCATCATGCATCATCGATTCCTGGAGATCCACCCCCCCCCCAATCCCAAAGCCCTAATTCCCCCCGACACCAAGCAATGTTCATGTAAATAAAATGATGTATCATATTTGTAAAATGGTAGACATGTATTTTATTAGACATACACTCCGTTGCTATGTATGAGCCTCTCTCCTGGGGATGCAGCGACAGACTGCAGCCGCCACTCTCCGCACTGACCGGGGGGCACCTGTTTTCCTGGCTGTCACGTCAGTGATCTCTGTCAGAAATAACTTTTTCAATGCATTTATTAATTACATTAGTTATTATTTAAATGTACTCACCTAGGCTAGTGCGGCACTAGTAGTGTGCCCAGTGTCACTCAGCGTGGCAGACAGACAGTGCCAGCTCTCCCCCTCACTCAGTCACGGCCGTCCCCTATGTGTGCTCCATACGCACGACGGTGGCGCCGGCCCCATCAGTCTCACTGGTTTGTGGGTTGGTGGAGGCGGAGCTCTGCTAAACCTGACAGGTCTGTGTCAGACTGACACAGACCTGTCAGTCTTAGCAGAGCTCCGCCTCCACCAGCCCACACACCAGTGGGACTGCTGGGGGTGGCGTCATCGGCGGTGAATGCTGCGCGCACATAGGGGACGGCTGTGACTGACACTGTCAATGGTGTGTTGGCGGGCGCACGTTGCGCCTGCGCTCGCCTCCGCTCCCTGGGACCTCTTATTCTGGGAGAATCCCGGAAACCGGGTGAGAGGAAAAGCCTCCTGGAGGGTTGCCACCAAATCCGGGAGAGGTGGCAACCCTACAAAGAGCAGTGTCAAAAAGTGGCTAAGTGGCAATAATTAGGTGAGAGGCATACATGTAGAGGTGTAGCAAGGTGTCATGGTGCCTGGAGCAAGGTATGTTTCGGCGCCCCCCTCACCTGTACTGAATTGGGGGTATGGCCACCTGGCCCGGTCCTAGACCATGTGGCACCCAGGGCGAAAGTTTCCTTTGGCGCCCCCCACACACCCAGACCCCTAGGTCAAACAAAAGGAGCGTGGCTTCATAGGGAAGGGGCATGGCCACAGTTATGCCCCCTGTAGTTATGGACCCAGTAGTTGTGCCCCCTGTAGCTGTGCCCGGAGTAGTTGTGCCCCCTGTAGCTGTGCCAGCTGTAGATTTGCCCATGTAGTTGTGCCCACAGTAGATTTGCCCCCTGTAGTTGTGCCCCCTGTAGCTGTGCCTCTGTAGATTTGCCCCCAGTAGTTGTGCCCCTGTAGCTGAGCCCCCTGTAGTTTGCTCCCTGTAGATTTGCCCCCAGTAGTTGTGCCCCCTGTAGCTGTGCCCCCTGTAGATTTGCCCCCAGTAGTTGTACCCTCAGTAGTTGTGCCCCCAGTAGTTGTGCCCCCTGTAGCTGTGCCCCTGTAGCTGTTCCCTCTGATGCTGTGCCCCCTGTAGATTTGCCCCAGTAGTTGTGCCCCCTGTAGATTTGCCCCCAGTAGTCGTGCCCCCTGTAGTTGTGCCCCTGTAGATGTGCTCTCAGTAGATTTTCCCCCAGTAGTTGTGCCCCCTGTAGTTGTGCCCCTGTAGCTGTGCCTTCAGTAGATTTGCCTCCAGTAGTTATGTCCCCTGTAGCTGTGTCCCCTGTAGATTTGCCCCCAGTAGTTGCGTCCCCTGTAGTTGTGCCCCTGTAGCTGTGCCCTCAGTAGATTTGCCCCCAGTAGTTGTGCCCCCAGTAGCCATACCCCCTGTAGCTGTGCCTCCAGTAGTTGTGCCCCCTGTAGCTGTGCCCCCTATAGATTTGCCCCCAGTAGTTGTGCCCCCTGTAGTTGTGCCTTCATTAGATTTGCCCCCAGTAGTTGTGCCCCCGTAGTTGTGCCCTCAGTAGATTTGCCCCCAGTAGGGGTGCCCCCTGTAGCTGTGCCCTCAGTAGATTTGCTCCCTGTAGTTGTGCCCTCAGTAGATTTGCCCCCGGTAGTAGTGCCCCTGTAGATTTGCCCCCAGTAGCTGTGCCCCCTGAAGCTGTGCCCAGAGTAATAGTGCCCCCAGATTTGTGCCACCTGGTAGCGCTGCTTACACACACTAAAAAAAACAACAAAAAAACAATACTCAACTTCTCCGCTCCTGCTTGCCGTTGCTGCTGCTCTGTCTCCGCAGTCCTGTGGAGTCTGGCCGCGTCTCCACCCGTCTGGCGTCTGACGTCAGGATATCAGACACCCGTGCATTACGGAGCGCGGAGGGGTGGCGGGGAGGAGGGAGGGAAGGAGAGAGCTGACGCTGCTCAGGCTCGCAGCTATCAGTGACTGACAGCTGCGAGCTCCGTGCGGCCAGGCGGACGTTCTGGCGGAGTCAAGCTGTGGCGCCCTGTACTGTCTTGGGCGCCTTGAGCTCGAGCTCCACCGGAACCGCCCTCCCTACGTCCCTGCATACATGTACCCAATAGTTTGTATATTAACCCTACAAAGCGTATGAAATGTTACAGGTAAAACATAAGACACTTCAGAGTATAAAACCATACTCATTTGAAAATCTGGAATTAAAAAAATTGTAATGGATCCAACAGCAGAGAGAACCAAGGAGGCCACACAAACCCAAAGTTTTCCTCTGTAATAGTAGAAAGGACACACTTGATCACTGTTTCAGAAGTTCAACACATACCAATGTTACTTCAGTTGTTCTAAAAAGGAGAAGATTGGTAGTTTGGTTCTATCCCAATCTTGCTATTCTATTCTCTTGGGAATTTCAGACCATCTTCTGGTGTTAGAGACGTGGATGAGAAACTGTTTCTCTGCATGAAGGTTTACTCGGAACCACCATCAGTACATAATTCCTGGATGACCAAGTGAATTACATTTTCTCTTTACCAAGGTCACTGGAGACAAGTCCTACTCTTTAGCGCTAAAGTCTATTTAGGCCTTAGGCTTGTCTTGCCGCCTTTATGCTATTGGTCTATAATATGGAAATTAACTCTCTGTTCTCTGTATGAGGCTCACTGTTATTCTATCTATAATTAGGTCATAACTTGACGTTAGACACTGGCTTCTTAAAAGTATTGGCAGATTCTTACAAGCTGGTAGGTACGTAGTGGATTTGAGCAAGGAGGTTAGTCCACACGTTAACTCCAAACCATAGAAGGTTTTACTGAATATAACAGGATAGAGGTGATATAAGACAAACAGTAGTCAATATGCTACGGTATCAATCTCTCGGGTGCACAGTACTGTACATCCGTATACAGCCGTAGAGCACTGTGATGCTCCAATAACACAGTGACAGGCCTGGGCATATGCAGAGCCTTTTAGACAGCCAAGTAAACAACATGCACCTGCAGTCTAATCAGCCCAGGACCCATTCTGCATATGTGTCGTTGCAAGCAGTGAGCTGCAGCCTGATTGACAGGCTACGGTCTTTTGGGGGGAGGGTGGGGGCGCTGTTGTCCTCAGTTCTGGAAAATGGGGGGGGGGGGGTCGCTTCTGTTTTCTGGGAGTGCTAAGGCCAGGATTTGCATCTTCGGACACGGGGTAATTCAGATCTGATCGCAGCAGCAAATTTGTTCAGATCTGAATTAGGCCCACAGACTTCCTGGTCTCGGCTACAGAGCTACAAGAGCCAATCTGAGTGTCCACGGCATTAGCATATTTTTACATCGCTATTGGCATCAGATCATCATCATGCTACAAAACAAATGTCATACTGCATGTGCCTCAATATATCTTGATTTGGTCTTTCAGTGAGTGGTCATATACTGAGAACTTTATCCACAAAGAAAAGCTACAGAAATAGTACTTGACAAGGGTAAATAATAATATAAAAAAATACCATAGATACTGGCAGGGTGAAAAATTCCCAGGTCAAAATGTAAAACTGAGGGGCTGTCACAATGTATACATTTGAGTTGCATTAACATTCAGTGGTTTTTTTATTATTATTATTTTTTATTGAAGCATTATATGAATACAACATACAAAGTATAATGAAGACAATGTGCAGAAACTAGGTAGATTTATTACACCAAATTTATATCAGCATCAAAACGGCCCATACTGCACCCACACTGCATGAGCAGCTCTTCGTAAATTGGATGCATTTAACATCCCGGCAGTTGGGATGCCGGTGGTCATGTGACTGACAACGGAATTTCGACACCCCTCAGGAGACCAGCAACTGGGACACTGACAGCCAACATCCCAAAGGTGAGTATTGGGGTGGGGGTTAGGGCCAGGGTGGTAAGGTTAGGGTTAGGCACTAGGGGGTGGTTAGGGTTAGGCACTGGGGGGGGGGGGGTTAGCCGTTGTCAACACCCCCAAAGGGTTAGCCGTAGCCAACATCGCAGGAGGGATAGCCCTAGCCGACTTCCACCAAGGGTTAGGGGAGGCGAAGGTAGGGGAGAAAGGTAAAATACTTACCCCCAACCGGTGTCAGAATTCTCACTGTTGGGATGCTGCGGTCGGTCATGTGACTGCCGGTGCCCCGACCGCTGGCACTACATACCCAACCCTTAGTAAATAATCCGGTAACTATTATCATCCGAACTCAAAGAAATGCAACACCATCCAGAATAGTACATGATGCAATTTCACTCCATCTGGTGAAACAAACAGATGCTTGGTCAAGATGGCACTCATTAGGAGTGCGGTCTAGGTAGTAGGCGCCATCTGGTTCAATCACCCAAAAATGTTAACCCAAGGGGAGCACAAAGCCGCCCGACCCCTGGAAAGTCACTCCACAATTTACTACAACCTTCCCTTTAGGTCCGAGCTTTTGGCTCTGTCATGTCACCTCCAAGATGTATTTTGTATGTATTTTATAAGTGCTAGGTCACACTCCAACGCATTTCATCACTGGGACTTTGTCAGAGGTTGCATAATGGCGTGGTCTAGCACTTTGATGGCGTGACGTGAATCTGCATGCTGCTTTTCCAATTCATGCTGTGCACACTACATTTAAGATTAAAAAAAATTAAAATGTGGTCACAGCGGTGCGCTTAATAACAGTATGCAGCTAGACTGTTAAATACCAACAGGAGGATTCCTCCTTCCTCCACCACACAATACAACCAAGAAATACATAGGGATAACTTATCCAGCGCTACTGTCAAGGCGGTTCTGTTTCAATGTTAATCCTTCCTTGAACCAGTTTGAATCCACATACAGTATACCCAGAACAAATAGAAAAATGTGGATATAGTGTAATACAGTAAATTTAATGACATACAAAATCACATATAAAAACGGGTCATAAAAATGATTCACACTTGAATATTAGTGAGTGGCAGCCTAGATGCCGGTGATAAATAGCATTTACCAGAGGAATATGTACTGGTGTAAGTGTGAGTCCCCGGGTCCCCTACAGATTACATCCGTGCTGATCTCAATCCACTGGTTCCTGCCAGTCACAGCCTCCACCGGTCGTCACTTACAGGTGCTTCCAACGCGTTTCTCCCCCGGCACTGTGGTCTTTTTCAAGGAGTTCCGTGTGTGTAAGTGTGAAGCGTTCACTCCAAATGCTTTAAAAAGGTACAGAGTCCAGTCACGTAACGCTTGCCGCAGCTGATCCCTATACAATAATTTACTACAAATCCCATGATCCTTTGCGGTGGCCAGCGTTAATGTCTATGGGAGTCCATGTGTTTCCGGTTTCAAGGTCCGATACGTCATTTCCGTCCGTTAGCATTCTCAATTCTTTATCCGGATACACAAGTGGTACTTAACATACGTGTTAAAAGCTTCATCCACTTGTAAATTACTATAAATACATATAGATGCTGTGTGTCAGAGGAAATTTAATATAGAGGAAGTCCATACACTGTAAATAAAAAATATATGTATGTATATAAAAATTTGTGTCTTCACCAATAGGAAGAGACGTATAGATCAGAAACAAGAATAAGCCTAATCTATTAACCATTTAATATTACATAAATCAAATGACATTGCTTATAAAAATCCTAAAATTCATAAAAACCATTTGATTTTGAAATCAAGATTTAAACCTCCTGGTTTCAGTGTTCCTAATTCAAAAATAGACCTCATCTCAGCATTTGCCAATTGGCTGCCTAGTTCTCTTTGCCTCCAGTGACCAGAAATCCATTTCAAACCAAAAAAAATCTTAATTTCTGATATGCAGCTATTGTGTTTCTATCTAACGTGTTCTGACAAGGCATGGGTTTGCAAACCTTTTTTTATATTACCTAAATGTTCGCTGATGCGGATTTTTAATGGTCTTGATGTGCGACCTATATAGAATCACCCGCATGAGCATTCTATTCCATATATTAAATTTTTTATATTACAAGTGATCAATTCATTGATTTTCACATTCTTTCCATTGATGTCTACTTCTGTAAGTGTCTTGCCATTGCCCTTTATTTCCCTGCATCCTATGCATGTCCCACATCTATAAAATCCTTTTGATTTCATCAAAGACCCAACCCTCTTTGGTGGACACGAACTCCTAACAATCCTTGAACCAATGTTAGGTGCTTTCCTGTAAATATACTTTGGTTTGTTAGGTATATGGCTCCCAATGATTGGGTCCTTCTTCAAAATACCCCAATGTCTATTTATAATCTTTTCTAAGGACTTTTATTGACTACTGAATGTAGTTATGAATGCCCATTCATGTATAGTAGAATTGGGCTGTTTAGATGAACTGTTATCCAACAAAACACCTCTATCTAACTCTCCCACCTTATCCACCATTTTCTCTATCGTGCTAGTTTGATATCCTGAGGCTGCGAATTTATCTTGCATAATTTTTGCTTGTTTTTTATAGTTCTCATTTTTAGAGCAATTACGTTTTGCTCTTTTTAATTGGCCATCTGGAATTTATCCCAGCCAATTGGTATGGTGACAACTGTTGGCTCTAAGAAATGTACCGGAGTCAGTTGGTTTTGTAAAATATGTGGTTTGTAAACAATTTTCTTCCACATAAATACTAGTAATGTCTAAAAAACTTAATGGAATCCCAGAGACTATGGGCCTACCTGGGGGGTTGGTAGGGTCTTTGTGAATTTTGGGGAGTATGTATATCACTGGTGTTGTCGGTTTGGAGTTCAGTAAAAACTTATACTCCTTTTCTTCTAATACTTTCAGTCTCTTGTATTTCTCTAATAAGACCTCCAGACCCCCAGGTAGGCCCAAAGTCTCTGGGATTAATTCCGCCACATCAAATTTATCTGAATTTATAGATTATTATTTACAGCCTTTGGTTTTAAAAAATCATTCCCATTTAAAAGACACAAAAGAACTTCTCAATTTTTTGAATACCATTGAATGGGAGGAAGGTTTTATTTTAGTAACGGCTGATGTCCGATCATTATACACAATAATAGAACACAAGAAAGGTATAAAAGCTGTGAAAACTTTCTTGGAAGGAAGTCAGCTAGATAAAAAATTACCAGAATTTCTTATTGAAGGAGTACAATTCATCTTAACAAACAATTATTTTGTCTTCAATGCTGATTTTTATCTACAAAAGGTCGGGACTACGATGGGCACCAGGTTCGCTCCAAGTTATGCAAAAATTTTTTGGGTCAATGGGAAAACGAGGTGATATGGAACCATAACCCATTTGGAGCTAACCTGATGTCCTGGTCACACGATATCGATGACGTGATTTTTATTTGGAGAGGACAGCCAGAGGTTTTAACTGAATTTTATCTCTTATCTTAATACCAATGATTTGAATATAGAATTTTCATTTGAAAGTAGCCCATCTTCCATTCATTTTTTAGATGTTACTATTGATGTGGAAGAAAATGGTTTACAAACCACGTGTTTTACAAAACCAACTGACTCCGGTACGTTTCTTAGAGCCAACAGTTGTCATCATCCCAATTGGCTGGGATCAATTCCAGATGGCCAATTAAGAAGAGCAAAACGTAATTGCTCTAAAAATGAGAACTATAAAAAACAAGCAAAAATTATGCAAGATAAGTTCGCAGCCTCAGGATATCAAACTAGCACGATAGAGAAAATGGTGGATAAGGTGGGAGAGTTAGATAGAGGTGTTTTGTTGGATAACAGTTCATCTAAATAGCCTAATTCTACTATACATGAATGGGCATTCATAACTACATTCAGTAGTCAATACAAGTCCTTAGAAAAGATTATAAATAGACATTGGGGTATTTTGAAGAAGGACCCAATCATTGGGAGTCATATACTTAACAAACCAAAGTGTATTTACAGGAAAGCACCTAACATTGGTTCAAAGATTGTTAGGACTTTGTGTCCCCTGAAGAGGGTTGGGTCTTTCCGTGCATATAATGCAGGGAAATAAAGGGCAATGGCAAGAAACTTACAGAAGTAGATATCAATGGAAAGAATGTGAAAATCTATGAATTTATCACTTGCAATATAAAAAATGTTATATATGGAATAGAATGCTCATGCGGGTTAGTCTATATAGGTTGCAAATCAAAACCATTGAAAATCCACATCAGTGAACATTTAGGTAATGTAAAAAAAGGTTTGCAAACCCATGCCTTGTCGGAACATTTTAGACAGAAACACAATATCTGCATATCAGAAATTAAGAGATTTTTTTGGTTTGAAATTGATTTCTGGTCACTGGAGGCAAAGAGATCTAGGGCGTCAATTGGCAAATGCTGAGATGAGGTCTATTTTTGAAGTAGGGACACTGAAACCAGGAGGTTTAAATTTTGATTTCAAAATCAAATGGTTTTTATGAATTTTAGGATTTTTATAAGCAATGTAATTTTATTTATGTATTATTAAATGGTTAATAGATTGGTCTTATCTTTTTTTTATCTATACATCTGTTCCTATTAATGAAGGCACAAATTATTTTATACATACATATATTTTTTGATTACAGTGTATGGACTTCCTCTATATTAAATTTCCTCTGACACACAGCATCTATACTGTATGTATTTATTTATAGTAATTGTGGATGAAGCTTTTAACATGTATGTCAAGTACTACTTGTGTATCCGGATAAAGAATTGAGAATGCTTCCCAGAAGAAAGATCAATTATTATATACGTTACCGTGGTAACGGACGGAAATGACGTATTGGACCTTGAAACCAGAAACACATGGACTCCCATAGACGTAAACGCTGGCCGCTGCAAAGGATCATGGCATTTGTAGTAAATTATTGTAAAGGGATCAGCTGCAGCAAGCGTTACGTGACTGGACTCTGTACCTTTTTAAAGCATTTAGAGGGAACGCTTCACACTTACACACACGGAACTCCTTGAAAAAGACCCCAGTGCCGGGGGAGAAATGCGTTGGAAGCACCTGTAAGTGACGACCGGTGGAGACTGTGACTGGCGGGACCCAGTGGATTGAGATCAGCATGGACGTAATCTGTAGGGGACCCGGGGACTCACTTACACCAGTACATATTCCTCTGGTAAATGCTATTTATCACGGGCATCTAGGCTGCCACTCACTAATATTCAAGTGTGAAGCATTTTTGTGACCCGTTTTTATATGTGATTTTGTACGTCATTAAATTTACTGTATTACACTATATCCACATTTTTCTATTTGTTCTGGGTATACTCTGGATTCAAACTGGTCCAAGGAATGATTAACATTGAAACGGAACCGCCTTGACAGTAGCGCTGGATAAGTTATCCCTATCTATTTCTTGACTACATTTAAGCTGTTTAAACTCAGGGTGGTTATACCACAACCGGTGGTATGTAATTTTTGACCTATTGTTAACTTGTGATTGCCTATTAAATATATACTGATTCATGCACCCTATGTTCTTATTGATTTTCAGAAGAAAAATAAAATAAAATTTATATATACACATACATAAATACATACAATATAGAAAGAGAAAGAGACACACATTGGCTGTTATTCCAAGATTCTAGTTGTTTATCTAATTTCTAAGTGATGCCGTTATGTTGCATGTATCAAGAATTTGAAGGAACAGATAGTCCAGGGAAGGTTAGCATGACACTTAGCATTTGATCCAAGTTCCTCCACTATGGACTCTTTATTTAAGAGGATTGTGAATGGCAAACTAGCTGAATGCTTGAGCACGTAGAGTACACATCAATGCCCTATGTACTCACAGCCCCTGGGGGTAGAAAATTGAGAAGGAATTTGGTACATGCAGTTTAGCACATCACACAGCATTCTACTTTACATACAATGGCATCATTTTCTGGCCAGCATTTTTATTGTTCTACATCTACGAAGATCATCTTACATCACTGAGAACCTCATTCTCATGTACAAAGCACAGACATAAATAGTGATGATGCTCCCTCTAATACAGGGGTGGGCAAATATTTCAGCTGGGGGGCCACTTAAGACTTTCAGTGAATGTTCGAGGGCCACATACAAAATGTTCTCTATATACAATACACAATCACTGTGTGTGTATGTGTGTGTGTGTGTGTGTGTGTGTGTGTGTGTGTGTGTGTGTGTGTGTTTGTGTGTGTGTGTGTATATATATATATATATATATATATATATATACATATATCTATTCCAAAATAGCAGTCCTACACTCCCGGCTCCCCGTTGGGGTATTCGCTCAGGTGCCTTCCTAGGGGTGGTGCAGCCCCAATATATGCAAGTAGCGAAGGCGGCACTCAGAGACTTGCGCACAGCAGGTTAAAAGTGAAGCCACATGGTGTTTAATGAAGTCAACGTTTCGGGGGACGGACACTACAAACGGCACGGCCGCACGGCTGCTGATGGAGCAAGCAACAGCGGATTCCTGCCTGCACCCTTCCTGCCAATGTCACGCGCACCAGACACAGACAGTGAGATCCTGCGCAGCCATTGGACACAGATACTACCTTCTCCTTCCACCGCCCAGCAACCCCCACCTTCGGGCACATTTAGCAGCCTTTAATCATCTGACTCCCTCCCTACCTCCCTGGACATAGACAGCAGCTTCCTCCACATACTTGGCACCCTTGCACACCTCGCCTGGCAGCTCCTGCTGCCAGCCGCTAGTTATTCATGTACTACCAACCTTAGGTGGTGTTTTCTTTCTTCAAAATAGAAATGTGCCGCCCGGATCACTGCGCTTACTTTGACTCCGCCCCTATGCGGCCCAGTGCCTGACGTCAGAGAGGAAATCCCGACCAGCTGCCTTCCCCTATGACGCGATCAGGCTTTCTTCAGTGGCGCCACATCTAGGAGAGTGAGCTGCTGTAGCGCTATGACAAGCAGCTCAGCCACTCGGGCCGCTTGTCATTGCGCACTGGTGGGGGTCAGCACGCTAGGCAGGATCGGTTTGTGGGCTGCATCCGGCCCGCGGGCCGCATGTTGCCCACCCCTGCTTTAATACAATATACTACCTAGCACTGTAAATACTTAAAAACTATAAAAAGTTACCAGCAAGTAACTAGAGATGTAAAACAATTTTAAAAACTATGGGGGGCTTTCAATTAGTGCCGTTTTTTTCGACAAGTTGAAAAAACGAGTGGTCGAAAAATCTGGCACTGGTGAAAACCATGTGAATCGGCGAATTTGCCACTGATACACGTGTTTTGGCAAATTTGCGAGAGTTTCTACTCGTTTTTGGCGCAATTTTCGCCCATGCCGATTCAACAAAAAACAAAAGTGAAATGGTATGTATAAAATGGATTCAAAAATGCCCGAAAACTCCCACAATTGAATACCTTGCGGCGAATTAGTGCCATTTTTTCAACCAGTCGAAAAAAACGGCACTAAACTGAATACTCCCCTATTTCTCATCCTGGTTAGCTGAACTGGTTTTAAAGTTAGAAAAATCAAAGCAAATTTTCAAACTAAAAATGTATTGAAAAAAGTTGAGCTAAATATGAACAATGTGGACAGTTTCAACCAGTGGCGTCTCAACTGGGGTGCGGACCGCACCCGGGTGTCACCCGCCAAGGGGTGACACCAAAAAGACTTCCTGCTTCACGTACCGAGGCAAAGCAGAAAGGGACATCGGCAAGATGTAATGACATCTTGTCTGCCGAAGCGCGCTCCCCCATCTGGCGATGTCCCCCTAAGCACACAGAGCGTCAGCTCAGTGCTGACACGTGTGTCTCCTTCCTGGCCAAGATCACCAGCGCAGTCTGAAACCGGCACCTTCCACAGGCAGGGACAACTCTGTCCCTGCTGTGGTGTATGGGCATCGCCGTGATGCAGCTGTCGAAATCGATACTGACTGTACATACATTGCCCAATACAGGGTACACAGAACTTAACATTACAGTAACTGAAAAACTAAAACAGAGCACAGGTAACAATTAGCACCACAATACAGCTGAGATATAAGGAAGCAAAGGAGTAATCGTGTACTACTAGGGTTGGAAGAGATGAACGGCCATGAGCAAGAGGAGATGCAGATATAGACAGTCGCTGAGTAGGACAGAGCTGTAATTGAAGTGCAAGAGAAGAGGGTTGTGAGAACAGGATGGAAGATGGCCATGCCCCAAGGAGCTCATAATCTCGGGGGAGGGGGAAGACAGACAGGTGACATGAGGTGCGAGCAAGCGGAAGGTGGTCTGATGGCAGGAAGTAAGTGAGGCAGTGATGGACGAGGCATGAGGCAGGGAGTTGGTAGAGTGGTCTCGAGACTAGGCTATGTGGAAGGGTATGCTTTGTTGAACAGCTGGATTTTCAGTGCCTGTTTGAAGCTTTGCAAAGTTGTGTAGAGTCTAATAGATCGAGACAGCTCGTTCCCGTAAAGGGGGGCAGTGCAGGTAAAATCTTGGCTTCGCGCATGGGATGCAGTGACCAGGGTAGAGGAGAGGTGAAGGTCATTGGCCAACCAAAGGGGGCGGGAGGGAGTATGTAGGGAGATGAGGTTGGCGATGTAGGGACAGTGGAGTTACAGAAGGTCTTTCTCTGTAAAGAACTGCTGTATATATGTGCGCTATATAAATAACTGGTAATGGTATCCTGCAAAAACAGCCATGTATTTATGGATTTTCTTCTAATGATAAATATGTAAAACAGCATTGTCTGTGTATTCTGACACTCGAAAGCCCCTCCATATGATGATCTGCCAATGTATTACAGAAAGTTTTATTAATTATAATAATAATAATAATTATTATTATTATTATTATTATTATAAAGTGCTCTTTCTCCAACAGGACTCAAGGCGCTTTACAGACATCATAACAATGCACATAGGTGGTCATTCCGAGTTGATCGCAGCCAGCAAGGTTTTGCTGCTGCTGTGATCAACTAGAACACGCCTATGGGGGAGTGTATTTTAGCTTAGCAGGACTGCGATCACTTGTGCAGCCCTGTTAAGCTAAAAAAATTTCAAGCAGAAGTAGACCAGCCCTGGACATACTTACCCTGTGCGACGATCTCAGCGATGATGGGCCCGGCTTTGACGTCACACCTCCGCCCTCCGTTGTCCTGGACACGCCTGCGTTTTACTCACCACTCCCCGAAAACGGCTCCAAACGGTCCCGATCCGCCCTCCCACGCCTCCTTCCCGTCAATCTTCTCAGCGGTCACCTCTGTGACCGCTTCCGTCGGTAGCCGCGACGCAACCCGGTGACCCCTGTCAACGGGAAATATCGCGCACGCGCATTGCGGCCGATGCGCATGCGCATTCCGCACCCGTTCGCACCGCAGCGAAAAACCGCTGCGTGCGAACGGGTCGGAATGACCCCCATAATACAGAAGATTTAAGTAATACAGCGATATTCAAGCTGCACAGACATAAAAATAAAATAAAAAGTAGAGCGCAAAATAAGCATAATACAGGATTGGTGTAGGCATTTGGGTAATAACTTCCACGGTTGTATATTCCACCCTGACAAGTTTTGACAGTACAGGTATACAATATACAAAAGTCACCCAAACAGCTTTTTAAAACTACTGCCAGCATAACATTGTACATTAAGGAAAAAGTGATAAAGCCTTAGGATGAAAAGATACAATCTCCATTTAAAGGGGCACTGTGAGCTGTATCCGTCATAAAATGACAATCTAACCTATTAATTATGCTCTTGCTGGGAAACGAAGGAAGTAAACAGATATAAACAATCTTCGTAGCATTGAAGTTTCTCTGTTATTTGCTGGCATATTTTGCTCCTTCAGCTGTGTCTGACCTGAAAGGGATACAATAGGTATGGCAGGTCCAGGCCTGCCCGTTACAAGCGTGAGTGAGGGGGGCTGGACGCTGGCCTGGGGAGGAGGCTCCTCAGCCTTTCAGGAATGCAGACTGGCAAGAGGCTAATGTATTGGGACAGAGAGGGCGGGGAGAGGGGGGACAGGTCCTGCGTCATTGCATAGTACAGACAAGTGACATGCACTGTGTGTATTGTTTGCAAACTCTAATTAATCTATTGACAAATATTCATTAACTCTATACCCACAAAGGCCTGTAAATTTCATAGTTTATTAAGGTCTAAGAAATGTCCTGAGAAATTATGCCTTAAAGCTGTATTACTAACATGGAAAGATTTCACCTAAGGTGCTCACTCACCCTAGCCAGAGGTCCTGGGGCTCCCATATTGTGGTGGAGGTAGTATGAGCAGAAAGGCTAGTCACAAACTGCACGAGAGGTTGCGGATTGTGATTGGTCCTTGCGGTCACACCCACAGCCATTTAATTATGGTCAACAAAATTATTTTGTATAAAAACGGAGCACCGAGCCCCCGTGGTGCCAGATAGGGAAAGAGGCTATAAGAAAAAAGCCAAAGTTGTAGTCTAGCTTTAACAAACCTACAAGCAAAACATTGTCAATTGCACAATGTTAATACCATCTTTTAGTTATATGTCTTAGAGAAATGCATTCTATTGAAAGGAAGACATACTGTATATAATATGGCTGTGTGGTCATGGGTATTAAAGGATCATTTTATCCAGAACTAAAAATGTAATGTAGTATATTAGGGTATGATAAATAAAATAAGATAAAATGTAATTTAGCAAGGGATGCAGTTAAAATGCCGGCTGTCGGGATCCTGGCGTTCAGGAGACCGACGGCGGAATACTGACAGGTGGTGGAACACCACCAGGCCCGAAGCGTGGCAAGTGCAGCGAGCCCACGAAGGGACTCACTGCAGGGATTCCACTGTCGGTATACTGACAGCCTGCTTCCCATCTGCCGGTAAATCATACCGGACCCATTTATCAAAGCTTGGAGAGATATAAAGTGGAGGGACATCAACCAATCAGCTTCTGACTGTCATTTTACAGGTTGTGTTTGAAAAATGACAGTTGTTATATTATCCATACTTACCTACTCTCCCTCAAGTTGTGGGAGACTGACAATTTTTCAGGTAGTCCCCAGCACCCACAGATCTACCACATCCTGCCCGCTTCCTGAAGGAGGCACTATGAGGAGATTATACAGGGATTCTCCCAGGGCTTCTCCAAGACAGGAGATTTAAAAAGTAGGCAACTATGACTTTATCTCTCTCTCTCTCTCTCTCTCTCTCTCTCTCTCTCTCTCTCTCTCTCTCTCTCTCTCGATCGAGCCTTTGATAAACCTTACTCCATGTAGAAGAGTTGCAGCAACAGGTATATTGTTCTGTTTTTACTGATCTTATCCAACTCTGTCTACAATTCCATTTTTTTCTTTTGGTTGAATTTTTCTTTACAGTTCCTCCAGAATAATACATATTTAAATTAGAGACATAGGGGTAGATTTACTAAAGCTTCTAAAACAGACAAGTGGCAATGTTGCCCACATCAACCAATCAGATTCTGCCTGTCGTTGTCTAGAATGCAATAGAGTAATGATAGCTAGAATCTGATTGGTTGCTATGGGCAACACCTCCTGTCTGTTTTAAAAGCTTTAGAATCCTTTATTATTAGTCAAATTTATGCCCTCATTTGTCAAACAGTTTTTGTTCTTAAATTTCGTAGAGAGAACTAAAAAAAGTGGAGGAGGAGCCAGCCTTGCCTTCCAGTGTACAATATATACATAAATATAGTGGAAAAAGGGGGGGGGGGGGGGGGGGGGGGGACCTGGACTGCACATCCTATTACTAAAGCTATCAAGAGGTGCTATCATGCTGAGGCTTCTAATACTATGCTGGAGGAAGAGAGATGCAGATGCACACTCCTAGCACTAAGAACACTGATAGTAAAAATAATTTAAATAAACCCTCACAATTAACATGGAGTATAATTGAAGTTCTTAGCACACATTTGCGCTCTCGTAGTCCGTAGTGGTAACTGGGGATCTGTACTTTAGTACCATGGGGTATAGATTGGGTCCACTGGAGCCTGGCACTTTAAAACCTTTAGTGTGTATGTGTGTGCTGGCTCCTCCCCTCTATGCCCCTCCTACCAGACTCAGTCTAGGAAACTGTGCCCGAGGAGACGGACATACCACGAGAGAAGAAAACAGGTACAACAGCGGTGAGGCACTAAGCCAACACACAACCATAACCAAAAGGAGGGCGCTAACCAAAACAGAGGATAGCAACACCAAAGCTATCTTAACAACAAAATGGGACCGCAATGGCAGGCCAACCAAACACTTACTCAGGTAAGCAGGAATCGAAGCACTAAGGCAGGCACCCAGTATCCACTACGGACTATGAGAAAAGGAATTACCGGTAGGTATTAAATTCCTATTTTCTCTTACGTCCTAGTGGATACTGGGGATCTGTACTTTAGTACCATGGGGAAGTCCCATAGCTCCCAAATGGGTGGGAGATTGCTGAGACCCCTGTAACACCGCCTGACCAAACTGAAGGTCATCCTTGGCCAAGGTGTCGAACTGACCAAGTAGCAGCTCGGCACAACTATAAGGTCAAGACACCCCGGGCAGCCGCCCAGGAAGAGCCCACAGATCTCGTCAAGTGTACCTGAATAGAAGTCGGCAAAGGCAAAGCCGCTGAAGTAGAAGCTTGTTGAATGGTCAACCTGAGCCAATGAGCAATGGATTGCTTAGAAGCCGAATTACCAATCTTGGTGGCATCATAAAGGACAAACAACGAGTCAGATTTCCGATGACGAGCAGTCCGTTTGACATAAATCTTCAAACCAACGGAGGCATCAGACAACACCGGAACCACAATGGGTTGATTCACATGAAAAGCTGACAACGCTTTTGGCAAAAACGGAGGTCGGGTCCTGAGTTCCGACCTGTCTTCATGAAAAATCAAATAAGGGCTCTTACAGGATTAGGCCCCCAATTATGAGACACGTCTGGCAGACGCCAATCCTAATAACATCACTGTCTTCCAGGTGAGAAATTTCAACTCCACCCTATGTAAGGGTTCAAACTTCAAACCAGTCCGAGTGAAGAAAGGACAGAACCACATTGAGATCCCACGGAGCTGTGGGAGGTACGAAGGGCGGTTGCATATGAAGAACTCCTTTTTTTTCTTCAAATATGTTTATTGAATAAATATAGACAATGGAAAAAGTACTCGCGCATACAGGTCGGCAGACTGATAACAAATAAAGACAGTGTTCCACATTAGTATCGTGCAAATATGAGGAGCCGCAAAGAGACAATAGCAAAGCATCATATACATACAGAAGAAAACCACTAAGTATTGGGAGGAAAAGTTGACGTTGTATAGGATCCCACAGCTGTTGGATGAAGCCTCATCCTAAAAAGGTGGGGAGCCTCCCTCTAGCGTAGCCAAGTTGTACCAGGAAGTGAGATGGACTATACCACAAAGAAATTCCTTATCTTCAATAGATAGGGAAAGCACATAGGGCAACCAAATGTCAAAGAATTTTTGAGTTCTAGATTTCAAATCTAAAGAGCATTCTATCCATTCCATCCTGTAAACATGAGCTAATCTAGGCAGCATAAGTGAGAGAGGGATGGGAGTAGTCTGGATCCATTGGGATAATATAGTTTTTTTTAACCACTACTGCTATTTTAGTAAATAGTAATCTAGTGCCTTTATTATGCTGAGAAAGGGAGGGTTGGGTATAATAGTTCCACATTGCCCACGGCAATGTGATAGTAAAAGGAATATGAAGAGTGTTATTCACATAGGACTGGACAGTTGTCCAAAAGGAATGAACCACTGAACAAAGCCATAAACAATGGAGAATATCGGCCTCAGGAAGGCGGCACTTAAAACAATTAGAGTTATCTGCCACTCCTGTGATAAACCTAAGTTTTGGGGAATAGTATGTACGATGTAGAATCTTATATTGCATTTCAGCAAACGAAGAAGAGAGTAGCTGTTTATTCAATGTAGCCGAAGCCTTAACAATAGTTTGCAAGGGTAGATCTGGGGAAGAGTCCCTCCATTTTGCCATGCATGTGGACATAGTGGTAATGTCAATTGTCTTTCTAACCTGTTCATACAATAATGAGGTAAGGAAGGGGGTACCTATATGGGTTTTTATCAAGATATCAAACATTGTAGAGTGGTTTGATTGTTTCAGATCAGTTAACAGTCGTGTCACAAAACTACGGGCCTGGAATTAGGCGAATATGGGGATCTGAAGATTTGGGAATAGCTCCTGAAGTCTGGCCAGGGTGCGGGTAGAGGTGAGACTATCATCCCTCAAATGATACGCCAAACGGAGTCCATGGAGATGCCAAGTCCAAAACATTGCGTGCGGTTTACCATTTTGAAAATCACGATTATACAGTAATGGTGAGAAAATAATGCGAGTACAGGATAATCCTAACCGCTTACGTGAAATAAGCCGAGCCATACAGGGGTTACACAACAGTGGGTTATCCTTAACCACTACGGGTAAAAAGGGTGATGGAGTATGTAAAATAGAAAGCAGAGAACAATCGGTAAGAAAGCCCCATTCAATATCTAAATTAACAAAGTTAGAGGCCTCTCCCACCCAGTCCAGAGCACACCGTAAATTAGAGGCTATCGCATAGTCTTGTATGTTGGGAAGATTAATGCCCCCCAATGACAACAGCTGCTGCAATTTCAGCAGTGATATCTGAGGGCGTTTACCCACCCATATGAATTTGGATAATGCCTTATTAATAGAGGCAATATCTTTTTTAGTCAGTAAGAATGGCAGCATCTGGACTGGGTACAAAAGCCTAGGGAAAGAAATAATTTTAAATAAATGGCATCTACCAATATAAGATATTAGCAAAGTCTCCATTTTTCAAAGTCTTTCAACATCTGAGCTATAAAGTGGGAATAATTGATAGTATAGAGTTTGGAAAAATCACTAGGAAATTTCAGACCCAAATACAATAAATGGTCCTGGCCCCAAACGAAAAGGAAAAGAGGATCCCCAACCTTATTTAGCTGCAGTATGTAAAGCCAAGGCTTCCGTTTTATTAAAATTAATAAGGAAACCTGACACCTGGTGGAAATCAGCTAGAATACCTTGCAGGGAAGGGAGTGCCTGTTTCGGGTTACTAAGATATAAGAGTAAGTCATCCGCAAAGGGCGAGACTTTTACTTCCGTATCGCCTAGTCTAATACCCTGCCACGTCGTGTCTTTAAAAAATACGCGAATCAAGGGATCAAGCGCCAAGTTAAATAATAGTGGCGAAAGGGGGCAACCTTGACGGGTACCCCGGAACAATGTGAAAGGTCCAAAATTTAACCCATTAATAGTCAAATGAGCTACCAGCAATGAGTACAACATGTTAAATATAGCAATAAATTTCAGGCCAAACTGTTGAGCATGGAGTAAACGTGAGATATGTGACCAAAAACCTTATCGGCGTCGCAACTGACAATGATGGCATCTTTGTTACCTAATTGGTGATAACGATGCATTGCCGCTACCAACATACGTATGTTGTGGACCGAATTTCTTCCCTTCACAAAACCATTTTGGGCTGGATGCAATATTCAAGGGAGAAAGCCCTGCATTCGCTGTGCTAATAATTTTGTAAATAATTTCAGGTCTTGATTTAATAAAGAAATGTGCCTATAAGATTGGACCTGTGTAGGATCTTTACCAGGTTTCGGAATAACTATGATTTTAGCCTCAGTAAAGTGTGGAGGGGGTTGTTCTCCAGAAAGCAGAGAATTAAACAAAATAAGCAGGTGGGGCAATAAACGGTCTAAAAGGAGGTGATAATACTCAGCACTAAAACCATTGGGGCCCGGGGATTTACCTTTGGCCAAAGACCTGATCAAAAAGGACAATTCTACGTCCGTTATCGGTGCAGTTAAAAAGTCCTTTTCCTCTTCTGTAAGAACAGGTAAGTCCGCCTTAGAGAGGAACCGCGTGCCTTCAGATGGACAATCAGGAGGAGAGTCATACAGCAACTGGTAATAGTCCCTAAATCGATCAGAGATACCAGACGAGTCTGTAACCGGGCGTCCAGTCAAAGGGTCAATTTGTAATATATACGAGAAGGGGCGGTGTGGGAACAAACAAGGTTAGCAAGCAATCTCCCTGATTTATTGCACCCATTTGCTACATTGAATGTCATGGGTAAATTGGGCCCGTTCATAACACAAAGCATCAGATGAGTGTTTAGCAGCTAAGTATTGTTGACGAAAGGCAATAGAGTCCGACCATAGCATCGCATTATATGACATCGTCAACAATTTGCTATGATCCTCAATTACTTTTAAAAGTCGTCTCCATTTCCTGGCCACATATTCCATTATTTGGCCTCTAATTACTGGTTTTGCCGCAGCCCAAAACAAATTAATATCGTCCAGGTGACCTGCATTATCCTGTTCATAATTACAAAATGCTGTCACCAGGTGGTTACGGAAATCAGTGGACTTAGCTAAGTAGGCAGGAAACTTCCAATTATAAGAAGTAGTCAGGGGGTCTTTAAGAGAAAGGGTTACCCAAACCGACGAATGGTCTGAAAGAGCGATAAGACCTATACCGGAGTCGACCACCCTACTATATAATGTGTCTGAAAGCAACCAAAAATCTATTCGGGAAGATGTATGGTGGGGGTGACAATAAAATGTGTAGTCTCGCAAGACCGGGTGTTGGCATCTCCACGGATCGCATAACTTCAAAGATTCTATCAGCAAAGCCAGAGAGGAGACATCTCCCTCCACACCCTGACCAGAAGAGCGATCCAAACCCCCACAGATAACACAATTAAAATCGCCACCAAGCAATATTTCCCCCTCCGCCCAAGCCTTCAATTTTGAATACAAATCCATAAAAAATGGTCTCGTCGAGCCTGTTGGGGCGTAGATCCGCCAATGTGTACAAGGAACCCAAAAGAGAAAGTTT
Source organism: Pseudophryne corroboree (assembly GCF_028390025.1). Lineage (NCBI taxonomy): Eukaryota > Metazoa > Chordata > Amphibia > Anura > Myobatrachidae > Pseudophryne > Pseudophryne corroboree. The sequence continues at coordinate 451,416,740 of NC_086446.1, forward strand.
TATAAAGGGAAAATTACCCTCTGGATCCGACCACGTATCCTTAATTGTATAGGGCAAATGTTTCCTAAATAAGATCAATACTCCCCTACGTTTAGCAGTAAATGAAGCAGCTTTAAATTCTCCCACTCATGATCCCTTAAGTACATTTGGGTCTTTGACATCCCAGTGGGTCTCCTTTAAAAACGTAGTGTCTGGCTTAAGACGTTTCAAGTATATTAACACTTTGCATCTCTTGATAGGGGAATTGAGTACCTCTACATTCCAGGAAACAAATTTTAGAGAGGACTGAGTCCTAGTGGAGCCATCAATCAAATTAGCTATACTATCCTATAACTGTCACAACTGAGGGTTTTAGCTGACAGGAGGAAGCCTCAGTTGTAGGGGCTGAGAGGAACTTAAACCGGGGAGGTTTAATCAGACCCCTGGACATGTAAGTGTTAAAAGGAAACCCGAAGGTGTGACCATGACAACCAGGTAAAAGTAAATTAAAAGTTTATTGACAAACTCCGTGTAACAACAGACAGCAAATAATAAAAATGGCAATGATAATTAATATGATTCCTGGAGCACTCTGACCATGAAATGGTTACACAGGACACTGGTAGGTTAAGAACAGTTGTTAAAGTCCTTAGATGCAATAACCTTACCAGGCCTGGCTGTAGTAGTGAAGATATCCAAGGAACATGCCAGTAGATGGAACAGATGAAGCTGGTAACTTGAATCAGCTGTTGTAATTGCTGGATAGAACCAGCCAGATGGTAAGACACGGAGTGGATGCGAAATGGAATCAGCCAGATGATAAAGTCACTGAATGAATGCTGGGTGGAACCAGCCAGGTGATGAAACACGGAGTTAATATAATAAGATGCTAGGGAGCGTGGAAACAGAGGAGTTGAAGGATGATTACCGGTGGTAGTGGATACTGCTGGAAGCAGATGAAATAGCTGGAAGCTGGAAACTGGATCAGCCACGGAGGACTGCAGAGTCAGGCTGCACCGCAGGATGGTAGGCAGGTGCGGGTCTCTTTAGTGGATGCTGGAGACAGGAGCTGGAACCTGGAAACACAACCACAGGAGAGAGACTGGAACAAGGTATGACAAACAAAGCACTGACCATTTCCTGGACCAGGCACAGGATACTTATACCTGCAGCAACGCAGGTATTGGCTGGGCAATTATGCAGATTTCCAGAGGCAGTGGATTGGAGGAACTGAAGCATGTGATTAAATCCAACATGGCTGCGCCCATGTTAGAACTTGGAGGGAAAACTGGTTTAGGAAACCATGTGGAAACATAACTGCAATGGCGGCGCCGGCCGCAGAGGACAGGAGACGCCAGACTAAGAAATGTATGCTGATACTCATGGATGACAACGGAGGCCGCGGCAGGCATGGAACACCACACTGACAACCTGCACCTATAACACAGGAGCGGCGGCGGAGGCCGCGGAGAATGGGAGATGCCATGCAGGATTCAAACATCGCGCCGCTGTGACAGCATCTCAGCGTGACAGGAGGGATGTGCAGTATGTGGACACAGATGAGATCCGGCCTTGGAACGCTGAGCGAGCCTCAGGAGACATCTGAAAGGCAGGTAATGGCGTCCAGATACCCGGATTGTGACAGCACCCCCCCCCCTTTAGGAGTGGCCCCAGGACACTTCTTAGGCTTTAGAGGAAACTTCGAGTGGAAATTCCGGACCAAGGCAGGAGCATGGACATCAGACGCATTGGTCCAAGAGCGTTCTTCAGGACCATAGCCCTTCCAGTCAATAAGATACTGCAACTGACCGTAACGGAAACGTGAGTCCAGAATCTTGGCCACCTCATACTCGATTCCCCGTTGAGTCTGAACTTTAGGAGTTGGAGGAAGTGCAGAATGAAACCGATTCAGGATCAGCGGTTTCAACAGGGAAACATGGAATGTCCTGGGTATTTTCAAAAAGGGAGGTAACTGGAGTCTGTAAGCAACAGGATTGATGACTTGTTCAATTTTAAAAGGACCGATGTAACGAGGAGCAAATTTCATGCTGGGAACTCTCAACCTCAAATTCTTTGTGGACAACCATACTCGATCACCCACCTTAAGAGCAGGAACCGCTCTACGCTTCCTATCGGCAAACTTCTTGTACCTAAATGAGGCTTTAAGCAGGGCTGTGCGGACATTCTTCCAGTTGTTTGAAAACTGACGCAAGGTGACATCCACTGCTGGAACAGAAGTTGCTGGAAGCGGTTGAAATTCTGGAACCTTAGGGTGAAATCCATAGTTGATGAAGAATGGTGTTGAGGAGGATGAGGAATGGTATTGATTGTTGTGGCTAAACTCGGCCCAAGGAAGGAGTTGAACCCAGTCATCTTGGGAGGAAGACACGTAAATGCGGAGGAAGGCCTCCAAGTCCTGATTCACCCTCTCGGTTTGACCATTGGTCTGAGGATGGTAAGCTGTAGAAAACTTTAACTTGACTTGGAGGGCTTGACACAAACTTCGCCAAAATTTGGCTACAAATTGTACTCCACGATCAGAGATGATCTCTTCAGGGAGACCGTGAAGTTGGAAGATCTCTTGGATAAACACTTGAGCCAACTTGGGAGCTGACGGAAGACCGGTAAGGGGTATGAAATGTGCCATCTTGGTGAACCGGTCAACTACCACCCAGATGGTATTAAACTTGTTGCATATAGGCAGATCTGTGACAAAGGGGGTCATTCCGAGTTGTTCGCTCGCAAGCTGCTTTTAGCAGATTTGCACACGCTAAGCCGCCGCCTACTGGGAGTGAATCTTAGCATATTAAAATTGTGAACGAAAGATTAGCAGAATTGCGAATAGACACTTCTTAGCAGTTTCTGAGTAGCTCCAGACTTACTCGGCATCTGCGATCAGTTCAGTGCTTGTCGTTCCTGGTTTGACGTCACAAATACACCCAGCGTTCGCCCAGACACTCCTCCGTTTCTCCAGCCACTCCCGCGTTTTTCCCAGAAACGGTAGCGTTTTTTCACACACTCCCATAAAACGGCCAGTTTCCGCCCAGAAACACCCACTTCCTGTCAATCACATTACGATCACCAGAACGAAGAAAAAACCTCGTAATGCCGTGAGTAAAATACCAAACTGCATAGCAAATTTACTTGGCGCAGTCGCACTGCGGACTTTGCGCATGCGCATTAGCGACTATTTGCTCCGTTGCGACAAAAAAATAACGAGCGAACAACTCGGAATGACCCCCAAAGTCCATCGACAAATGGGTCCACGGTCGACTGGGAACAGTTAATGGAACCAGTTGCCCCGTAGGCGACTGGCGGGGGACTGTGTGTTGGGCACACTTTGGGCAAGAGGCAATAAACTCCTTGACGTCTTTCTTCAGAGTTGGCCACCAGTAGGACCTAGAGATAAACTCAAGGGTTTTCTGAATGCCTGTATGTCCGGCAAAACGGGAAGCATGGGCCCAATGCATGAGCTTCTTCCTCAACACCAGGCTTCACAAAACTTTTCCCTGGTGGGGGCGTAGAGTCCATCCCTACCGTGGAGAATGCCAACGGATTAATAATAGGATGCTTGTCTGAAGACTCTGACTCGTTTTCTTGCTCCCAAGAGCGGGAAAGGGCATCGGCCTTGCGATTCTGAGAGCCCGGACAGAACTGGAGCTTAAAGTCGAACCTGGAAAAGAAAAGTGCTCATCTGGCCTGACGAGGGTTAAGACATTGTGCGCCTTTCAGGTATAAAAGATTCTTGTGGTCGGTAAGTATCGTGATTGAATGAGAAGCTCCTTCCAACAGATATCTCCACTCCTCTAGAGCGAGCTTGATGGCTAGCAACTCTTAGTCGCCAATGGCATAGTTGCGCTCTGCTGGGGAGAACTTCTGGGAGAAGAAACTGCAAGGATGTAGATGGCCATCTTTAGCCCTCTGAGATAACACCGCTCCTATTCCAACGGAGGAGGCATCCACCTCTAAGATGAAAGGAGAGTCGGTGTCGGGCTGTTTCAGAACTGGTGCAGAGATGAAACGTTGTTTTAGAAGATGAAAAGCTTGCGTAGCTTCTTCAGACCACTTGGACAGGTTAGCACCCTTCTTGGTTAATGCAGTGATAGGTGCCACAATGGTGGAAAAGTCTCGTATGAACTTTCTGTAATAATTGGCGAACCCTAAGAACCTCTGGACCCCTTTGAGGGTTAAGGGTATCGGCCAATTCTGGATTGCTTGTAGTTTCTCAGGATCCATCTCTAGTCCGGAACCGGACACAATGTAACCTAGAAACGGAATGGATTTAACTTCAAAGACACATTTCTCCAAATTGCAATAGAGATGATTGACACGGAGACGGGACAGAACCTCCTTTACCCAGAAACGATGTTCCTCTAGATTATTGGCAAAGATGAGGATATCATCTAAATAAACCACGACATGGCGGTATAAGATGTCTCTGAAGATCTCATTCACGAAATGCTGGAAGACAGCTGGAGCATTGCTCAATCCGAAGGGCATGACGAGGTACTCATAATGTCCATCACGGGTGTTAAAGGCGGTCTTCCACTCGTCACCCTCATGGATCCGGATGAGATTGTAGGCACCCCTCAAATCCAACTTTGTAAAGATGGTTGCTCCGCTGACTCTATCGAAGAGCTCTGTAATCCAAGGTAAAGGATACCGGTTCTTGACGGTAATGTCGTTCAGACCTCTGTAATCGATGCACGGTCGCAGACCACCGTCTTTCTTCTTAACAAAGAAGAAGCCTGTGCCAGCTGGAGATGAAGAAGGTCGGATAAAACCTTTCGCCAGGTTCTCTTTGATGTACTCCTCCATGGAGTGCGTCTCAGGCAGAGACAACGGGTAAGTTCGGCTTCGAGGTGGAACCTTCCCTGGAATGAGATCAATTGGGCAGTCCCATTCTCTATGAGGAGGAAGGATATCAGCAGAAGCTTTACTGAACACGTCCGTGTAGTCTTGATATGGAGGAGGTGGAACATCAGACGACCTGGGGAAAGAAGAACAAACAGGAAGCACTTTGAACAAACAAGTCTTTGCACAGGAGGGACCCCATGCTAGTATTTGCGTAGTTGTCCAGTCAATCGACGGATTGTGGAGACGGAGCCATGGAAGGCCCAAAACCACTGGATGTGTGGCTCTTGGAATCACTAGGAAGGAAATAAATTCTGCATGAAGAACTCCCACTCTCAGACGAACTGGTAGAGTCCTTAGAGAAATAACTGCGTCAAAAATCTTGCTGCCATCTACTGCAGTTAAGGAGATGGACGAAGGAAGTCTCTCGGTGGGTAGGGACCACCGTTTAACATAAGCTTCGGTTATGAAATTCCCAGCTGCTCCGGAATCAAGGAGGGCAATGACGTTCCTGTAACGTTGAACAATTTGGAGCGAGACTGGGAGATTACAATCATGAGGAGATGGAGAGGAGATCATTACTCCTAGCTGGCCCTCTCCTTGGTGAGCTAGGATTGGGAGTTTCCCGGACGTTTGGGACAGGCATTGATAATGTGAGACGGAGCTGCACAATACAGACAGAGAGACTCAGAGAGACGTCTTCGGCGCTCAGCGGGAGATAGACGGGAACGGACAATTTGCATGGGCTCATCCTTGGATGGAGACGGATGATGAAGAGAAGGAGCAGAAGATGTTGGAGCAGACGATCTTCCTCGCTCAGTTGCTCTCTCTCTGAAACGTAGATCAACCTTCGTGCAAAGAGAAATTAGCTCATCCAACTTAGAGGGCAAGTCTCTGGTAGCTAACTCATCCTTGATGCGTTCTGATAAGCCATGCCAGAATGCAGCATACAGGGCCTCGTCGTTCCATGCCAGTTCAGATGCCAGGATTTTGAACTGTATGAAATACTGTCCCACAGTACGTGTTCCCTGGCGTAAACGGAGAATCTCAGATGAAGCAGAGGTTACCCGGCCTGGCTCGTCGAAGATGCGCCAGAATGTTGCCACAAAGTCCGTATAGGAGGACAGCAGGGGATCAGACTTCTCCCATAAAGGTGATGCCCAGTCAAGGGCTGAGCCGCTGAGAAGGGAAATGATATAGGCAATTTTAGTACGGTCACTGGGGAAATTGCCAGGCTGAAGCTCAAAGTGGATTTCGCATTGGTTAAGAAATCCCCTGCAGAACCTTGGAGATCCGTCAAATTTTGCTGGCGTTGGGAGATGAAGACGTGGAATGGAAATGGGTAAGGTGGGTGGGGTTACAGCTGGTGTCACTGTTGTGGACGCACCGGACGTGCCAGGTCCACGGAGGGTCATTTGAATCCCGTCCAGCCGCGTAGAGAGATCCTGGAGACAGCGGATGATGTGGCCTTGTGCAGCCTCCTGATGTTCAAGTCGGGCTGCCAGTTCTTGCATCGGCCTGGCCGCTTGATCCTGGTCTCCGGCTGGATTCATATGGTCAGTGCTTACTGTCACAACTGAGGGTTTTAGCTGACAGGAGGAAGCCTCAGTTGTAGGGGCTGAGAGGAACTTAAACCGGGGAGGTTTAATCAGACCCCTGGACATGTAAGTGTTAAAAGGAAACCCGAAGGTGTGACCATGACAACCAGGTAAAAGTAAATTAAAAGTTTATTGACAAACTCTGTGTAACAACAGGCAGCAAATAATAAAAATGGCAATGATAATTAATATGATTCCTGGAGCACTCTGACCATGAAATGGTTACACAGGACACTGGTAGGTTAAGAACAGTTGTTAAAGTCCTTAGATGCAGTAACCTTACCAGGCCTGGCTGTAGTAGTGAAGATATCCAAGGAACATGCCAGTAGATGGAACAGATGAAGCTGGTAACTTGAATCAGCTGTTGTAATTGCTGGATAGAACCAGCCAGATGGTAAGACACGGAGTGGATGCGGAATGGAATCAGCCAGATGATAAAGTCACTGAATGAATGCTGAGTGGAACCAGCCAGGTGATGAAACACGGAGTGAATATAATAAGATGCTAGGGAGCGTGGAAACAGAGGAGTTGAAGGATGATTACCGGTGGTAGTGGATACTGCTGGAAGCAGATGAAATAGCTGGAAGCTGGAAACTGGATCAGCCACGGAGGACTGCAGAGTCAGGCTGCACCGCAGGATGGTAGGCAGGTGCGGGTCTCTTTAGTGGATGCTGGAGACAGGAGCTGGAATCTGGAAACACAACCACAGGAGAGAGACTGGAACAAGGTATGACAAACAAAGCACTGACCATTTCCTGGCCCAGGCACAGGATACTTATACCTGCAGCAACGCAGGTATTGGCTGGGCAATTATGCAGATTTCCAGAGGCAGTGGATTGGAGGAACTGAAGCATGTGATTGAATCCAACATGGCTGCGCCCATGTTAGAACTTGGAGGGAAAACTGGTTTAGGAAACCATGTGGAAACATAACTGCAATGGTGGCGCCGGCCGCAGAGGACAGGAGACGCCAGACTGAGAAATGTATGCTGATACTCATGGATGACAACGGAGGCCGCGGCAGGCATGGAACACCACACTGACAACCTGCACCTATAACACAGGAGCGGCGGCGGAGGCCGCGGAGAATGGGAGATGCCATGCAGGATTCAAACATGGCGCCGCTGTGACAGCATCTCAGCATGACAGGAGGGATGTGCAGTATGTGGACACAGATGAGATCCAGCCTTGGAACGCTGAGCGAGCCTCAGGAGACATCTGAAAGGCAGGTAATGGCGTCCAGATACCCGGATCGTGACAATAACTACTCTAGGCCACAAAAGTATCAAGAAAATGGGAAACATGGAGTGTCCGTCCCGTCCCAGCGAGCGGGCGGAAACAGAAATATGAGTACCTAGAGTGTCGTGTCAAACCTGTATACAAACACCACAAATTCAAAACAATAAACCAAATAATCGAGTTTCGAAACATCATATAACTTTTCTGAACCCAAGAGGGCAATCTATAAGATCGTCAATATCGGAAACAGCGATAGCAGGGCCAGAGGAGAAGGGACAGTGGGAATACGAAGAGAGCATAGAATAACATAATAATGTCAGCAAAACATCGGTGATATTGATATAAGAAAACAGTGTGGGGTAAATTTACTAAGGTGGGAGTTTTTTAGAACTGGTGATGTTGCCTATAGCAACCAATCAGATTCTGTCTATTATTTTCTAGAAGCAGCTTGATAAATGTTAAGTAGAATCTGATTGGTTGCTATGGGCAACATCACTAGTTCTAAAAAAAACTCCCACCTTAGTAAATTTACCCCTGTGTATCCACATATACAGCAAAACCTGTATCAGTGTAAACAATAAGATATAGGACTCAATAACAGTATAACAATATCCCAGAGGCAGCCACACAATAACAAATATTGAGAAACATACGGTGGCGGCAATGAGAATCAATAAAAGTAAAGAACCTGTATGAAGAAAAAATAAAAGATAATAATGCAAACAAAACTACTCAAGGTCAGTCCTCATCCGATCTGCGTGTCGAGGATCCTGATGAGAGGGAGTCCGCAAAATTCCTTGCCGCTTGGGGCGATTCAAGAAAATGGGGTTTGCCGTTGTGAAAGACACAAAGTTTTGCAGGATACAGTAACGAAAATCGGCATCCCAAATCAAATAATTTCTTACAGGTCGGGGCAAATCCACATCATTTCATAGCCACCAAATAGGAAAAGTCTTGGAACAGCAGTAGCTTTGCACCCTGATAGCGAAGATCCGTACACTTATGATAAACTTCCCACAGACGCATTTTATCGGCATAATTCAGGATCCTCAAGATCACTGGGCGAGGGCGATCCCTAGAATTTTGTCTGTCAGGGCCCACTCGATGCACCCTCTTCACCAACAGCGAGGAACCAGCCGGGACACATCCCAATTCTTGCGGCAGCCACTCGGATACCAGCAGCATCAGATCTGCATGTTTAACTGATTCGGGGAGGCCGATGAGGCAGATATTATTTCTACGATTTCTGTTCTCTAAATCTTCTAGTTTGTCCGCCATGGATTACACCGATTTCTCCTGGTCAGACAAAGTGGCCCTGGCTGTTGTAAGTTCGTCCTCCAAATCCAAGATACGTTGCTCAGCTTCAGAGAGATGCTGATCGTGTTTATAGAGAGCTGAGTCAATAGAATATTTCAGTGACGCTAGCTTCTGGTCCAAAAGCGATGCCAGGAGAGTGGTGAGGTCGTGAGAGGTTAGACAGCCAGTGACGGCAGGAGAATTAGTGTCATAGGCTCGGTCCCCAACAACGTCTCCAAGCCGATTACCAGGAGAGATAGGAGAAGCGGTAGACGGGGTGTCCCTGCCACGGCCCTTGCCCGTCTGGTACCCCTTAGTACCTCTTGGAGGTCTGGCCATGTATTTAACCATAATTACTGCAGTGGTGGAGACAAATGAGGATTGCTGAGATCAAACAAAAGTGAAAATATTGTATTTCAAAGCACTAGGCATTAGACAGCCTGGCCAGCCAGATGCTATCAATACCTAAGGTGGTGCCATAATTATCCCTGTCCACTGCTCCCTGTTTCCACCAGTCCATGGTGTGAGCAATGGAAAAAGTTGAAAAGGTGGAGGGGGGGGGGGGGGGGGCACCCTGTAACCAGGGCAGTATGGTCACCAGGAAGCAGGGATACAGCTAGGAATAGGGTAGAAAGGGATGGTGCAGCTTACCCCAGAAGACACAGTCATTGATGGTGTAGTAAAGTGCACTGCAGCACCAGGTACAAACACTGCTTTTCAGGGCCCTCAGCCGAGAGCCCCACTGCCTGACCATCCCTGTTGTCTTGCTGAGCCCTCACCAGGTCCTGGAGAGCTTGCAGAGATGTGTATACGCCGGCCGGCGTGCAGCTGAGAAGGCCCGGACCGGAGCTCCATACTCGAGGGCGCGGCTTCACCCAGGAAGGTAGGCCGCAACCCGCGGGAACCGATCCCTGTAGTCCCTGGCTCCGCGCGCCTACCGCCCAATTCCCTGTGCTGTGCTGGCCCAAAGTATATGCGGGTAAAGTGCCTAAGCCCACTGTAGCTCCTCTCCCAGAGTGATAAAGGGAGATGGGCTCCGGAGCTCAGCGGCAGCACGTCCTTTATCAATGCCCGCTAGGCCACCATGAAGAACTCCTTTAAGGAATGTTTGCACTTCCGGCAACATGGCAAGTTGTTTCTGGAAGAAAATAGAGAGCGCCGAAATCTGGACTTTGATGGAACGTAAACGTAGGCCCATATCCACTCCCGCTTGCAGGAAAAGTAGAAAGCGACCCATTCTAAATTCCACGGGAGAAACCTCTCTACATTCACACCATACTTTTTCCAGATATGATTATAATGTTTAGACGTAACCACTTTCCTGGCCTGGACCATGGTGGAAATAAACCCGGGACGGAAGACCTTTTCTAGCTAGAATCTCCCTCTCAACTTCCAAGCCGTCAAATGTAGCCGCTGTAAGTCTGGATAGATGAACGGACCTTGTTGAAGATCCTTTTGAAGCGGCAGAGGACAGGGATCCTCCAAAACCATGCTTAGGAGGTCCGAGTACCACGCCTGTCGAGGCCAATCTGGGGCAATTAGAATTGCTTGAACACTATCCCTTCTTAGTCTTTTTTTAACCCTTGGGATTATCGGTAGAGGAGGGAACAGGTACACAAACTCGTACGTCCATGGTGTCATCAGCACATCCACTGCTACAGCCTGCAGATCCTTGTTCTGGAACAGTAACGGCATAGCTTCTTGTTGAGCTGAGAAGCCATCAGATCTATCTGTGGATGGCCCCACCAGTGAATTAACTGTTGAAACACCTGGGGATGTAGGCCCCATTCCCCCGGATGGAGGTCGCGTCTGTTGAGGAAGTCCGCTTCCCAGTTGTCCACTCCTGGAATAAATATGGCCGATATGGCCCTTGCGTTGGTGTCCGCCCAGACGAGTATTATTGACACTTCTTGCATTGACGCTCTGCTTTTTGTTCCTCCTTGTTGGATTATGTACGCCACCATCGTAGTGTTGTCCAATTGAACTTGGATCGCCTGATCCTTCAGGAGATGGGAAGCTTGCGGAAGAGCATTGTAAATTGCCCTGAGTTCCAGGATATTTATCGGCAGACCATATTCCTGAACTGGCCATATCCCCTGTGTCACAACTGAGGGCCTGAGCTGACAGGAGGAAGCCTCAGTTGTAGGGGCTGAGGTGAAGCTAAACTTCGGAGGTTTAATCAGACCCCTGGACATATGAGTAAGCTGTAGAAAGGTTGCCCGAAGGCGTGACCATGACAACCAGGATTAAAAGTCAATAAAAGTTTATTAACAGAACTCCATGTATTCACAGCAGTGATAAATGACTGAAGATATACAGCAGATATGATAAAACAGTTCCTGGATAACTATGGGTTTGGCAATGGCCACAGGGTACTGGTAGCAGTAGGTACAGTTCTTAATGTCCCAGAGATGGAATGTCCTTACCAGACTCGTCCGTAGTATTAAATGTAGCCAAGGAACACACCAGCAGATGTATCACTGGAAGCCGGTAACACTGTAGTTGAGGTAGCTGCTGTGGACGCTGGATGGAACCAGCCAGGTGTTAGAACATGGAGTGGATGCTGGATGGAACCAGCCAAATAGTAGAATGAAGCTAGGGAGCGAGGATATAGGAACCGATGGTGTGTGGGTACCGATGGTTTGCGGGTACCGATGGTATGCAGGTAACCGCTGGAGAAGCACCGGCTCTTTAAGGAAGCTGATCACTGCTGGAAGCTGACCGCTGGAAGCAGATGAAACTGTAGCTGGAAGCTGGAGCAAACACAGAAGACTGCAGAGTCAGACTGCACCGCAAGGTGGTAAGCTGGTGCGGGTCTCTTTGTGGTAACTGGAAACAGGAGCTGGAAACCTGGAATGAAAACAACCACAGGAGAGAGAAACTGGAAACAAGGTTTGACAACCAAAGTACTCACGATTTCCTGGTGCAGGCTCAATCCCTTTATACCCTTAGGTATGCAGGGATTGGATGAGCAATTAGGCAGACTTCAGCGGAGCTATGGATTGGAGGTCAGGATCATGTGACTAGAACTAAGATGGCTGCGCCCATACCGGCCAGTGGAGGGAAACCTTGTTTGTAACACCACATGGAGATTCCTCTGTAATGGCGGCGGTGAACACAGAGAACGCCGAGTTGCGTCTAAAACCTCAGCATGGATGGCCGCGGCCGCAGTAGGTGAAGAGTGCCACATACCCTGTAGTGCATTGAGAATAGGAGACGATGCCCAAGGACCCGCCGGCAGGTGACGCCATGCCAGTCGCCCGGGCATTGGAAGGACAATATCCACGGATCAGCAAGGATGAGACATGACATATGAATGCTAGCAACATAGCTGGGAACCGGGCCTAGGACACTGAGCCAGCCTTAGGAGACACCTGAAAGGTAAATAATGGCGTCCAGATACCCGGATCGTGATAGCACCCCCCCCCTTTAGGAGTGGCCCCAGGACACTTCTTAGGCTTCTGAGGAAATCTGGAGTGGAAATTCCGGACCAAGGTAGGAGCATGGACATCTGAAGCATTGGTCCAAGAGCGTTCCTCAGGGCCATAGCCCTTCCAATCAATAAGATATTGTAACTGACCATAACGGAAACGTGAACCCAGAATCTTGGCAACTTCATACTCAACTCCCCGTTGAGTCTGGACTTTAGGAGCCGAAGGTAGTGCAGAATGGAATCGATTCAGGATCAGCGGTTTCAGAAGGGAAACATGGAATGTCCTAGGAATTTTCAAGAATGGGGGTAACTGGAGTTTGTAAGCAACAGGATTGATAACTTGTTCAATTTGAAAAGGACCGATGTAACGGGGCGTAAACTTCATGCTTGGAACTCTCAATCTCAAATTCTTTGTAGACAACCACACCCGATCACCCACTTTGAGGGCAGGAACTGCCCTACGCTTCTTATCTGCAAACTTCTTGTATCTAAATGATGCTTTGAGCAGGGCCGCTCGAACATTTTTCCAGTTGTTTGAAAACTGGCGCAAGGTGATATCAACTGCTGGTACAGAAGTCGCTGGAAGCGACTGGAATTCTGAAACTTTAGGGTGGAATCCGTAGTTGATGAAGAATGGTGTTGAAGAAGATGAGGAATGATATTGGTTATTATGGCTGAACTCGGCCCAGGGAAGAAGTTGAACCCAGTCATCTTGAGAGGAAGACACATAGATGCGGAGGAAGGCCTCCAAGTCCTGATTCACCCTCTCAGTTTGACCATTGGTCTGAGGATGGTAAGCTGTAGAGAACTTTAATTTGACTTGGAGGGCTTGACACAAACTTCGCCAGAATTTGGCTACGAATTGTACTCCTCTATCAGAGATGATCTCCTCGGGAAGACAGTGTAGTTGGAAGATTTCCTGAATGAATACTTGAGCCAACTAGGAAGCTGACGGAAGACCGGTGAGGGGAATGAAATGTGCCTTCTTGGTAAACCGGTTAACCACTACCCAGATGGTATTAAACTTGTTGCACATAGGCAGGTCTGTGATGAAGTCCATCGACAAATGGGTCCACGGTCGACGGGGAACAGATGATGGAACCAGTTGCCCCGCAGGCGACTGGTGGGATACTTTGTGTTGGGCACACTTTGGGCAAGAAGCAATAAACTCCATGACGTCCTTCTTCAGAGTTGGCCACCAATAAGACCTAGAGATGAACTCAAGGGTTTTCTGAATGCCTGTATGTCCGGCAAAACGGGAAGCATGTGCCCAATGCATGAGCTTCTTCCTAAACACCGACTTCACAAAACTTTTCCCTGGTGGGGGCGTAGAGTCCATCCTTACCGTGGAGAATGCCAACGGATTGATAATAGGATGCTTGTCAGAAGACTCCGACACATTTTCTTGCTCCCAAGAGCGGGAAAGGGCTTCGGCCTTGCGATTCTGAGAGCCCGGACAAAACTGGAGTTTAAAGTCGAACCTAGAAAAGAAAAGTGCCCATCTGGCTTGACGAGGATTAAGACATTGTGCGCCTTTCAAATACAAAAGATTCTTGTGATCGGTAAGTATGGTAACAGAATGAGAAGCTCCCTCCAGCAGGTATCTCCACTCCTCCAGAGCGAGTTTGATTGCCAGCAACTCCTGATCGCCAATGGCATAGTTGCGCTCAGCTGGAGAAAACTTCCGGGAGAAGAAGCTGCAAGGATGTAGATGACCATCTTTAGCTCTCTGGGATAGCACCGCCCCTACTCCAACGGAAGAGGCATCCACCTCAAGGATGAAAGGTGAGTTGATGTCGGGCTGTTTCAAAACCGGAGCAGAGATGAATCGTTGCTTTAATAGATGAAAGGCTTGCATAGCTTCTTCAGACCACTTGGACGGGTTAGCACCCTTCTTGGTTAACGCAGTGATAGGTGCCACAATGGTGGAAAAGTCTCGTATAAACTTTCTGTAATAATTGGCAAAACCTAAAAATCTCTGGACCCCTTTGAGGGTTAAAGGTAACGGCATATTCTGGATTGCTTGTAGTTTCTCAGGATCCATCTCTAGTCCGGAAACCGGACACAATGTAGCCTAGAAACGGAATGGATTTAACTTCAAAAGCACACTTCTACAATTTGCAATAGAGATAATTGACACGGAGACGGGACAGAACTTCCTTTACCCAGAAACGATGTTCTTCCAGATTGTTGGCAAAGTTAAGTATATCATCTAGATAAACCACGACATGACGATATAAGATGTCTCTGAAGATCTCGTTCACGAAATGCTGGAAGACAGCTGGAGCATTACTTAATCCGAAAGGCATGACGAGGTACTCATAATGTCCATCACGGGTGTTAAATGCGGTCTTCCACTCGTCACCCTCTCGGATACGGATGAGGTTGTAGGCACCCCTCAAATCTAATTTCGTGAAGATGGTTGCTCCGCTAACTCGATCGAAGAGTTCTGTAATCAAGGGTAAAGGATATCGGTTCTTGACAGTGATGTCATTCAAGCCTCTGTAGTCGATGCATGGCCGCAGGCCACCATCTTTCTTCTTAACGAAGAAGAAACCTGCGCCAGCTGGGGAGGAAGAAGGTCGAATGAAACCCTTCGCCAGATTCTCCTTAATATATTCTTCCATAGAATGCGTTTCTGGTAAAGACAACGGATAGGTTCGGCCTCGAGGTGGAACCTTCCCCGGGATGAGATCGATTGGACAGTCCCATTCCCTATGAGGAGGAAGGATATCGGCAGAAGCTTTACTGAACACGTCCGTGTAATCTTGATACGGAGGAGGTGGAACATCAAACGACTTGGAGGAGGAAGAACATACAGGAAGCACTTTGGACAAACAGGTCTCAGTACAGGAAGGACCCCATGCCAGGATTTGAGTAGTCGTCCAGTTAATCGATGGGTTATGGAGACGAAGCCATGGAAGGCCCAAAACCACTGGATGTGTGTCTCTTGGAATAACTAGAAAATAAATTAATTCTGAGTGAAGAACTCCTACTCTCAGACGAACTGGTAGAGTTCTTAAAGAAATAACTGCATCAAAAATCTTACTGCCATCCACGGCAGTCAAAGATATGGACGAGGAAAGTCTCTCAGTGGGTAGGGACCACCGTTTAACATATGCTTCAGTTATGAAATTCCCAGCTGCTCCGGAATCTAGGAGGGCAATGACGTTCCTATAACGTTGAGCAATTTGAAGCGAGACTGGGAGATTACAATCCTGAGGAGATGAAGAGGAGAGCATTACTCCTAGCCGGCCCTCTCCTTGGCGGGGTAGGACTTGAAGTTTCCCGGACGTTTGGGACAGGCATTGATTGCATGAGACGGAGCTGCACAGTAAAGACAGAGGGACTCAGAAAGACGTCTTCGATGCTCAGCTGGAGATAGACGGGAACGACCAATTTGCATGGGCTCATCTTTGGATGGAGACGGTTGACGAGGAGGAGGAGCAGAAGATTTTGGGATAGATGACCTTCCCCGCTCAGTTGCTCTTTCTCTGAACCGTAGATCAACTTTTGTACATAGAGATATTAGCTCATCCAACTTAGAGGGCAAGTCTCTGGTAGCTAATTCGTCCTTGATGCGTTCAGATAAGCCATGCCAGAATGCAGCATACAGGGCTTCGTCGTTCCATGCCAGTTCGGATGCCAGGATCTTGAACTGTATTAGGTACTGTCCCACAGTACGCGTTCCCTGGCGTAAACGAAGAATCTCAGAAGAAGCTGAAGTTACACGGCCTGGCTCGTCGAAGATGCGCCTGAATGTCGTTACAAAGTCAGTATATGAGGACAACAGGGTGTCGGATTTCTCCCATAAAGGTGATGCCCAATCAAGGGCTGAGCCACTAAGGAGGGAAATAATATAAGCAATTTTAGTGCGTTCACTAGGGAAACTGCCAGGTTGTAGCTCGAAATGTATTTCACATTGATTGAAAAATCCCATGCAAAATCTTGGAGATCCATCAAATTTTGCTGGCGTTGGAAGATGAAGACGTGGAGCAGAAATGGGTAAGGTGGGTGGAGTTACAACTGGTGTCACTGTGGTGGACGCACCGGACGCCCCTGATCCACGGAGGGTCGTTTGGATCCCATCCAGCCGAGTAGAGAGATCCTGGAGACAGCGGATGATGTGGCCTTGTGCAGCCTCCTGATGTTCGAGTCTGGCTGCCAGTTCTTGCATTGGTCTGGCCGCTTGATCCTGGTCTCCGGCTGGATTCATATGGTCAGTGTTTACTGTCACAACTGAGGGCCTGAGCTGACAGGAGGAAGCCTCAGTTGTAGGGGCTGAGGTGAAGCTAAACTTCGGAGGTTTAATCAGACCCCTGGACATATGAGTAAGCTGTAGAAAGGTTGCCCGAAGGCGTGACCACGACAACCAGGATTAAAAGTCAATAAAAGTTTATTAACAGAACTCCATGTATTCACAGCAGTGATAAATGAATGAAAATATACAGCAGATATGATAAAACAGTTCCTGGATAACTATGGGTTTGGCAATGGCCACAGGGTACTGGTAGCAGTAGGTACAGTTCTTAATGTCCCAGAGATGGAATGTCCTTACCAGACCCGTCCGTAGTATTAAATGTAGCCAAGGAACACACCAGCAGATGTATCACTGTAAGCCGGTAACACTGTAGTTGAGGTAGCTGCTGTGGACGCTGGATGGAACCAGCCAGGTGTTAGAACATGGAGTGGATGCTGGATGGAACCAGCCAAATAGTAGAATGAAGCTAGGGAGCGAGGATATAGGAACCGATGGTGTGCGGGTACTGATGGTTTGCGGATACCGATGGTATGCAGGTAACCGCTGGAGAAGCACCGGCTCTTTAAGGAAGCTGATAACTGCTGGAAGCTGACCGCTGGAAGCAGATGAAACTGTAGCTGGAAGCTGGAGCAAACACAGAAGACTGCAGAGTCAGGCTGCACCGCAAGGTGGTAAGCTGGTGCGGGTCTCTTAGTGGTAACTGGAAACAGGAGCTGGAAACCTGGAATGAAAACAACCACAGGAGAGAGAGACTGGAAACAAGGTTTGACAACCAAAGCACTGACGATTTCCTGGTGCAGGCTCAATCCCTTTATACTCTTAGGTATGCAGGGATTGGATGAGCAATTAGGCAGACTTCAGTGGAGCTATGGATTGGAGGTCAGGATCATGTGACTAGAACTAAGATGGCTGCGCCCATACCGGCCAGTGGAGGGAAACCTTGTTTGTAACACCACATGGAGATTCCTCTGTAATGGCGGCGGTGAACACAGAGAACGCCGAGTTGCGTCTCAAACCTCCAGCATGGATGGCCGCGGCCGCAGTAGGTGAAGAGTGCCACATACCCTGTAGTGCATTGAGAATAAGAGACGATGCCCGAGGCCCCGCCGGCAGGTGACGCCATGCCAGTCGCCCGGGCATTGGAAGGACAATATCCACGGATTGCAAGGATGAGACATGACATATGAATGCTAGCAACATAGCTGGGAACCGGGCCTAGGACGCTGAGCCAGCCTTAGGAGACACCTGAAAGGTAAAAAATGGCGTCCAGATACCCGGGTCGTGACACCCTGGAACTGGGCCCCTTGGGTCACAGCTCCCCAACCCCGGAGGCTGGCATCCGTTGTCAGTAGAATCCACCAGTGGATATTGAAATTCCTGCCTTCTACCAGGGGAGGAACTTATAGCCACCATAACAGAGAAATCCTGGCTTTTGGAGATAAGGTCACTTCCTGATGCATGTGAAGGCGAGACCCCGACCATTTGTCCAGCAGATCCAGCTGAAATGGCCAGGCATGAAATCTGCCGTATTGGATTGCCTCATAAGCAGCAACCATCCTGCCCAGCAACCGTATGCAAAGATGTATGGATATCTTGCGAGGATGGAGCACTGAGCAAACCATAGCCTGGATAGCCAGGGCCTTGTCCATCGGAAGAAACACCTTTTGAGACACCGTATCCAGTATCATTCCCAGGAACTGAAGACATTGGGTCGGTTTCAGGTGACATTTCTGGAAATTTATGATCCATCCATGATCCATAAGCAGGCGAGTTGTCAGACTGATGCTGTGCAACAGATGCTCCCTGGACATAGCCTTTATCAGGAGATCATCCAAGTAGGGGACTATGTTGACTCCCATCATGCGCAGTTGCAGCATCATCTCCGCCATAACCTTGGTGAAGACCCTCGGAGCTGTGGACATGCCAAAGGGCAAAGCCTGAAACTGGAAATAGTTGTCCAAGATGGCGAACCTGAGGTAAGCCTGATGAGGGGGCCACATGGGAATGTGTAGGTAAGCATCCTTGACATCTAGGGATACCCCTCTTCCAGACCGGACACCACTGCCCGCAGGGATTCCATCTTGAATATGAACACCCGCAGATACGGGTTTAGAGACTTCAGGTTTAAGATGGGTCGCACCAAACCGTCTTGTTTTGGAACGACAAAAAGACTGACAAAAACCCGCGTTGCGTAACAGAGGAGGTACTGGAACCACCACCCCTGTCCGCAAAAGTTTTTCAATAGCCTCTTGCAAGGTAACTTTTGCTGCATGTAAAACAGGCAAGCCCGATTTGAAAAATCAGTGAGGAGGAAGTGCTTGAAATTCTAGCCGGTATCCCTGGGAAATTAGGTCCCTCACCCAAGGATCCCGGCAGGACTTTGCACACACGTGGGCGAAAGTGTTGAATGCAAGCACCCACCCGAAACTCGCCTTGCTGCTGGGGCCAACCGTCACATGGAAGGCTTAGCGGCAGGGGATCCGATGGTCTGGTCCAGGGGGGCATCAGTTGCAGGTTTACGGGACTTACCACGAGATCCTCTGGGAGTGATGGAAACCCCTCGGCCCCTGCCTCTGAACCTTGCCACACGAAAGGACTGCAAGGAGGGTCCTGTGTA
Source organism: Pseudophryne corroboree (assembly GCF_028390025.1). Lineage (NCBI taxonomy): Eukaryota > Metazoa > Chordata > Amphibia > Anura > Myobatrachidae > Pseudophryne > Pseudophryne corroboree. Next base: position 451,436,016 of record NC_086446.1, read on the forward strand.
AGAATGCATAGCAGGTGGCACAGCCGATGGCAGATAGGTACACTTACCCGCCGTTTGCCTGGGAGATCCATTTATTTAATTAGTCGCCAAACAAGGCATCACCTGTAAGGGAAGATTTTCTACACCCTTTTTGGAATCAGCGTCCACTGACCATTGACATAACCACAGAGCTGTGCGTTCCGAAACAACCATAGTAGTAGTGCGGCCATTTATCTTACACAATTCTTTTATAGCCTCGCTCATAAAATTTGCAGCATCCTGTATATGTTGCAGAAGAGTAATGACCTCCTCCCAGAGTAGAGAGTCTAAACCATCAATAACAGTATCAGACCACTTGACTACCGCCCTGGAAATACACGCACAAACAATTGTGGGGCGCTGTGCTATGCCTGCTGCCTTATATATTGCCTTGAGAGTGGTCTCAATTTTATGGTCAGCCGGCTCTTTTAGGGCTATAGCCCCCTTGACACCGGAAGTACCAATTTCTTAGACAGTCTGGATACAGATGGGGTTTTTCCCATACCTTCCTGTCCTCGGCTGGGAGGGGAAAAGTAGCTAAAAACCTCTGAGGAATTTTAAATTTCTTATCAGGGTTTAACCATGCCTACCTGGCCAGGGAGTTTAATTCTTTAGACACAGGCAAAGTGACTGAGGTCTTTGGTCTAACATTAAAGTACAACTCCTCATCTGGTTCTGCCTCCTGCTCCAGTATGTGAAGAACCTCTCTTACAGCAAAAATGAGGGCCTCCACCCCTGGGAACAGAGAGCTGTCCTCATTCATATCATCATCCACATCAGGCTGATCAGAATCAGAATCAGACTGGAGCACCTGTGGCAGTGAACGTTTATGTGAAAACTACAGAGGGGGCTGAGAAGCCTTTCTGGTATCTGCTGCTTTTGCCATACAATCAATAGACTGTTTCAACACCTGTCTCTCATTTTAGCTGCAGCTAATTTTGAATTTACATTCTGAATCATGCTTTTAAAATTATCTAGCCAGTCAGGTGCCTGTGAACTGTGTCCCTGTGGAGATAAGGAACACTGTTCACACATGAGGGACTCCGCTGATGAAGGGGGAGAGTTACAAGCAGCACACATAACCATGTCTACAGACATATTTACACAACTGTAATACAGCGCAGCTCACTGTAAACACCTCCACACAGAGCCTAGAGATCCCCTGGAGTGACACTGAGGAACGGAGACCAGCACACAAAACACAGCAGCACAGTGTGTGAAATTATGTGTACAACCTGATAGAAGTGCAGTGGCGCTACCCCCTTGCTATGACCCCCTGGTACCAGTACAGAGTCTGTAACAGCGTGGGTCCCTGGAGGAGCAGCGTGCATGCAGCCTTGATGATCCGCAGCAGCAGGAAATGGAGCCTTCCCACCTCTGGTCAAGCTCTGGGAAGCCCCGCCCCTTGCAATGGTGCGCGGTCCCTTCACTTTTATACTGGCCATGTTAACAAACATAAATATACATATTAGTACACACCAGCCCTAATGTACAGTGAGGACTGCAGGGCATGAGCCCTGAGCCAGTCTAGTCCGCGGCGGGCACCGCAGCTTGTGGCCCGTGACCGCCACGTGACATGCCGCCAAAACCACACCGGTGACTCGCTAACCAGGACCCCGGTGTTAACACTCACCACACCTATCGATCTTCGGCATCTGTTAGAGGGTGGCGGCTAGCTGCTGGTGTGGGCACATACACTAACGGTATGTAAACAGCTCCTCAGGAGCTCAGTGTCCTGTCAGCTGGGATTAGAAACCATTAACCCTCAGGAGGTTGGTTCGGTCCCCCCTCTTAATCCCACGAAGTAGGTAGACTGGTTGCCTACCATTACTACCTGAAAATAAAATAAAATTAAAAATAAAGGAAACTCTCTGGAGCTCCAGAGAAATGCACCCGCTCCTTGGGCACATTTTTCTAAACTGAGTCTGGTGAGAGGGGCATAGAGGGGAGGAGCCAGCACACACATACACACACTAAAGGTTTTAAAGTGCCAAGCTCCAGTGGACCCGATCTATACCCAATAGTACTAAAGTACAGATCCCCAGTATCCACTAAGACGTAAGAGAAAATTTGAATATTGTGCAAAAGTTCATTTATTTCAGTAATTCAACTTAAAAAGTGAAACAAATATATTACAGACTCATTACATGCAAAGTGAGATATTTCAAGCCTTTATTTGTTATCATTTTGAGGATTGTGGCTTACAGCTTAAGAAAACCCCAAATCCAAAATATCGGAAAATTTGAATATTACATAAAATCAATAAAAAAAGGAATTTAAATACAGAAATGTCGGCCCTCTGGAAAAGTATAATCATGCATATGTACTCAGTACTTGGTTTGGGCCCCTTTTGTATGAATTACTGCCTCAATGCGGCGTGGCATGGATTCTATCAGCCTGTGGCACTGCTGAGGTGTTATGGAAGACCAGGAGGCTTCAATAGCGGCCTTCAGCTCTTCTGCATTGTTCGGTCTCATGTCTCTCATCTTTCTCTTGACAATGACCCATAAATTCTCTATGGGGTTCAGTTCAGGCGAGTGTGGGAGAGCTTCACAAGAAGTGGACTGACAGACGGATACTGGACATGGGCTTCAATTGATGTTGTATTCCTCTTATCAAGCTGCTCCTGAACAACAAACAGCGTCAGAAGCGTCTTACCTTGGCTAAAGAAAATAATAACTGGTCTGTTGCTCAGTGATCCAAAGTCCTCTTTTCTGTTGAGAGCAGATTTTGTATCTCATTTGGAAATCAAGGTACCAGAGTATGGAGGAAGAATGGAGAGGCACACAATCCAAGATGCTTGAAGTCCAGTGTGAAGTTTCCACAGTCTGTGTTGATTTGGGGAGCCATGTCATATGCTGGTGTTGGTCTACTGTGCTTTATTAAGTCCAGAGTCAATGTAGCCAGGACATTTTAGAGCACTTCATGATTCCTTCAGCAGACAAGCTTAATGGAGATGCTGACTTCATTTTCCACCAGGACTTGGCACCAGTCAACACTGCCAAAAGTACCAAAACCTGGTTCAATGACCGTGGGATTACTGTGCTGGATTGGCCAGCAAACTCGCCTGACCTGAGCCAAAAAAAAAGGCAAAAAATTCTCTGGCGCTCCCCATAATTGCCACTAAAAAAGTGAAGATGTGCGTGCCGAAAAAGGGATGTGGCCTCACTAAAATGTGTGTGACTTCACTGAAAGGGGCGTAGTATTGCAGGATAAGACTACCTTATACCCCAGTTTTGCAACCCGTATGTCGAGACATTGGCCACCACAGGAAATTTTTTTTATCCTGAGTCATGCCCCTAACATTATTTGTCATTTTTCCTCCTTATAGTAATGCCCCTTACACATTATGCCACACACTGCAATGGCCCTTAGACATTATGCCACACACCTTATTGCCCATTACACAATATGCCACAAACCGAAATGCCCTTGACACATTATGCCACACACCGTAATGCCTGTGACACATTATGCCACACACCGCAATGCCCATTATTAAATGATGCCACACACTGCAATGCTCGTTGCCAGTGGGTAATATTTGTTGTCAGGGGTTTCATGCACTGGTTGCCATGCTCATTGCAGGGGGTAATGCTTGTTGCCAGGGATTTCATGAGCTGGGTGTCGTGTTTGTTACCAGTGGGTAATGTTTGTTGCTAGGGTGTGCCTCCAGTGCCCCATATGCCCACAGTGCAAGATAAAAATATGCCCCCATAGTGCCAGAAACACATATGCCCCCAGTGCCACATATGTACCCCCCAGTGCGAGTTACAAATATGCCCCCACAGTACCAGATACACATATGCCCCGATTGCCATGTATGCCCCCCAAGTGCCAGCTACACATATGCCCCCAGTGTCAAATATGCCACCTCAGTGCCAGATACACATGTCCCCAGTGCCATATATGCACCCCAGTGCCAGGTACTCCCCCCCCCCTCACCACTGCTGTGCTGTGTGTGAGTTCGGGAAGGAGATGGCCGACATTTCTGTATTTAAAATCCTTTTTTTATTGATTTTATGTAATATTCTAATTTTCCGATAATTTATATATATAATTATTACCTCTCCCTGACTTTCACTCATCGTCCTTGTAATCTCCATCACCATTGACCTGGAGCACATAGCAGAGCAGAGACATCCGGGATGACGCTGAGGCAAGAGACAAGGAAAGGAGGGCTGGACTGGTGGAGCGCGGCATCATTGTGACACCAGCACCAACGAAACCAGACCAAATGACCGGTGATCGCAGGGGGATGCTGGTGCGGATGACCAGTTAATTTTTTAACAGCCCCCCAATTAAATAAAAACCTATCAATAGGTGCTGCTGCCCCATTTTTGAGTCCCTGATCCTCGGGGCCCCTCTGACTCAGGGGGCCCAGTACAGGTGTCCCCTTTGACCTCTCCACTGTCGCCGGACCTGGATAAAAGACAATTGCTTAATGTTTGGAGAAAAGGGGTAGAATCACTAAATTTAAAATGGAGAACACAGCTTGGCGGTATAATAAAAAGGATACATCTATTGCACTGTACATACTGCAGCACTACAAATAATTAATTATTTAGCATGTATGGTTGAATAAAGTAATTATATGGAGGACAATAAGAAAAACAGCTAGGTTATAATCAGACCTTTTATTTAATGTTGTGCACAAGTCAAACACCTTTATCTGCGAATCCCTATAGCATACCTCTCTAACTGCTGGTGCTGTCCTTATCCCAACCCCAACTGCATCACATCGATGCAACATAAGAAAACTAACTCAGCCCTATCAACCCATGCTTACTTGCTAATACTATATAAATAATAATTTATTCATATACAAATGATAAAACACAAACAATGAGGTACAAAGTGAGCACACTGCCACTACTACTTACACAACATGCCTGGCTACTGCTCTAAATATCAGGCCTGTCTGGGTATAATTATATATCCACTTAGGGTATTGGTAGAAACCCAAAGCCTGTGTTTATTTATACACTTCCTCATGGAAAGTAAAACGTCTGATACTACTTAACATAGCATGTGCCTGCTACATGGAGAAGTGTTAAGGTGCATGGGAGATTAGCATTGAAATGAATCTCTGCCTCAGACATTTTCAGTGTAATTGTAATTCCTTCTGTACAATGTGAGTGATGGGCAGGCATGTCTGGGCATCTGAGCATAGAACACACACGTGGTTACGCCCATACCTATCCCTTGGCAGAGATCCACAGCAAACATTATGGTCAGCGTATGCTTGTAGAGAGGTGTGGGGCAGCTGCGGGAAGTGTTGTCAGCTCTATATTAACCTGTTCCTTACTGTAGCGGTAGTGAGTTAAGCAAATAATGTTTTATTTTTATATTATCATCAACTAAGCCCTACTGATCCCATCAACACTCCTTGTCATACAATATGCCATGCATTAGTCCTGTACAACATTCTTTCTCAGAAATGCTACCAGGTCACCTCCCTCTTGTCATGTTAACTGTGTTCTGTAACATTTCCTTAGCACACTGTAACAGCCACTAGTAGAGCTCACTTATCACTTATAGGGACCCACTTATGAGTGATAAAACTCCTTGTGAGTGATAAAACTTGTTGCCAAGGGTGTAGCTACCATAAGTGCAGGCAGTGCAGCTGCTATGGGGCCCAGAGCTGAGAGGGGCCCACCTTCCCTGTCAAAGTTACATGTGTTATATACATTTTTCGCCATTGGATGGTACATAGGATTCCTTTCAAACTTTTTCCTTGGGGCCTACAATATATCTAGGTATGCCCCTGGACCTGCTTATTGTAGTGTGGTATAAAGTGAACTGGAGGGCATTTTAATGTTATATAATATGAAATGGGGCACTGTAATGAGGCACAATATGAACGGGGAGCACTATATATCATAATGTGAATTGGGGGTACTGTGCGGCATAATGTGTACTGGTAGCTCTGAAATGTGACAGGTACTAGGGCACTACTATGGGGCATAACATTAAATAAGGCAATACTAGGGTTCAGAAAATTAACTAGGGCACTATTATAGGGCATAAAATTAACAACTGCTGCAGAGAAGTGTCTCGCTAGAAGCATTTGGACAGGGGCCCCTTCAAAATGTTGCTAAGGGGCCAACAAACTTTTGGCTACGCCCCTGCATGTTGCATATGTTAAAAGGTGCCCCAGCCAAGCAGCTCACAACTGTTATTTTTCAAACACATGACAGTTGGGAGCTGATTGGCTAGAGCACCATTTATCATACACAATAAGTTTTATCAGTCACAATGAGTTTTATCACTCGTTGATAAAATGAGCTCCACAGTACCTAAAACCTATGAACAGATCTCGAAATACACAATAAAAAACATTATAAGCGAACATCAGAGAGTTTCTGAATTCTGCATTTCATCCTAATGTCTACCCACTTCAGTGCATTAATCCAGGGTCTGACTGCTTTGAAGTTTATAGCCATTTCTGGATTTAAGGCTGAACTGCCAAACATTAACCTGTGGAATGTGTGACCTGGGAAAGGTCCCGCAGCAGGGACATGGGAGACTGGATCCTAGGAAGTGGGTAATATTAATATCATCCAACACGTAAAACACTGAGACCATAAAGACAAGTTATGATAAAATGAAGTATTTATGGTTCTTGCCATAACTAGTAAAACAAGTGATTTTTCTGGTAATTCTACTGCACCATAAGGCAATGAAGTCTGAACATATATATCTAGAGGCGATGGTGGAGCCTACATCCATTTGTGGAGTTTATTTTGCATGTCTTTGCACTGTGCATGCGCCAGAACCAAGCATAACCAGGAATAAGTGATGTAGATTAGTACATATATGTCACATCTCCACTGCAAAGGGGTTGTAATGAGGCATAGGCATAGTTCAGTGAGGGTGCACTGCTGGATTTAAGGGCTACTCAGTGTTGGATGGCTGGATATATGCCCGTTTTCAGACTGATCTTTTGTGACAAGTATAGTCTGGTGCCAATGTGCACTTATGATTATGACAGTTATCTAACTAGGGGTGATATCCTATTAGCCTCGATGCCGCCATAGTTTTCGCCCGATGCCGGCATTTATCAGGGATTAAGCTTCGGGTGCCCAGGCACCTGAAGCATAATCCGCGATAACGGGCCACAAGAGACGCAAAAACACATGAATTGAGGACTTATCCCTGATCCCATGTGTTATCACACGATCACGGTTCCAATTTCGGCCGATAAAAACGGTCTCTAATTGGATAGCGTGATAATGAATGACCATCAGTTAAACATTGCAATATCTGTCCATTTTTACTGAACGAAAGAGCACCGGGGCTACCGCCCCAAGTGATAGTGGGCAGGTGCACCACAGAGATGCATAGACATTGGCATAACTACTAGCTACAGTGGGTGCAGGGGTGCAATTGCTATGGGTCCCAGAGGTTTACAGTCCCTGGACCAGGGCATATAGTGGTCTACCAAGTTCCTGGAAGCGCCTGCTTAGCAATTGGTTCTGCCCGTTGCCTGGCTTGAATGGGGTGATATTTAATTGTCAGTGAGTGGCATGTATAGTGGATGTTATAATGGTAAGGGGACATTGTAATGTTATATATTATGAACTGGAGGCACTATGCTGTTGCACAGATGAACTGTGAGCAAAACAGTGTGGCATAATATGACCTGGGAAACTACAGTGTGACATAATATGACTTGGGGAAACTACAGTGAGACATAATATGAACTGGGGACTACAATGTAGCATAATATGAACTGGGGACACTACAATGTTGCATAATATGAACTGGGGACACTACAAAGTGGCATAATATGAACTGGAGCCAATACAATTTGTCATAATATGACCTGGGGACTACAATGTGGCATGATATGAACTGGAGCCAATACAATGTGGAATAATATGAACTGAGGACTACAATGTGGCATGATATGAACTGGGAACACTACAGTGTGGCATAATATGAACTGGGACACTACAATGTGGCATAATATGAACTGGTGGCAGTTCAGTGTGGCATAATATGTTATGAGGACACTATGGCATATTTTGAATTGGGAGTACTGTGTAGCATAATGTGTACTGACAGCACTACTGTCACGATCCATGCAGTTTCTCCTCCATGCCTGGGGTGGCGCTCTCTGCTCTGGTGCTCATCACTCTGCTCTGTATCTGCAGCTTGATTATTAGCTGTTACCACAGCTGTGAGCAGCACCTGAACTCACTACTTAGGCCAGCCACACAGGCTCCCTGTTGCCAGTTCATCGTGTCAAGGTTGTCTCAGTTCCTGGTCCTGGTTATGCTGGTCTCTGCTGCTGAATCATCTATAGAGCTGCCGGGTTCCACAGTGCTATCCTCTGATCCAGCTACAGTGCAATCCTGTTATCCTGCTACGTGGCATACTCTACCACAGTGCTATCCTGTGATCCTGCTACAGTGGAATCCTGTTATCCTGCTACGTTGCATACTCTACCACAGTGCTATCCTCTGATCCAGCTACAGTGCAATCCTGTGATCCTGCTACAGTACAATCCTGTTATCCTGGTATGTAGCACACTCTACCACAGTGCTATCCTGTGATCCAGCTACAGTGCAATCCTGTTATCCTGCTACGTTGCATATTGTACCACAGTGCTATCCTCTGATCCAGCTACAGTGCAATCCTGTGATCCTGCTACAGTACAATCCTGTTATCCTGGTATGTTGCACACTCTACCACAGTGCTATCCTTTGATCCAGCTACAGTGCAATCCTGTTATCCTGCTATGTTGCATACTCTACCACAGTGCTATCCTGTGATCCTGCTACAATGCAATCCTGTTATCCTGCTACGTGGCATACTCTACCACAGTACTATCCTGTGAGCCTGCTACAGTGCAATCCTGTTATCCTGCTACGTTGCATACTCTACCACAGTGCTATCCTGTGATGCTGCTACAGTGGAATCCTGTTATCCTGCTACGTTGCATACTCTACCACAGTGCTATCCTGTGATCCTGCTACAGTACAATCCTGTTATCCTGCTACGTTGCATACTCTACCACAGTGCTATCCTCTGATCCAGCTACAGTGCAATCCTGTGATCCTGCTACAGTACAATCCTGTTATCCTGGTATGTAGCACACTCTACCACAGTGCTATCCTGTGATCCAGCTACAGTGCAATCCTGTTATCCTGCTACGTTGTATATTCTACCACAGTGCTATCCTCTGATCCAGCTACAGTGCAATCCTGTGATCCTGCTACAGTACAATCCTGTTATCCTGGTATGTTGCACACTCTACCACAGTGCTATCCTGTGATCCAGCTACAGTGCAATCCTGTTATCCTGCTACGTTGCATACTCTACCACAGTGCTATCCTGTGATCTTGCTACAATGCAATCCTGTTATCCTGCTACGTGGCATAGTCTACCACAGTGCTATCCTGTGAGCCTGCTACAGTGCAATCCTGTTATCCTGCTACGTTGCATACTCTACCACAGTGCTATCCTGTGATGCTGCTACAGTGGAATCCTGTTATCCTGCTACGTTGCATACTCTACCACAGTGCTATCCTCTGATCCAGCTACAGTGCAATCCTGTGATCCTGCTACAGTACAATCCTGTTATCCTGGTATGTAGCACACTCTACCACAGTGCTATCCTGTGATCCAGCTACAGTGCAATCCTGTTATCCTGCTATGTTGCATATTCTACCACAGTGCTATCCTCTGATCCAGCTACAGTGCAATCCTGTGATCCTGCTACAGTACAATCCTGTTATCCTAGTATGTTGCACACTCTACCACAGTGCTATCCTGTGATCCAGCTACAGTTCAATCCTGTTATTCTGCTATGTTGCATACTCTACCACAGTGCTATCCTGTGATCCTGCTACAGTGCAATCCTGTTATCCTGCTACGTTGCATACTCTACCACAGTGCTATTCTGTGATCCTGCTACAGTACAATCCTGTTATGCTGCTACGTTGCATACTCTACCACAGTGCTATCCTGTGATCCTGCTACAGTGCAATCCTGTTATCCTGCTACGTTGCATACTCTACCACAGTGCTAGCCTGTGATCCTGCTACAGTGCAATCCTGTTATCCTGCTACGTTGCATACTCTACCACAGTGCTATCCTGTGATTCTGCTACAGTGCAATCCTGTTATCCTGCTACGTTGCATGCTCTACCACAGTGCTATCCTGTGATCCTGCTACAGTGCCTCCACAGTCCACAGTGTCTCAAGTGTTTCCACAGTCTACACCGTTTTCATGTACTCACAGTCTCCTGGCATCTCGTGTATTCACAGTCTCCTGGCATCCCATGTCCCCCCAGTTCTCCCTTTCATTTTGTGTTCTCTAATTATTCCTGGTTTATACTTATTGTTTACAGTTGTACTCTGCTTTAATAAACTTACTACTGTACCGTGAACATCAGTCCCTGCGAATATGTTCTCACAAAGGGAAATCCAAACGGATTCTGACAACTACAAACTGGCATATTGTGAACTACGACACTACTATGGCTCATAAAATGAACAACTGCTGCTGAGAGGTGTCTCGCTAGAATTATAAGCGTGGGGAACCCTTCTAAATGTTGCTATGAAGCCTACAAATTCTGGCTACGCCCCTGTGCACAGAAATCAGCATACGAGCAAGTATGCATTATTTTGGTGCACTCAGAGCAGGAGTCATTACTGCTGACTACCTAAAAATCTGCATATTCATATTATGACAAACAATATGTGTGATTTAATTACACACAACACTGAAAGCTGTTTAGCTGTTGTTCTGTAGCCCACCAAGGCTTTTTATGGAATCCACCTTCCCTCTCAGTCCCAAATACTTTACTGTATATCAGGAAGTGCTGTGCAAGTCTATGACCCACGGCAGTACTGTCCACATGTTACTGTGTGTTGCTCAATGAATGTTTCCAGGGTGCCAGTTTATCTGAAAAATTGTGGTGAGTGCCCACATAACATTCACTGAGAGGAATTCAATTGTTATCGCCCCTGATCTCCTGTCTAAAGTGACGGGAGATCGCAGGGGCGATATACAATTGATGTCCCCTATCGTGCTGATCGCACCTATTAGTGTTGGGTTTAGCCAGTATCACCGGAAATGGGATCCAGACTATAGATCTACGATGTCTAGGTCGACAGTCAATAAGTCAACACCATATGTTAGGACAACATTGACAAAAGGTCAACATATGAAAGGTCGATGCTAAAAATGGCCGACAGGTACAAAAGGTCGACAATATCAAATAGTCGACATGCCAATGGTCAACACGTGTTTATTTTCATGTTTTTTCACTTTTTCCATCCTTGACTATCCATGTCACAAATCATAACCTACCACGCCTGAAGTGGGCGAGTGAAGCAAGCCTGCAAGGAGACGTGTTTCTACAAATGGTGGTCCTAGATGAGAAAACTATCAACACTATCCCCCCAAAAAGCAAAAATAACATAAAAAATGTGTTGACATTCTTTTGTGTCGACCATTTCCATGTCGACCTTTCGTATGTTGACCATATGGGGTTGACCTAAGGACTGAAGATCTTGTATACCACACCCACCTGAAATTGAAAATAGCTCAGCTGCCCTGATGACCCTTTTTTTTTTTTTTTTTTTTTAAATAAGCCCCAAAAAGATTTTGGTGATTGAAATTAATATTATAATTCCTTTTACATTATGTATATATGCAGTTAGGAAAGCGACAGCAGGGGTATCATATTTCATTTATATAGTGTTTTTTTTTTTTTTTAAATGACATACAGTAGATTATATAATTATTCTTTTACATTTTTTTCTCTCCATTTTTCTGTAAAAGTGGAACTGAAAGTTTAAATCAGGGTTTAAATTCCACTGTGCGTGTGTAATCCAGTTCCCGCATGCACATATGATACTGTATGCATTCTTGGTAATAAATGTAATAATATTCAAAAAATACAAGATACTGTAGGAAGAGCAAGGATGAGGGCATTGAAATAGCAGGGGTGGTAGGGTGAAGCTTTGCCTAGGGCGCCTAGAAACCTTGTAGCAGCCCTGAATTTAAACATCCCTGTTCCTGCATCAGTCACATTCCATGTAATTTCCACTAGTAACCAGTATTCTATTCAGCTACAGTATTTACTTATGGGAAAATAGCTGCCACTGGGCAGATTGCTGAGTGTGTGTGTGGTCCTCAGTGACCAGGCATATTTAATCCACTCCATGATACGTCAGTCAGGATTGATCAGTGACTCCCCAGTAAAATTGGTTACTTTTTAATCGCGGTGTGTGGGAATATTTAAGCTCTCTGGTTTGTGTAAAATGAAGCTGCTGCTTTTTCACAACTGCTGTCTTTTATAAAGTGAAAAAACCTGTCTTCTGTTTTTATTTTTTTATTTTTTAGGTATTTCTGCCATTTTTTGTAGGAAACTTCTTTGAACAATGTTATATAAGACATTGAGCATTGGACAACAAAACAGACATTGCTGGACAGCATGTAAAATTAGAAATAATAATGAAACTAATTTCTCTGAAGATGCAACAATATGAATTATTATTACAGGGTAACTCACAAACCATCAGTACAAACCAATTCTACAAATATTTTAGGAATCTTATGTTGCATAAAGGCTAAGAGAAAATAAATGAAGCGAGCCTTCTTGAAAATGTATAAAAATACTTTTAAGGATGTAACACGTTTTTCACTCTCTTTATGTCCTAATGTATTTAATTTCTCTAACTTTACTTTTCCATGCGTTTGACTAGATCTGCCATTTGGGCATATTTACAATTATTATCATATATTATTATTATTATTATTATTATTATTATTATTATTATTATTATATCTTTTCATTTCCAGTGTGCAACCCAAAATGAAGAATCCTTATTGACACATATTGGGATAATAGGGATTCTTTTTCCAGTTCCACAAGCTCAATGTACACAAGATACAATGCACATCTGGATTACCCCAACACACCGGAGAATGATTGCAGAATCCCTCTTTCCTGCAGGACTGCCCAATTGATTGTAATGGACTAATGTCATCTGAAGATGGCGTTAGCCCACACATTCAAGATTTGGAAAACTATGCTTTGCAGATCCTCTTATATACTGTACTGTTCCTATTGAAAGTATGGGGATGGCTACTACTTAATTCTGCCTTTTAACATGTGGAAACAGAAGGTTCCACAAATTGTAAGGGAAAAATTCCATAATAAACAAGCCCAGTAGTACTGTAGAGAAGTTCTCTCTTGTGTATTACTGGAAGTGTTTTGTACAGATATTGGTGTACCCCGTAGGAGGATTACAACACTTGTGGAGCGATCATTTCCAAAGCCTGTAGAGTGCATTATTCATTAGAGACCCATTGTTTGCCTACAATTAGTGGGCACTGCTATTATGTAGGTTAGGACAGCTGTATCAGAGAAGCCGTGAAGTGGCCAGAAGCTAAACATGTGTTTGCAAACATTTGTGACTAATTCTCTGAATTTTATTACCAGATAGGTTCAGGGATGGTTACAGGTAATTTTCAGTGTGCGGAAGGGAATTTAGAGGTGGGGATTTGCACCCCCCTTCCTCTTTGTCTGTTGTTTGCCTACAATTAATCAAGTCCACTTTAGTACCATGTTGAGCATGAGTGTGTGGTGGTAACTCTACAATAAAGGTAACGGCAACCTCCCCGCAATGTCTGAAACAGATTTCTGTAAATCACTGCAAAAATGTTTGTGGGATAAAACTTGGCAACGTGTGTAGTAAACATAGAACGTTCAATAAAATATTCATTTTAATAGACAATTCTGTCCATCCATGAGTTTTGAGATCCCTTAAATTCAGAGCAAGTTTTGGCTAATGATGGGGCAAAATAGGAGCTATGTAATGAGGAAGGGTCTTTAGTTATGGTGATTAATAAGTATATGATTTGGAAGGGTTGCCAAGAAATAGAGAATGCTTGTTGAAGCTCAACAAAAGTTATGTTAAAGCAACAGACTTGGAATTATTCATTTTTAACTGGTCCAAATGTAATCTGCCATTATGTTAGGGATGAAGAACACTGGATTAGTGATCTCTGTGGGCAATTTATCTACAAATTTGCTCTTCATCAGGATGCGTATAATGTCATAATTTTTATGTAATATATATTCTGCAGGCCAAGGACTGACCAAACAATTCAGAAATCCACCCACTTTTACATTATGCATTTAAAATAAAAAGGAAGGTCCACATATTTAAAGCACATACTACAGCAGGACAGAATTTGTTATAACCCAAAATAACCTTGTGATTCTTTAGATTCAAATATTGCACATTATTTACTATTTTTCATGTGATGTATCCAATGAGCAAGTATCTAGAAGGTACATTAGAACTGGTATGCGGTCATGTTACCGGCGCTCTGGATCCCGACGATCACCATGCCGACATCAGAATATCGACTGATCACTATGCCGTCCAACAGGATGCTGACACGCAGGGTCTATTCCCACTGATGGGTGTCCACGACACCCATAGAGTGTAAATAGAACCTATGGCGAGCGCAGCAACACAGCATGCAGATTGGCTTCAGACTGTCTGTGACTGACAGTCTGCTGCAGTTTGGGGGCAGGGAGGGGGCGACGATGACCTCTGTTTCCTGGACAGAGATTTATTGGCCTCTTTGCTGAAGCTGTGGTGGGTGTCTGGTACGCAGCTGGCCGATGTTGTCACAGATGATCCAATGCTGCGTCTGTAAGCAACATCAATAACTACTCTAACCACATCTGAATCAGACCAATCTGCATCCTGGATATCTGCATACTGCACATGCACTGAAAAAATATGTTGGCAACTATGCATACACCAGACCAGGCATACGCACACATATCGAGTTTGCATATCCATACAGGATGGTCCATACGTCGACGGAGCACTCTTTCAGTGAAATGGGCATTTTTGGGTGGTAACAGCGGCATCTAAGCGAATGCATGGAACAGAATCGTCTTGTAGGACTGCTGTGGGAGTATCATCCAACTTCCGTGCTCGTACGTAGAATGCAGATGGGGTGTCTGTTTCTGATGGATCTTTTGCACACAGCATGGGGTGGGTGCTGGTCTCATTCCTAAAGATGATTGCTGCGGATACATATGAAGTCATTGGGTGGATGGACACGTGGATATTTGTTATACACAGGCGGATTTGTACATTTGTGTAAGGAAGTCAGCTGCCTTGGCTGTACGGAAATGCAGCCGCTGATGTGCCTGACACAGACTCAGGCCCTAAGGGGGATATCCAATTAGCTCCAGTAAGCCAACGTGAGACGCGCCTTATCTGGGATTTTGTTTCACCTGCCTCAGTTTTCATGTTTCTACCGAAAACACACAAGTTTCACTGAACCTGTGTTTTCGGGAGATAATGTATTTTTTTTACAGTATGCCAAATTGGATAGCCTATAAAAGAATATTGGTGAAACATTGGAAAAAATTATTGTTTCACCTCGAATTGGATATCCCCCTAAAGGGGGGTACTCACGGAGAGATCCATGCTGAAAATCTAAGCAATCTGACTAGATTGCTTAGATTTTAAGCACAGGTCACTCGTGTGTAGCCCCCTCAGCGATAGCGATGCGCGGCCCCGCACATCGCTATCGCCGCTGCTAGATTGAGCCTGCATGCAGGCCAATCTAGCAGGCCGCTCATTTCACCCGCTGGGTGAAATGAGCGGCCCCCGTCCTCCCCCTGCATCGCTCAGCACACATCCGCTCAGCACACATCTCTCCCGTGCATACCCCCCTTAAGTGTGGTAAAAACTTTTTTAATACATTGCATTGTATGGTAATAACTAGAGGGGAAAAAAGGGTTAATGCTGAAGTGTGACCAGTTGTCAGAGAAGTGATTAGCAACATCTAATGAAATGAAACTCACGTAATCCAGGTATTATCTGCTAACAGAGGGGAGATCTGCATTGCTAAACAGGTAAATCGCTTGTAAACACTCCCCACAGTGTCCAAACAAGATGTGAAGCCTGTGCCTCGCTATCTCCTTCCAACAGGTGAAAGGAAAACGTGCTAACAGTTTGTTTGCACAATCAGTTCTAGTGATAATGTGTGTGACATACACTCATACAGAAAAAAATACGATTGTGTTGAGCTCACCACAAACATTAAAGCTACACTGGGGAGCAATAAGGGTGTGATCCTATGCACTCACATTAAGCAACATTAAAGAACGCTAGAACATTTTTTTCTATGCTGTATAGCTACTTCCAAATATATTTTAAATTAAGAAACAGGGAATAATACAACCCCTTAAATGTATTTTTTTTTTTTTGCACCTATCTGAAGGCCCATATAGACGGGCCGATGCAGGAGCGATGTGTGCTGAGCGAACCGCTCAGCACACATCTCTCCTGCCACTCAGCACAGCGCGATGTGTGCTGAACGTGTGGGGGGAGACGGGGGGGCCGCTCACTTCACCCAGCGGGTGAAGTGAGCGACCAGCTAGATTGGCCTGCATGCAGGCCAATCTAGCAGCAGCGATAGCGATGCGCGGGGCTGCTCATCGCTATCGCTGTAGGGGGTACACACTGAGCGATAATGCTAAAATTCTAATCAATCTAGTCAGATTGCTTAGAATATCGCTCCGTGAGTACCCCCCTTTAGTACAAAACATATATCGAGAGGTACATTTCATTATTCTGCAGTTTTATAGTGTGTTAGAGAAATGCATTGTATTACAACTTATACCCCTTTCAGACACAAAAAGAAATTGCTGGGTCAAGCATTTGGACCCAGTAAATTTGCAGGGTCAACCTGGGGCCTTTTCTGTGTGAAGGGGTCAACCCGGATCAAAAGTCCTGGGACTTCAACCTGACTTTGGACCATGGTCAAAGGCCCGGGAATTGCGACCCAGGTTGACCCCCGGCAATTTCTTGTTCTGTCTGAAAGGGAATACAGGGCTGGGACCGGAAACAAACCTGTGTGCTTCAAATGCCATGTAAAAGCTGGGCCGCTTTCTGTCTGAAAGGGGTATAATAAGCGCTTTCTGATCCATAACTGAAATTAGCAAGCCTGCAAAATGATAGAAATAACTGGATATACAGGTGAAACTCGGAAAATTAGAATATTGTGCAAAAGTTCATTTATTTCAGTAATTCAACTTAAAAGGTGAAACTAATATATTATATAGACTTATTACATGCAAAGTGAGATATTTCAAGCCTTTATTTGTTATCATTTTGATGATTGTGGCTTACAGCTTAAGATAACCCCAAATCCAAAATCTCAGAAAATTAGAATATACCATAAAATAAAAAAAAGAATTTTAAATACATAAATGTCGGCCCTCTGAAAAGTATAATCATGCGGCGTGGCATGGATTCTGTCAGCCTGTGGCACTGCTGAGGTGTAATGGAAGACCAGGATGCTTCAATAGGGTCCTTTAGCTCTTCTGCATTGTTCGGTCTTGTCACGATCCGGGTATCTGGACGCCATTACCTGCCGTTTAGGTGTCTTCTGAGACTGGCCCAGCGTTCCAAATCCGGGTCTCATCTGTGTCAACACTCTGCACATCCCTCCTGTCATTCTGAGACACTACCACAGCGGCGCCATGTTTGAATCCAACATGGCGTCTCCCGTCCTCCGCGGCCTCCGCCGCCGTTACTGTGTTATTGCTGCAGGTTCTCAGAATCATGTATCATGCCTGCCGCGGCCTCTGCTGCCCTCCAAGTGTCTCAGCATATAACAGTCATCTGGCGTCTCCTGTCCTCCGTGGCCGGCGCCGCCATTATCATTATGTTTGCACATTTCATTTCAAACCAGTTTTCCCTCCAGGTTCCAGCATGGGCGCAGCCATGTTGGATTTGATCACATGCTCCAATTCCTCCAATCCACCATCTCTTGAATCTGCATAATTGCCTAGCCAATGCCTGCATAGCAGCAGGTATAAGTATCCTGTGTCTAGGCCAGATAGATGTCAGTGCTTTGAATGTCATACCTTGTTCCAGTCTCTCTCTCCTGTGGCTTGTTTCTCCAGGTTCCAGGTCCTGTCTCTAGCATCCACAAAGAGACCCGCACCTGCTTTCCATCCTGCGGTGCAGCCTGACTTTGCAATCCTCTGTGACTGATCCAGCTTTCAGCTATTACCTCGTTTGCTTCCAGCTTCCAAGCTTGCAGCTATTAACCCATCTGTTTCCAGCAACCTGCTTCCAACAGAATTCAACCTCCTTAAAGAGCCGGTGTTCTCCCAGCGGATTTCTACTTACCAGCAGTATCCACTACCACCGGTAACCACTCTTCATTTCATCTGTTTCCACGCACCCTAGCATCTTTTAGTTTTAACTCCGTGTCTCCACCATCTGGCTGGTTCCGTCCAGTGACTGCTACAGTGCATTCCAGTTACCAGCATCATCTCATACACCTACTGGCAAGTTCCTCGGTTATCTCCACTACTACAGCCTGGCCTGGTAAGGTTATTCTACCAAAGGACTATAACACCTGTTCTGCAACCTACCAGTGCCCTGTGATACCTTTTATGGTTTAGTGATCCAGGAACTGTATTATCTGCCACTGCTAATACTGACTGTGAACACTGTTGTGATTATACGGAGTCTGTTTAATAAACTTTCATTTGACTTTTTACCTGCTTGTCATGGTCACACCTTCGGGTTTCCTTCCACACTTACATGTCCAGGGGTCTGATTAAACCATCTAAGTTTGATTTCATTTCACCCCCTACAACTGAGGCTTCCTCCCGTCAGCCTAAACCCTCAGTTGTGACAGTAAGCACTGACCATATGAATCCAGCCGGAGACCAGGATCAAGCGGCTAGACCTATGCAAGAACTGGCAGCCAGACTCGATCAGGAGGCTGCACAAGGTCACATCATCCGCTGTCTCCAGGATCTCTCTACTCGGCTGGATGGGATTCAGACGACCCTCCGTGGACCTGGCACGTCTGGTGCGTCCACCACAGTGACTCCAGCTGTAACCCCACCCACCTTGCCCATTTCCATACCACGTCTCCATCTTCCAACGCCAGCAAAATTTGACGGATCTCCAAGGTTCTGCAGGGGATTTCTCAACCAATGCGAAATCCATTTTGAGCTTCAATCTGGCAACTTCCCCAGTGACCGTACCAAAGTTGCTTATATTATTTCTCTCCTCAGTGGCTCAGCCCTTGATTGGGCATCACCGTTATGGGAGAAGTCTGATCCCCTGCTGTCCTCCTATACTGACTTTGTAGCATCATTCAGGCGCATCTTCGACGAGCCGGGCCGGGTTTCCTCTGCTTCATCTGAGATTCTCCGTCTACGCCAGGGAACACGTACTGTGGGACAGTTTCTTATACAGTTCAAAATCCTGGCATCTGAACTGGCCTGGAACGACGAGGCCCTGTATGCTGCATTCTGGCATGGCTTGTCAGAACGCATTAAAGACGAGTTAGCTACCAGAGACTTGCCTTCTAAGTTGGATGAGCTAATTTCACTATGCACGAAGGTTGATCTACGGTTCAGAGAGAGAGCAACCGAGCGAGGAAGATCATCCGTTCCTAAATCTTCTGCTCCTCCTTCTCGTCAACCATCTCCATCCAAGGATGAGCCTATGCAAATTGGTCGTTCCCGTCTATCTCCCGCTGAGCGCCGAAGACGCCTCTCCGAGTCTCTATGTCTCTACTGTGCAGCTCCGTCGCACACTATCAACGCCTGTCCCAAACGTTCGGGACTCCAGATCCTAGCTCGCCAAGGAGAGGGCCGGCTAGGAGTAATGATCTCCTCTCCATCTCCTCATGATTGTAACCTCCCAGTGTCGCTCCAAATTGCTCAACGTTACAGGAACGTCATTGCCCTCCTTGATTCCGGAGCAGCTGGGAATTTCATAACCGAAGCTTATGTTAAACGGTGGTCCCTACCCACCGAGAGACTGTCCTCGTCCATCTCTTTGACTGCCGTGGATGGCAGCAAGATTTTTGACGCAGTCATTTCCTTAAGGACTCTTCCAGTTCGTCTGAGAGTGGGAGTTCTTCATTCTGAGTATATTTCTTTTCTAGTGATTCCAAGAGCCACACATCCAGTGGTTTTAGGCCTTCCATGGCTCCGTCTCCACAACCCATCGATTGACTGTACGACTACGCAAATACTGGCATGGGGTCCCTCCTGTGCTGAGACTTGTTTAGCCAAAGTTCTTCCTGTTTGTTCTTCCTTCCCCAGGTCATCTGATGTTCCGCCTCCTCCATATCAAGACTTCACGGACGTGTTCAGTAAAGCCTCTGCTGATATCCTTCCTCCTCATAGAGAATGGGACTGCCCAATCGACCTCATTCCAGTGAAGGTTCCACCGCGAGGCCGAACTTATCCGTTGTCTCTGCCTGAGACACACTCCATGGAAGAGTACATCAAAGAGAACCTGGCGAAGGGTTTCATCCGACCATCTTCTTCTCCAGCCGGCGCAGGCTTCTTCTTCGTTAAGAAGAAAGACGGTGGTCTGCGTCCGTGCATCGACTACAGAGGTCTGAACGACATTACCGTCAAGAACCGATACCCTTTACCCCTGATTACCGAGCTCTTTGATAGAGTTAGTGGTGCAACCATTTTCACAAAGCTGGACTTGAGGGGTGCCTACAATCTCATCCGAATCCGTGAGGGTGACGAGTGGAAGACCGCCTTTAACACCCGTGACGGACATTATGAGTACCTCGTCATGCCCTTCGGATTGAGCAACGCTCCAGCAGTCTTCCAGCACTTCGTGAATGAGATCTTCAGGGACATCTTGTACCGCCATGTCGTGGTTTATCTAGATGACATCCTCATCTTTGCTAATAATCTCGAAGATCATCGTTTCTGGGTAAAAGAGGTTCTTTCCCGTCTCCGTGTCAATCACCTCTATTGTAAATTGGAGAAGTGTGTGTTTGAAGTTAAAACCATTCCGTTTCTAGGTTACATTGTGTCCGGTTCCGGACTAGAGATGGATCCTGAGAAACTCCAAGCAATCCAGAATTGGCCTATACCCTTAACCCTCAAAGGGGTCCAGAGGTTCTTAGGGTTCGCCAATTATTATAGAAAATTTATACGAGACTTTTCCACCATTGTGGCGCCTATCACTGCATTAACCAAGAAAGGTGCTAATCCGTCCAAGTGGTCCGAGGAAGCTACACAGGCCTTTCACCTTCTGAAGCAACGGTTCATCTCTGCACCAGTTCTGAAACAGCCCGACACCGACTCTCCTTTTATCTTAGAGGTAGATGCCTCCTCCGTTGGAGTAGGAGCAGTGTTATCCCAGAGGGCCAAAGATGGACATCTACATCCTTGCAGTTTCTTCTCCCGGAAGTTCTCCCCAGCTGAGCGCAACTATGCCATTGGCGATCAGGAGTTGCTGGCCATCAAGCTCGCTCTGGAGGAGTGGAGATACCTGTTGGAGGGAGCTTCCCACTCAATCACCATACTTACCGACCACAAAAATCTTTTATATCTCAAAGGCGCACAATGTCTGAATCCTCGTCAGGCCAGATGGGCACTTTTCTTCTCTAGGTTTGACTTTAAACTCCAGTTCTGTCCGGGTTCTCAGAATCGTAAGGCCGATGCCCTTTCCCGCTCATGGGAGCAAGAAAATGAGTCCGAGTCTGCAGACAAGCATCCTATTATTAATCCATTGGCATTCTCCACGGTAGGGATGGACTCTACGCCTCCACCAGGGAAAAGTTTTGTTAAGCCAGTTCTAAGGAAGAAGCTCATGCATTGGGCCCATGCTTCCCGTTTTGCTGGACATACAGGCATTCAGAAAACCCTTGAATTTATTTCTAGGTCCTACAGGTGGCCAACTCTGAAGAAGGACGTTATGGAATTTATTGCCTCCTGCCCAAAGTGTGCCCAACACAAAGTCTCCCGCCAGTCGCCTGCGGGGCAACTGGTTCCATTATCTGTTCCCCGTCGACCATGGACCCATTTGTCGATGGACTTTGTTTCCGATCTACCTATCTGCAACAAGTTTAATACCATCTGGGTGGTAGTTGACCGGTTCACCAAGATGGCACATTTCATCCCTCTCACCGGTCTTCCATCAGCTTCCAAGTTGGCTCAAGTATTTATACAAGAGATCTTCCGACTTCACGGTCTTCCTGAAGAGATCATCTCGGATCGTGGAGTACAATTTGTAGCCAAATTTTGGCGAAGTTTGTGTCAAGCCCTCCAAGTCAAGTTAAAGTTTTCCACAGCTTACCATCTTCAGACCAATGGTCAAACCGAGAGGGTGAATCAGGACTTGGAGGCCTTCCTCCGTATATATGTGTCTTCCTCTCAAGATGACTGGGTTCAACTCCTTCCTTGGGCCGAGTTCAGCCACAACAATCAATACCATTCCTCATCTTCTTCTACACCATTCTTCATTAATTATGGATTCCACCCTAAAGTCCCAGAATTTCAACCGCTTCCCGCAACTTCTGTTCCAGCAGTGGATGTCACCTTGCGTCAGTTTTCAAATAACTGGAGGAACGTCCGCGCAGCCCTGCTTAAAGCCTCATCCAGGTATAAGAAGTTTGCCGATAGGAAGCGTAGAGCGGTTCCTGCTCTCAAGGTGGGTGATCGTGTGTGGTTGTCCACGAAGAATTTGAGGTTGAGAGTTCCCAGCATGAAATTTGCACCTCGCTACATTGGTCCCTTCAAGATTGAACAAGTCATCAATCCTGTTGCCTACAGATTACAGTTACCACCCTTCTTGAAAATACCCAGGACATTTCATGTTTCCTTGTTGAAACCGCTAATCCTAAATCGGTTTCATTCCGCACTTCCTCCAGCTCCCAAAGTTCAGACTCAACGGGGAGTCGAGTACGAGGTGGCCAAGATTTTGGACTCACGTTTCCGTTACGGTCAGCTACAGTATCTCATTGACTGGAAGGGCTATGGTCCTGAAGAACGCTCTTGGACCAATGCCTCAGACGTCCATGCTCCTGCCTTGGTCTGAAATTTCCACTCAAAGTTTCCTTTAAAGCCTAAGAAGTGTCCTGGGGCCACTCCTAAAGGGGGGGGGGGGGTGCTGTCACGATCCGGGTATCTGGATGCCATTACCTGCCGTTTAGGTGTCTTCTGAGACTGGCCCAGCGTTCCAAATCCGGGTCTCATCTGTGTCAACACTCTGCACATCCCTCCTGTCATTCTGAGACACTACCACAGCGGCGCCATGTTTGAATCCAACATGGCGTCTCCCGTCCTCCGCGGCCTCCGCCGCCGTTACTGTGTTATTGCTGCAGGTTCTCAGAATCATGTATCATGCCTGCCGCGGCCTCTGCTGCCCTCCAAGTGTCTCAGCATATAACAGTCATCTGGCGTCTCCTGTCCTCCGTGGCCGGCGCCGCCATTATCATTATGTTTGCACATTTCATTTCAAACCAGTTTTCCCTCCAGGTTCCAGCATGGGCGCAGCCATGTTGGATTTGATCACATGCTCCAATTCCTCCAATCCACCATCTCTTGAATCTGCATAATTGCCTAGCCAATGCCTGCATAGCAGCAGGTATAAGTATCCTGTGTCTAGGCCAGATAGATGTCAGTGCTTTGAATGTCATACCTTGTTCCAGTCTCTCTCTCCTGTGGCTTGTTTCTCCAGGTTCCAGGTCCTGTCTCTAGCATCCACAAAGAGACCCGCACCTGCTTTCCATCCTGCGGTGCAGCCTGACTTTGCAATCCTCTGTGACTGATCCAGCTTTCAGCTATTACCTCGTTTGCTTCCAGCTTCCAAGCTTGCAGCTATTAACCCATCTGTTTCCAGCAACCTGCTTCCAACAGAATTCAACCTCCTTAAAGAGCCGGTGTTCTCCCAGCGGATTTCTACTTACCAGCAGTATCCACTACCACCGGTAACCACTCTTCATTTCATCTGTTTCCACGCACCCTAGCATCTTTTAGTTTTAACTCCGTGTCTCCACCATCTGGCTGGTTCCGTCCAGTGACTCCTACAGTGCATTCCAGTTACCAGCATCATCTCATACACCTACTGGCAAGTTCCTCGGTTATCTCCACTACTACAGCCTGGCCTGGTAAGGTTATTCTACCAAAGGACTATAACACCTGTTCTGCAACCTACCAGTGCCCTGTGATACCTTTTATGGTTTAGTGATCCAGGAACTGTATTATCTGCCACTGCTAATACTGACTGTGAACACTGTTGTGATTATACGGAGTCTGTTTAATAAACTTTCATTTGACTTTTTACCTGCTTGTCATGGTCACACCTTCGGATTTCCTTCCACACTTACATGTGCAGGGGTCTGATTAAACCATCTAAGCTTGATTTCATTTCACCCCCTACAACTGAGGCTTCCTCCCATCAGCCTAAACCCTCAGTTGTGACAGGTCTCATGTCTCTCATCTTTCTCTTGGCAATGCCCCATAGATTTTCTATGCGGTTCAGGTCAGGCGAGTGTGGGGGAGCTTCACAAGGAGTGGACTGAGGCTGGAGTTAGTACATCAAGAGCCACCACACACAGACTGATCCTGGACATGGGCTTCAAACGTCGTATTCCTCTTGTCAAGCCGCTCCTGAACAACAGACAACGTCAGAAACGTCTTACCTGGGCTAACGAAAAAAATAACTGATCTGTTGCTCAGTGGTCCAAAGTCCTCTTTTCTGATGAGAGCACATTTTGCATCTCATTTGGAAACAAAGGTCCCAGAGTATGGAGGAAGCATGGAGATGCACACAATCCATGATGCTTGAAGTCCAGTGTGAAGTTTCCACAGTCTGTGTTGATTTGGGGAGCCATGTCATATGCTGGTGTTGGTCCACTGTGCTTTATTAAGTCCAGAGTCAACACAGCCATCTACCAGGACATTTTAGAGCACTTCATGCTTTCTTCAGCAGACAAGCTTTATGAAGATGCTGACTTAATTTTCCAGCAGGACTTGGCACCTGCCCACACTGCCGAAAGTACCAAAACCTGGTTCAGTGACCGTGGGATTACTGTGCTGGATTGGCCAGCAAACTCGCCTGACCTGAACCCCATAGAGAATCGATGGGGCATTGCCGAGAGAAAGATGAGAGACATGAGACCGAACAATGCAGAAGATCTGAGGCTGCTAATGAAGCCTCCTGGTCTTCCATAACACATCAGCAGTGCTGATAGAATCAGTGCCTGATAGAATCCATCCCACACCGCATTGAGGCAGTAATTCATGCAAAAGGGGCCCAAACCAAGTACTGAGTACATATTCATGATTATACTTTTCCAGAGGGCTGAAATTTCTGTATTTAAAATCCTTTTTTAATTGATTTTATGTAATATTCTAATTTTCTAAGATTTTGGATTTGGGGTTTTCTTAAGCTGTAAGCCACAATCATCAAAATTATAACAAATAAATGCTTGAAATATCTAATTTTGCAAGTAATGACTCTATATAACATATTAGTTTCACCTTTTCAGTTGAATTACTGAAATAAATTAACTTTTGCACGATATTCACCTGTAATGTATATTATCACATTTGGTCGACCTGCTTCAGTCATTTGAACAACTCACTATGAAAATTGTTTTCCAAGCAGAGATAACCCCTTTTTGTGCCAGAGAAAGGGGTTATCATGACTAATCCCTATTCATCGTACAAGAGGGAAACCGCAGATAACTCACTGATTTCTTCAGTAGTCTACTATTGCATTTTACCACTGTTCCGATAGCCTGCTATGAGGACTATGAATAGACTCAGTGTATCAAGTGGAAAAGATCTAAGTTAAGCTTTTCACCGCTAGGTAATGCCATCTCCAGATGGCATTTTATACACACAACAATGGAATTCAGCTTTTCTTGATCTCTGCCAGGTCAAACTATGCCATGCATGCACATTTTAATGTAACCCTTCGTCGACAGTCTTGGGCTGTGTACACTCTTTACGATATATTGTTTGTACAGCTGATAAACTATATATTGGCTGGGCCAATGGGTGGTGTGTACACCCAATAAATCCATGAACCACGGCATTCACAGATATATCACACTGGCTGCGCAGCATGGCAGATGCAGATATATCTTGTAGATATATTATTATATCTGCAGTGGTGTACAGGCGTCTGAGTGACCAAACAATATGTTGGTTGCAGAATCCATTTAATATGACGTCACAGGTTGTCGGGCATATTCAAATGGGGTTTGCTGCAGAGGCAAATTTCCCATTAGGCACGTTAGGCACGTGTTCCATTACTGTCAGTCTGAAATTACCAGTGACTACAAAATATTTCCACTCTAATGTACTGTACCCCATATTGAGTTAAGGTTGAATGGGTAGGATATGGACAGACTGCCACGTAAGCTGTGCTACTTAGTAAATATGTATACATACTTAAAAAATAAATGAAATGTCAAAGCTCATTGCTTGTTTTGCTATTAGTCTATATTATACTAAACTACCAATCACCAAAATTAGGGATTATATTCAAACAATGAAAATAATACAATTGGATGGCAGGCCAATATTGTTTTGCCTAGGGGCACACTTACCCTAAATCCGCCCCTGGTTTGCTGGCCAGACATATTTGGTGGACGATTGGTGTGTATGCACAAATTCATAAACCTCACCAATAATTCCATCAGTCGGCAGGTGGGCTAGTATGTACCCAGCATTAGGCTGCCAGCAAACCAGAGAAAATCTTTTCAGAAGAGTGGGATTTAGGCCCTCATTCCGAGTTGTTCGCTCGCTAGCTGCTTTTAGCAGCATTGTAAATGCTAGGACGCCGCCCTCTGGGAGTGTATCTTAGCTTAGCAGAATAGCGAACGAAAGATTAGCAGAACTGCTAATAAATAATTACTTGCAGTTTCTGAGTAGCTCCAGACCTACTCACAGATTGCGATCAGCTCAGTCCGTTTAGTTCCTGGTTTGACGTCACAAACACGCCCTGCGTTCGGCCAGCCACTCCCCCGTTTCTCCAGACACTCCCGCGTTTTCCCTGACACGCCTACGTTTTTTAGCACACTCCCGGAAAACGCTCAGTTACCACCCAGAAACGCCCCTTTCCTGTCAATCATTCACCGATCAGCAGTGCGACTGAAAAGCGCCGCAGGATCCACAGCAAATCTACTAAGTTTTTAGTTAAATAACTAAGCGCATGTGCCCTGAGTGCCTTGCGAATACGCATTTAGCAACAAATCGCAGCATAGCGAAAATCTGCAACGAACGAACAACTCGGAATGACCCCCTTAGCCAGGGCCCAGGATTGTTCAGTACTATGGAAACTACAATATGTTTTCCATCAGACCTATTTATCCTCAAACGCAGCTATGCAATGGGGTTAACTTCGACTTCTATGTGTCCAAATCAACATCAAAGGCAGGTCTATTCCATATCCTTTCGGCTGTCTGGTTGTTTGTAGCTTCCAGTTTCTGGTGAAACACATTTGTTAAACCATGTATCATTTACTCTTGACTGGGCTATCCTTGGGTCATTCCTCCAAGGGCATAGAATAACAAGGGCTGCCGGTGGTGGGGGGTTGTGGGTGTGGGATATTCCTCAACATTGGATACAACCTATAGCACCTATTTTATGACTTTTCAAGCACATACTGGTCAATGTATTTCAAATGAACTGCACACTGGTACATAAGAGAAAGAGGACAGGTTTCTTATTTGATGTTTGAGATTCTTTCATTACTTATTTACCACCATCCAAACGCAGCCAAACATATAACTCTGCGCATAATTCTGATGTGGTAGCAGGGTATTGCAGGGAAGCGGCTGTGCAATACGGTACCACAAACACTCTAGTGCTGCAGGTGGCATCTGTAGGAAAAAAGACACCTCCTACCAGCATCTGCGATCCGAGTGCTGTGTCCGAAGACACAGCATCAGATCACCGTCATGACAATCGGTCAGTCTGCGTAAGCTGAAGTTTACTAACGCCTATGCCGGGTCCAGGAAGTCTGTGTCCGACTACGCAGACCCTGGGCTCGGCAGGTCTACAAAGCCGGGTGATGTTTTGTACAACGGTCCCAATCGCCCCCCCCCAAACACTAAAGGGGACTGCGAGTGATTACATGTGACTCATTCTGCACATGCGCAGTTCCCCCACCATTGGATTTGTACGTAAACCATCAGGTTTGCGTACAAAAGCGAATCAGGCCATCAGACAAACATACAAAATGGTATGAACGCTGTTTACTGGAGAATGATCTCCTATTGTTTGACACCTAATATGTTTTATCTTCTGGAGGTACTCCCCTCCCTGTTTACTGCCTACTTACCTATTGCCTATTTACCTACAGTTATGTCAAACACTTCTTGGATTGCCTTTTTATTGCGCAGACTGTGAATATTCTTTGAATGGTTAACTTACTTATGTATTGTATTTGAATTGAATAAAGCATTGCTTTAATAAAACATACTGCATTTTTTATCAGTGTGATTACCTACCACTGATAAACCCCTATGAGAGAACAATGTCTAGGACATCAGACTAGTAAACTATAGAAGGACTAGCTGGACAAATGGCTGTAGTTCATCACCAGCAGCACTTATTAGATGAGGAGAATTTTCTGACTGCAGACATAAAGCCCAGCATCTCTCACAATGGCGACCAGCAGGGACTATTCCCACTCGTGGGTGTCCACGACACACATAGAGTGGGAATAGAACCCGGTCGCTACCGAGCCCGCAGATTGGCGAGCGCAGGCCTCCCCCCCTCCCTGCCGGGATCCCGGAGTCGGTATGCTGACCGCCGGTCAAGCATACCACACCCACGTTAGCCGCCTAAATAGTTATTCCTTGCTGATCACATTGCACAGGACTTTGAACATACAGAAAAGAAAACAGAAGCCCAGCATCCCTGTTCATGTCCTACATGTCCCTCACAAAACACTTGTATCCAGCTCTGCATGTGTCACATTCTCCATGTCCCTCACATTCCTCCACACAAAAGCATTTCCTACTGACCTGATGCTGCATTGTTAGAGTCTGCAAACTGTAATTACTAACACCAGTGAGTGACAGATAACAGGCTGGATCAGCTTATTATCACTCCCTGACCGCATCTTTCCCCTAATTCTCACTTTTCCTGTACTACCGCACAATGGGGGTAATTCAGACCTGATCGTAGCAGCAAATTTGTTAGCAGTTGGGCAAAACCATGGGGGTCATCCCGAGTTGATCGTAGCTGTGCTAAATTTAGCACAGCTACGAACATTCACACTGACATGCGGGGGGACGCCCAGCACAGGGCTGTCCGCCCCGCATGTCAGTGCCGCCCACCCCCCCGAAGAAGTGCAAAGGTACCGCACAGCGGCGATGCCTTTGCACTTCAAGAGTAGCTCCCGACCAGCGCAGCTTTAGCGTGCTGGCTGGGAGCTACTCGTCGCTCCCCGGCCCGCAGCGGCTGCGTGTGATGTCACGCAGTCGCCGTGGACCGCCCCTTCCCAACGGTCCGGCCACGCCTGCATTGGCCGGACCGCTCCCACTAAACGGCGGCTTAACGCCGCCGTCCAGCCCCCTTCCGCCCAGCGACCGCCTCTGCCTCAGAGGCGATTGCTAGGCAACGACGGCTGACATGCGCTGGCGCACTGTGGTGCCGGCGCATGCGCAGTTACGACCCGAGCACTGCGAGAAACTGCAGCGAGTGATCGGGTCGGAATGACCCCCCATGTGCACTGCAATGGGAGCAGATATAACATGTGCAGAGAGAGTTAGATTTGGGTGGGGTGTGTTCAAACTGAAATCTAAATTGCAGTGTAAAAATAAAGCAGCCAGTATTTACCCTGCACAGAAACAATATAACCCACCCAAATCTTACTCTCTCTGCAAATGTTATATCTGCCCCCCCCCTGCAGTGCACATGGGGGGTCATTCCGAGTTGATCACTCGCTAGCTGCTTTTTGCAGCCATGCAAATGCATAGTCGCCGCCCACTGGGGAGTGTATTTTAGCTTTGCAAGTGTGCAAACGCCTGTGCAGCCGAGCACTACAAAAATAGTTTGTGCAGTTTCTGAGTAGGTCTGAACTTACTCAGCCGCTGCGATCACTTCAGCCTGTCCGGTCCCGGAATTGACGTCAGACACCCGCCCTGCAAACGCTTGGACACGCCTGCGTTTTTCTAACCACTCTCTGAAAACGGTCAGTTGACACCCATAAACGCCTTCTTCCTGTCAATCTTCTTGAAATTGGCTGTGCGAATGGATTCTTCGGTAAATCCATTGCCCAGCAATGATCCACTTTGTACCCATACGACGCGCCTGCGCATTGCGGTGCATAAACATGCGCAGTAGTGACCTGATCGCTGTGCTGTGAAAAATGGCAGCGTGCGATCAAGTTGGAATGACCCCCTTGGTTTTTCCCAAATTTGCTGCTACGATCAGGTCTGAATTACCCCCAATATTGGACAAGTAACCGGCTGCGGCCAGGTCACATCCATTCCATACAGTGGGCCAGATTCCGACCTGATCGCAGCTGTGTGTTTTTGCAGAGGACTGTGTTCAGCCGCCGCCCAGAGAGTGAAAATCCGCCCCGTGCAAGTGTGCGAATGGATATGTATGCCGTGCGAAAACTTCGCCAGACAGCGGACATCTGAAAATCCGTTCACAACTCACTCACCATTGAATGATTTTTCCAGGCTGTGCATAGCACGGGACTTACTCCTACAGTGCGATACAAACAGCCTGAACGGGGCCGGAGCTGACGTCACACACCTGCCCTGAAAACGCTTGGAAACGCTTGCGTTTTTCCCGACACTCCCAGAAAATGGGCAGTTACCACCCACAAACGCCCTCTTCCCGTCAATCACCTTGCGAACGTCTTGTGAACGAAATTCTAGAACCATCCTGTCACTGTTTGGTGTCGTGCCTGCGCATTGCGGTGCATCCGCATGCGCAGTCATTCGATAATCGTCCGCTGTGCTATTTCGCACAGCAGCGATCAGGTCTGAATCGGGCCCTGTATTCTCATAAGCATTAATATGAGTAAAAAATAACAGCACTAAGTTACGCTAATTATATAAAATATATTACAACAGGACAGTGATTTCTGACTGAATCAAGAATAGATCACTTACAGGCTGAAAACTATTTTGCCAAACAGAAACACCATTACAATTAACCCTAAAGCTTCCCCCAGGCAGCGATAAATGTGAACTCTTTTCCGATGTCAGCCACTCAGAATTTCCAGTCAAGTCTCGAATCCAAAACTATACAGTATAAAAGGCCCTCATTCCGAGTTGTTCGCTCGCAAGCTGCTTTTAGCAGCATTGCACATACTAAGCCGCCGCCTACTGGGAGTGAATCTTAGCTTAGCAAAATTGCGAACGAAAGATTCTCAAAATTGCGAATAGAAATTTCTTAGCAGTTTCTGAGTAGCTCGAGACTTACTCTGCCACTGCGATCAGTTCAGTCAGTTTCGTTCCTGGTTTGACGTCACAAACACACCCAGCGTTCGCCCAGACACTCCCCTGTTTCTCCAGCCACTCCCGCGTTTTTCCCAGAAACGGCAGCGTTTTTTCACACACACCCATAAAACGGCCAGTTTCCGCCCACAAACACCCACTTCCTGTCAATCACATTACGATCACCAGAACGAAGAAAAAACCTCGTAATGCTGTGAGTAAATTACCAAACTTCTTAGCAAATTTACTTAGCGCAGTCGCAGTGCGAACATTGCGCATGCGCAGTTTGCGGAAAATCGCTGCGATGCGATGAAAAAGAACGAGTGAACAACTCGGAATGACCCCCAAAGTCTGTATGCTCTTCTGCATTTGGGGCCTCATTCAGACCTGTTCGCACGCTGCAGTTTTTTGCAGTCGTGCGATCAGGTCTGTATTGCGCATGCGCACGGGTCGCAATGCGCAGGTGCGTCGCTGCCTGGCGATGGCCATCGCTGGGCAGCGACTAAATGAATGAAGAAAGCGATTGCACCAGTGATTGCAAGAAAATTGACAGGCAGAAGGCATTCGTGGGCGGCAACTCACCGTTTTCTAGGAGTGTCCGGAGAAACGCAGGCGTACCAGGCCGTTTTCTGGGAGGGTTCCTGACGTCATCAACATCCCGGATTGTCACAGCGGGTGAGTAAGTCCTGAGCTGTGCAGATCTCTGCACAAGCGTTTGCATCCCTGCAAAGCCCTAACCCCCTCCCTTGAGGGCGGCGATTACCTGGTCGCAGAAGTGCAAAAAATAGCCTGCGTGCGACCAGGTCTGAATGAGGCCCTTGGTCTTAGGTCTCCCGTTCCTTAAGCTTGGTACACTTTAGGAGATATATTGCGCATACAGCCGTAGAATGATATATTGGGCCTAATTCAGACCTGATCGCTGCTGTGCGTTTTCGCACAGCAGCCGATCAGGTCTGAACTGCGCATGTGCCAGCGCCGCAGTGCACCAGCGCATGCCAGACAGCCGACGGCCGCCTCAGCCCTGCGATCGCCTCTGCCTGATTGACAGGCAGAGGCGGTCGCTGGGCAGGAGGGGGTGGGCCGGCTGCGTTTGCCCGCTGTTTTAGGGGCACAGTCCGGGCAACGCAGGCATGGTGGGTGGGTTGCGGCGGCTGTGTGACGTCACACTCAGCCGCTGCAACTCGGGCAGCGAAGAGTAGCGCTGGTAGGGAGCTACTCTTCAAGGGGGTAATTCTAAGTTGATCGCAGCAGGAATTTTTTTAGCAGTTGGGCAAAACCATATGCACTGCAGGGGGGGGCAGATATAACATCTGCAGAGAGAGTTAGATTTGAGTGGGTTATTTTGTTTCTGTGCAGGGTAAATACTGGCTGCTTTATTTTTTCACTGCAATTTAGGTTGCAGATTGAACACACCCCACCCAAATCTAACTCTCTCTGCACATGTTATATCTGCCTCCCCTGCAGTGCACATGGGTGGTCATTCCGAGTTGATCGCTCGTTATTTTTTTTCGCAATGGAGCGATTAGTCGCTAATGCGCATGCGCAATGTCCGCAGTGCGACTGCGCCAAGTAAATTTGCTATTAAGTTAGGTATTTTACTCACGGCATTACGAGGTTTTTTCTTCGTTCTGGTGATCGTAGTGTGATTGACAGGAAGTGGGTGTTTCTGGGCGGAAACTGGACGTTTTATGGGTGTGTGCGAAAAAACGCTACCGTTTCTGGGAAAAACGCGGGAGTGTCTGAAGAAACGGGGGAGTGTCTGGGCGAACGCTGGGTGTGTTTGTGACGTCAAACCAGGAACGACACTGACTGAACTGATCGCAGTGGCAGAGTAAGTCTCAAGCTACTCAGAAACTGCTAAGAACTGTCTATTCGCAAATCTGCTAATCTTTCGTTCGCAAATCTACTATGCAAAGATTCACTCCCAGTAGGCGGCGGCTTAGCGTGTGCAAAGCTGCTAAAAGCAGCTTGCGAGCGAACAACTCGGAATGAGGGCCATGGTTTTGCCCAACTGCTAAAAAATTTCCTGCTGCGATCAACTTGGAATTACCCCCCAAGTACAAAAGCATTGCCGCTTTTGTACTTGTGCGGCGGGGTAGGGTCTGACATGCGGGGAGGACTAGACCTGTGCAGGGTGTACCCCCGCATGTCAGGGAAACTGATCGTAGGTGTGCTAAATTTAGCACATCTACGATCAGGTCTGAATTAGGCCCATTGTGTAGTGCATCTGCTCGTGTGTACATACAATCGGGATGTAGTTACTGTATCCCGCCCCCATACCCAACTCACACAGTCTATCTGTGAATGAGGCCTTCATAGATGTACTGCATATGCTGACCACTGGTACCTGTGACACTGATGTCACAATTGGATGGGCATATATTATATCCGCCCAGTTCTGATGTCTGCCCAGAAATATTGTATGGTCGATTGACAAGTGTGTAAAAATGGTTGGTCTCTGGGTCCGTTGGGCAGTGATGACATCAGTCAGGTGTGTATCCCATTTGATAGGTGAAACATCAGAAAATACATTTAGGAAATAATTATACATTTCCCTGTTATAATTATTAGTGTAATCTTCTACCAAGCAAGTGCAGTGGCTGCTACACTATGTAATGTATAAGGTATCTCAAAGATAATCCAGCACTTGTGTAGTGGTAAAAATGTCCACACATGCAGCAATAAGTGGCCAACCTCGTCAGAGGGGAAACAATTGTATTGTAAGTAACAGCAGACGTTGTGTTTAGCCAAAGATTGCATACATACTGTATATTGTTGCAGACATTAGCCGCCTAAATAGCCAGTCCTTGCTGATCACATTGCACAGGACATTGGGGGTCAATCCGAGTTGATTGCAGCCTCAAATTTGTTAGCAGTTGAGCAAAACCATGTGCACTGCAGGGGAGCAGAGCTGGATTAAGGCATTGGGGGGCCCGGGGTACTTATGACACGGGGGCCCTAAGGTCTAAAATTAAAAGTATAGCGTATCGGGTAGTTTGGATAAATTATACTATATACAAAGCAGATGCTCAGTTCTCCCGCACAATAAATTCCACCTCGCTTGGTGCCCTCCACAGCAGAAGCAGTATATCATAGAGTATTGGCGGCACTCACGAACTTGCAAGAATAAGCTCAGGTCGACACACCTGTCTTCTTTCAACGTTTCAATTTATTTCAACTTTCGTCAGGAATGACAAAGGTTGAAATAAACCAAAACGTTGAAAGAAGACAGGTGTGTCGACCTGAGCTTATTCTTTACAAGTCCATGAGTGCCGCCAATACTCTATGATAGATATAGATATATATATATATATATATATATATATGGCTTGGGTCTGATTTGCTGGCGCTCAGAATACCAATCGCGGCACTTACCTTTCCCCAATATAAGAGTTTGGCACTCACGGGTCTTGTAACATTGGTGTAACCGCTCACAAAGTTAGCATTTGGTATGTCCTCACAAAATGTTATCAAATTAAAATAAAACGTTAACAGAGGCTGTCTCTTTAGCTGGAATGCTAACTTTTTGAGCGGTTACACCAATGTTACAAGACCCGTGAGTGCCCGACCCTCTTTCTCTCTTCTACTTGAAAACCCTAGGTCGGCACCTTACTGATTCTCTACTGCCAGCCACCAGCGTTGTATGTATGTATGTGTGTGTGTGCATATATATATATATTTATATATATATATATATATACATACATACATACATACATACACATATGGTTTGGGTCTGATATGCTGGCGGTCAGATAACCAATCGCGGCACTTAGCTTTCCCCAATGCCCCCCTAACCCTTCCTTCCCACAGTCAAAACCCTCCCCCACCCCTGCAGCCTAACCCTAATCCTCCCTGGTTGGTGCCAAAATCTAACCTCCCCTTCCCGCAGCCTAAACCTAATCCTCCCCCTCCACCGCAGCCTAACCATAACCCTCCCCAGGGGTTCCTAAACCTAACCACCCCTCCACGCAGCCTAACTGTAACCTAAACACGATGCGGCACTCTCGGCTGATTCAAATAAGACACAATACCACGGATACCGATTCAACGTTTCAGTTCAATACAAAGGTTTTTCGCATCCTGTTGACAATTCTATTGAATTGAAACGTTGATACGTTATCCGTGGTATTGTGTCTTATTTGAATCAGCCGAGAGTGTCGCATCTCGTGTATATCATTGCTGTTCAGCTGATGAGGGCACCAGGTGACAAGATGCTGGTTATGTGAGTGCTGGTCTAACTAATGTGTATGTTTGTGTGTGTGTGTGTGTGTGTGTGTGTGTGTGTGTGTGTGTGTGTGTGTGTGTGTATATATATATATATATATAAATATACATATATATATATATACACATACACACACTCGAACATACACACACACACACACACACACACACACACACACACACACACAATTCAGAGCCTAATTTCCGATTTAATGTATAACATTAAATAAAAACATCAATATAGACATACTTACCAACCATACAGGGTGAGAGATTGAATGTTGCTCTGCACCCTGCCCCAGCACAAATCCCCACGCAGCTGGGGAACTTCCTTCTTCCAGCCTGCGTGCTCAGCCAATCACTGAGCCGCAGGCTGCAGCTTGACTTCTTGTTGGGCAGCTGAGCCGTCGCTCAGCAAACTGCCCAGCCAGCTCTACAGCCGCAGCGCCGGCGGCTGTGATGAGCGGCGGCTGGCGGGCTGGAGGCAGTGGGGAGGGGAGCGCAATGCACTGTCGCGGATTGGATCTGATTAGAGATCCGATCTCCGGCGGGGGGCCCGAGGTACTTACCCCCGGAGCCCTCCCCGTAATCCGGCTCTGCAGGGGAGGCAGATATAACATGTGCAGAGAGAGTTAGATTTGGGTGGGTTATATTGTTTCTGTGCAGGGTAAATACTGGCTGCTTTATTTTTACACTGCAGTTTAGATTTCAGTTTGAACACACCCCACCCAAATCTAACTCTCTCTGCACATGTTACATATGCCCTACCTGCAGTGCAACATGGTTTTGCCCAACTGCTAACAAATTTCCTGCTGCGATCAACTCTGAATTAGGCCCTTTGAACATACAAAAAAGAATACACTGGAATGTCAGGTTCATTTACTGGTCTTTAACATATTATGCTGGGTGAAAAGAGTAACATAATAATTATCCAACCAGCCACTTATGAAGAACCATGTCTGTGCAATTGCACCCAGGGCCATAACTAGGGGAGTGTGAGCAGAGCCGCTGCACAGGGCAACGCCATTGCTGCACTGCAGCCAGTAGTGCTACTACAAAGCCACCCAGAGCGTCCAAGCCTGTGAAGCTGCACCTACCCTTATGAGTATTCATATTACAAGTTAGTGATGGCTCCTCTTTAGAGCAGCTATGTGCCATACCTCCCACTGTGAAGGCAGAGGGAAATTACAGTACTATTAATGCAGGGGTGAAACTAAGAAGAAAATGGTCTCTTCTCTGCTTTGCTCCACGTTTGCAGGCAAATAAAATACACGTATGCTCATTTGAAATATTTGTTCAACTCTATTAATGAAAGTCTATGGGTCCAGGTGATGACATGACGTGGCTATTTGCGTGGTAGCAGCACTGCAAATGTTGGCAACTTATGGGCTCCTGGGGCTGGGAGAGGGAGGAGAAAGAATTATGTTGAGACAGGAGTATTAATGTAAAGCAAGTCCTGAAGAAGGTCTTTAATTCTGGCCTTGACCGTTTGTTGCAGGAGCACCATTTGTGAGCGAAGGTACTGGTTTCTTGGCAGCAACACTCCCAGTGCATAGGTGAGAAGGCGGGGATCTTGGGAGGGACTGCTATTTACTAAGCCCTGGATGGAGATAAAGTCAACGGAGACAAAGTACCAGCTAATCAGCCATCTCACAGGCTGCATTTGAAAAATGACAGTTAGGAGCTGATTGGCTGGCACTTTATTTCCGTCCAATTTATCTCCATCCAAGGCTTAGTAAATAGACCCCAAACTTCCATTCAATCAGCTCCTAACTGTCATTTTGCAAACAGCCTGTGACATGGCAATTAGGAGCCGATTGGCTGATACTTTATCTCCATCGACTTTTCTCCATCCAAGGCTTAAACCCAAAATTAGCTACCACCTATAGTAAAATTTGTAGCTGTATTCTTTAATGAAAACCACAGATAGGATTTTGGAAGGTTTAAGCCAATTGTCACCCACTTACATTCACACAATTCATTTATGTTTCATATACACCTTGTACACACAGCCTGAAGGTCATTTAATACAATATTTGTAATCATTTTGTGTATTAAACAAAGTTTGTGTACATTGAGCCATCAGAAAACAAAGGTTTCACTATTTCACTCTCACTAAAAAATTCCGTATTTCGGAATATTCTGTATTTCGGAATATTTGGATATGGGATACTCAACCTGTAGGAGGCTCAGTCTTACATTGGGAGGTATCAGGTGTTAAAAAATAAATAAATTGTAATTACAATCTTTTCAAATGATGGTTTTATTACAAGTTACAAAATAAACCTAGCTACCAGCTTCCAGTATGGGTTTTAATACTGACTGTCCTTCTGTGCAGAAACAGTGGGGATGATGATGAAGAGTATTGAGTGCAAATGTGTTCATAGTACTTTAACAATGGAAAGGATTACCTGCTCATCTATAAAGTGTGCGTAGTTTCCAGCCTCATATCACAAAGTGACATGTCTTCACACTAAATCAAGCTCCCGTATACACAGTTAATGGATTGCTGATTGGAGTTTCATGTCACAGTGAATTGTTAATCTAAAAGTGACCAAGGAGTGATCAACTGACACCTAGAGCAAGATCGAAACTCGCACTGTATGTATGACTAATGAGTAATACAACAGCCCAGGAACTCTGCAGATTGTTTTCCTAGAGTTGGCTCTGAATATTCTCTGAATGCATAGAAGAATCCTTCAAAGCTAAAAGTGATTTGATCCTCTTAATAAGGAAATATACAGAACTGCTAGTACAGTAAGATTTATATTGCTTTATTCTGCAGTACACCTGGGTAAGTAAGTCAGGTTATTGGATTCCTGGTTTTATTGCAGCCAATCAATTTAAGGGGAAGATGACGGCACCCAGGTAGACAGTGGTCATCTTCTGGCTGTTTTTTTTCTGCCAATGCCAAGACAGCAGTATGTTTAGGCAATTTACAATACAAAGGGGGTTAACCAAAAGTAAAGAGCCTTCTTAACTCTGTCCTGGGCAAAAAGATACATTTTGAGTGTCCTTACTTGAGGCTTGGATCTTGATCATGGTATCCCAGAAGTGTGGCCAACATATTATGCCAGCAGTGGCCTCACACAATTTAACATGTTACACCAACAGGGGACCATATATAATACCAACATTGTCATCCATGTTTCCAGAAAAGATGACTACCATAATGTCAAGAAAATTAACTATATATGTGAAACTCGCTACATATTCCATAATATGAGTGGGCAATTTAGGGCATAATTCAATTGTTTTTTAAGGCACGATAATTGTTGCAATTCAATTGTTTTGGGTGCCCTTTAATTATTGCGCTTATTGTACCCAATTAGTCAGGGTATAGACACATAAAGCAGCTAAACACGACTAAACTAATGGTCGCAAACAGAAAAGCCCTGTTTCAGTTTGCACATTTCAGTTCGCCACCTAAGGGGGGTGCGAGCTGAAATTTGAATGCCAAGGCTAATGTGCATCTGATCGGAGCAACAATTGAATAGCTCTGATATACACCAATTAGTTTAGACGCCTTTAAAAACAATTGAATTCCACCCTTAGAATAAACTATCCATAACTAGCATAGGGGGACATTTACTAAGCAGTGATAAGAGCAGAGAAGTGAGCCAGTTGAGAAGTGCCTATGGCAACCAATCAGCACTGAAGTAACATCTATAATTTGCATACTATAAAATTATACAAAGCTGCTGATTGGTTGATGGGGCAACTTCTCCACTGGCTCACTTCTCCACTCTTTCTGGTTAGTAAATGTCCCCCTTAGTATTTAGGAGGAATACAAATCCGATATAATACTGTAGTTGTGGCTGTTTAAAGGTTATGTTATACAGATCTGCTGAAACATATTAAAATAAATAATATTGTAGTTTTAAAAGACATACACATGTCTCTAACCAGTTTCAACCCTTTGACATCCCCCCATATTATATAAGTGACACATTCCTATGGAGAGGAGAAACGTGGGTAAATGTATCACCCGCCGTTATGGGGGAGAAGCGGTATCAGCTCACGTTATGTGCGCTATACCGCTTCTCCCCATGTATGCTATGCTCCCCTGTCCATATCGGTGCTGCTATCTGTAAGGTAGCAGGCCGATTGGCGAGGTCAATGTATGACGTTCCGAAACCTGCAGCTGTCAATTTCGACAGCTGCAGGTGGCGATGCCCATAGACGACAGTAGGGACAACGTTGTCCCTGCCTGTGGCGGGTGCCGGCTCCGGACTGCGTTGGGGGTCTCGAGTGAGTAGCGAGAATCCGCGCATGCGCAGAGGAGCCGGCCGGGAAAGAGACACAGCGCATCAGCACTAAGCTGATGCGCTGTGTGGTTGGGGGTCATCGTCAGAAGGGGGAGCTTTCGCACCCCTGCTTTGGCAGACAGCATGTTAATACATCTTGTAGATGTCTCTTCCTGCTTCGCCTCGGTAATGAGGGGAAGGAGGAAGTGTTATAGTGGTACGATGCGTGGCGCTATAATACATTTACCCCACGGTCACAGCGGCGTCCCTTGTGATAACCAGTTGCACCCGTTCATGAGAAAACCATGGTTGTGCCGTCAGGGCCGGAGCTTCCACTAGGCAGCTTTAGGCAGCTGCCTAGGGGCGCCGGGACCTGAAGGGGCGGTCTGCTACAGCTGCATGAACAAGGTAGTGTGGTCCTACATTTCATAGCCGCCTCAATCTCCCTGGCACTCGTATCTACAGTAGCCGCAACTGCCAAGCTCCTGTATTGCAGCATCCAGCTCCACCTGGCACAGGCAGTAACTTTGACAGCTCCTGGAGTCTTGGCTGGGGGTGATATGCGATGCTACTCTTCATTCCAGGCTCTTTCACAGACTACTCAGTCCCAACTCCTCATCGCATCCTGCAGGTAAGGCGGCTGCACAGTGCGCTCTCTGTATTTAATAAGAAAAGAGAGGGAGAGCAGCAGTCGGGAGGGGGGGGGGGGGGGGGGCGGAGAAGAGCAGCTGGCATGCACACGGGTGGTGGAGGGGATAGCACAGAAGACATTTAAAAGAATGGGGTTTGGGGGGGGGGGGGCAGCAGGAGACCACACAGACTGGCGAGATGGGGAGAAGAGAGCAGCCATACAACAGACGGGGCGGGGGAGAGCAGCAGTATGCCTTTCTCCTGAAGATCAGGTAGGGGGAAGGGGCGGTATGCAGAAGTTTTGCCTAGGGTGCCGAGAAACTGTCAAAGTCAGAAAAATATCTCTATACACACTGCCATATTTACACCTCACACTGGTCCGCGCTGCGCATGCGTGCGCTCTCCCGTGAAGGCGCATACCCACTGTTGCGTGCACCCGCTGGTGCACGGTATGCGTATTTACGGTAAAGTTTGTGTAGTCGTAGCGTGCGACTCAATCGTTACATATTTTTCACAAATAATGTATTTTATAGATCATGGTCCCTTTGATAGATTCTGAAAGTTTGGTTAATATAGAATGTTTATGAACAGAGGAATCCCTCTTTGTTTGATACGAAGGGTCAGATAGGAGTAATACAGTGGTGTTTAGTATCCATCGGAAGAATATTTAATTAGAAATATTCCGGTGTTGGTTTGAAGCAGATCAATCGCTGGTGCGAATAGTTATGGACATAAGAAGTTTATGAACATTTACTTTATTTGCACTTTATTACCCATGCGGCGGGAAACCCAGTTTCCCTCCCACCTGAGCAGTTGGAAATAGTCACAGCCCACCTGTATGAATCAACCTATGACCTTTTGTTATAATGCGAAGCCGAATTCCTGTGTCCAATGAACAATGAGATTGTAGGGACCATTGAATTGTATTGTGTGTGGGGCATAAATAGCAGGCCGACCATATCCAACTTCACTCTCTTCAACGGTTCTCATTGCTGATAATCGGGAGCTGGATATCGAGGCGCATGCGATCGTTCCCCTTGTGCGTAAGTTCTCTCCGTAATCATATTGTCTTACTGTGAGCCATTTCTCTCTCTCCCTCTCTTCTCTTTCTCTCGTATTTTTCCTTGATTAGACTTGAATTGTATTGTATTGTATTTCCCGTGTAGTTATCTGGTTAGTTGGTTTATGTTATATTGTAGTGTATGCTTTGTACTGTGATTCCTTTTGCAAGT
The DNA here is from genome assembly GCF_028390025.1 of Pseudophryne corroboree. Lineage (NCBI taxonomy): Eukaryota > Metazoa > Chordata > Amphibia > Anura > Myobatrachidae > Pseudophryne > Pseudophryne corroboree. The sequence goes on from NC_086446.1 coordinate 451,477,639, forward strand.
ATAATAGTCATAATACACATAATAGGTTTCGGACCCTAAGCCCAGGTATCTGTGTATTCTTTATAGTGTTAAGTACTCCCTGAGCATCGGTGACACTCAAGCAGCTTTGTAGTTAATCAGGTTACACAAGGTTGCACTTACACTTTGTCTCTACATTAAGGTTTGCTGTGTATTTCATTGCTAAAGGTATAGATATAAAGGTTTAACGTTGTGAGCGTCTGCATCGCTGGTGATCTCCTCGTGGTCCCGAGCGCTGCTACGCTATAGCGAATCATTACGATAAGTCAACAGCCAATAGTCTGCCTGCCTGCGATCACTTGGCCGTGAGTGAACGTGACGCCTGAGCGTCTCGATCACGGCTAAGCGATCGATACGCAACTTGCGTACCCTTACGGTACTTCTTACGTAGATAGCGTACAGTGTTCTTAGATCTCATAAAGGGTTATATACACGATAAATATTTAGCTTTATCAATTGGCGGCTCGTCCTGTCCTTCACATATCTGCACTAGGTAGATCAGCAGACATTATCCCTCAGCAAAGGGCGGGAGGTTGTCTCGTAGTGCTGACGGGATAAGCGTCTGCTTCGCTTAGATAAAAGAGTGCTGAAGGAATCCGGGAACCGGAGGTAAGAACAAAACGCTAGTGTCTTTTAAAACTGTTTATTTTTCTGTCTTGCGTACACACGCACGCACACATATATATCTGCATTTCCGTTTCATTTTCGTATATCATTCTCCTGTCTGCCAGTTTTATAGTTGATAAAAAAAGTGCCAAAAGAGATTTGCTGTTATTTCATAGTTTAAGAGTAAAGGTAATATAGTTAAAAGATAGACAAACACACAGTTTTGCCTGGGAGATAAGGCGAAGTCAGTGTGTTGTGTGGTAGATGACCAGGGATCATCTACATTGATAAAAAATATAAATTGTGTTACGGTGGATCTTTGCTTTGCGTACACGTGTCCCTAACAAAAGACTTGTGTACGCAATCCAAAGGCGGACGCACGCAGCGTACATTACGCAACGGAGCGTCCGGTTACGCCCACGTAGCTCAAGTCACGATAAGTTGATTTTTAACGCAACGCGGTAAGTAACGCAAAGCGGTAAATAGCGCCACAGGCGATAAATAACGCAAGTCTATTTTTGGAAATCCAAAATTTAAATTAACAGATCCTGCTCCTAATTGGTAACACAGCTGGGCTAAAGAAAAATTTCTGCGCAGAAATAGAAATAGAAGCAAAAGTGTACATGTGATGAGTGAGTGTTTTTGTATTACATAAGTTTATATAACTTAAAGGTTGAACCACAAGAAAAGTCGAGTACTCGTGAGGTACACGCGTGTAAGTGACGTGCACGGTGGCTAGGGAGGCATCCTTGGTTAAACATAATATTTGAGCATTAGAGTATAGCGGACCAGTATAGAACAAGACCAGGAGGTCGTACAGAACAAGACCAGGAGGTCATAGTAGACCAGCAGGTCCAGGTACAGTAAACAGGGAAGTCCGCTATACAGTTCAGAGGCACAACACCAAGAGAAGGGTTGGTGCAAGACCCATATAGGCCGTACAAGCTCTGGCTGAAGGAATTCGCAGTCGTAAGTTTCGATTCCATTGGTCTTTCCGTACACAAGCTTAGTTGTTTGTGTACTGAACGACTGGACCGCACGTAATTGTGTACAGTAGTTAGTAATCTGACCTAGTACCATTAGAGTAAAGGGGTCACAAACGCTATTTGTACATTCTGACGTGATTTGTGTAATTTTTTATTTTTCAAGAAGGGAAGTTCGCTGGTCACTCAGGAACTATCTGACAAACCTCACCTTTACTGGAAAGAGTAAGTGTTCTGCGGATAACCCTCGCATGTTCCAGTAAACAACGGTTTTTATAGGTGCCCTGGGTCGAGTGCGCCAGCACCATATCGGTGTGATCAGGTCGCATTGGTCGGCGTGGGCGAGTGAGTGGGGTACTCGGTAAACCGCCACCGTCAGCCTATTGTGAACAATCTGGTTTTCTGTAAGGGTTCGCTGAAGACCTTGATATAGAGATCAGAGGTAGAGCAAGCAACGCCTGCAGAGTTATGGGGGCCAGTTGTTCAGGTAGGGGGCGATCAACCTCGGTTCGGGTTGATTCAGTGGTCCGACCAATTGGGTCGGCCAGGTATATCATGTGTGAGAAATATGGAAGTCACACAGAGGTTTTATGTGATGAATGGGAGAGAATGACGGTACAAGACCGGGAGAAATTCCCAAGAATAGGTAGCTTCAGCCCAGAGGTGTTACAAAATTTAAGGAGGAGGATATGTCTCATAAAATCAACAAAGAGACGAGTTCAGCATTATGATTATTTACAGTTGTGGCAACAGGAAGGTGAGATACAGAGAGGTTTGGCTCAGGCGGCGGGATCTGGCTCTAACAGAAAACTGATTGCCACGGCCCCGCCGCCACCATATATATCAGGAGAGAAGTTGATTACGGAGAAAGACGCACTAAAGTGTAACACAAAATCACTTAGTAACTGTGTAAATGTTAATGATAATGTTAACCCATTAACCCATGCAAGTATTAACCCGTGCAAGTTGTACCCTGTTTTGAACTTTCCTCAGGAGTGTGATCAAGAGGACGAAGCGACAACGATTTCAGCGCTCTCTCTAGCAGCCACCATAGCAGAGACCACAGTAGGCACAGCAACACCCACGAGATTAGTAAAGGCCCCTAGCGGAGGGATAGGTGAGGTCGTATCAACTGGTAAGTACGGCACCATGCATTATGCTGAGACTATTTCACCACAAGCTGTAGAATCTACACAGAATGAGGTTGTTAGAATTACTCCTGTTAGGGTAATAGCAGTTCCCAATGGGAAAACAGATGTATCAGGAGCCACTCCCATAAGGAACATTGCCATGTACAGCCCATTTTCCCGAATGGAATTAAGGACCATAGTGTCTGAATTCCCTGACCCTAGAAAAGATTTAGTTGCCAGCCAAAAATACATCACAGACTTAGGAAACACTTTAGAGCCCAATAATAAAGATTGGCAGATATTGCTAAAAGCTTGTTTAGCCTCCAATGTCGACTCAGCTCAATTTTTAGCTGATTGTGGACTAGATCTGGATGTACCTCTTACAGATGTGTACAACAAAGATAACGTAAGAAGGATAAACTTACAGTTAAAGGAGCATTTCCCAGCAGTTGTTAAATGGAACAAAATATTTTCCATTAAACAAAAAGAGTCAGAAACAGCTGCAGAATATTTTCACCGGGCACTATTAGAAATGGCAAAGTACACTGGTATAGAGGACATTAGGACAAATCCAAACCATCGAGAAGTAGCAGTATCTGTACTAATGGATGGTTTGAAAGAAACATTAAAGGCAAGGGTACAGACCACGCAACCATGTTGGCGAGGTCTGTCAGTGTCCACTTTGAGAGAGGCTGCTATTGATCACGACCGAAACATCACCAGACACAGGGAGTCGCAGAGTGATAAGCTAATGTCAGTAAGTATACAGGCTCTGACCACAAAGCAGCCTGCGTATGTATCATCCAACCCTGTGGGTAAGTCAACTATGATAACATGTTATTCTTGTCAAAGACAGGGACACTATGCACGAGACTGTAGAGCGAAAAATTCGCAAAGATCATACCAACCCCCTAGACAACGACACGACACACGACATTGGGAGCAAGGTCCGCAGAAACGGAGTTATGAGCCACATACAGGGGAAACAAAAAGATATCCCCCAAACAGAGACTGGCATGCCTCTGGTAGTTCCCAACTATCTCCCTCACAAATAGTTGCTGCCAGCGGGATTCAGGGAGGTCACCATACCCAATAGGGGTGTGGCCATACCTGTAATCTGCAGCCAGTGAAATTGATTGCCAACCTTGAAAGTGAACCCGAGGTCGCAATTAATGTAGCTGGTAAAACTTTAAACTTTCTTGTAGACACAGGGGCGGCCAAGTCAGTGATAAATTCGACAGTGGGCATGAGAACCACTGGTAGGACAATTCCAGCCATGGGAGTAACAGGAGTAGTCCAGCACTACCCTGTTAGCAAACCAGCCGAGATTACAATAGGGCCTTTGCATACCAAGCATTCCTTTTTGCTGGCTGCATCGGCACCAACCAATCTCCTGGGAAGAGACTTACTGTGTAAAATGGGGTGCGTCATTTATTGTACTCCTGAAGGTGTATTCTTGGACATACCTGAGAATCACGCTCAGGAAGTGCGAGACACGTTAGACTCCCCATCAAAATTAATGTCACATACCATTATGACAAATAGGAATCCATCCCAAGTAGAAGAGATGACATCTCAGATACCAGAGTCACTTTGGACAAAAGACGGACAGGACACTGGATTAATGGCAAACGTAGCTCCAGTAGTTGTACAAGTAAAAGATGGTAGGATAGCTCCAAAAATCCCACAGTATCCTCTGAAGCCAGAGGTGGAGTTAGGAGTTTACCCAGTAATAGAGCGCTTGCTACAACAGGGCATTCTGGTAAGAACGTCCAGCACTGCCAATAGTCCCATCTTCCCTGTTAAGAAGAGTGGGGGGAGGGGTTACAGGCTAGTGCAGGATCTAAGGGGGATTAACAAAATAGTTGAGAGTCAGTTCCCCGTAGTGCCAAATCCAGCTGTCATCCTAATGCAAATCCCTCCCACTGCCAAATTTTTCACTGTTATTGACCTCTGCTCCGCTTTCTTTTCGGTACCTCTGCACCCTGACAGCCAATATTTGTTTGCATTCACATACAGAGGAGTCCAATACACGTGGACTCGATTGCCCCAAGGTTTCATAGATAGTCCAAGTATATTTTCTCAGGCTTTGCATGATTGTTTACAGTCTTTCCAACCAGACAGTGGATCAGTATTGATACAGTATGTGGACGATTTATTACTGTGTTCAGATTCACTGGAAGCATCTCTGAAGGATACGAAACAGCTCCTGTTTCATCTTTCAGACACCGGACACAAGGTGTCCAAAGACAAGTTGCAATTATGCCAAACTAAGGTAAAATATTTGGGACACTGTCTAACACAAGGACTGAGACACCTGACCGCTGATAGAATCCAAGCAATTAGAGACATGACCCTGCCACAAACCCAGCAACAGATCAGAACGTTTTTAGGAATGTGTGGGTATTGCCGTAATTGGATCCCAGGGTTTTCCATTTTAGCGTTACCTTTGCAGGAAATGGTCTCCTCGAACAAACCTGATAGGATTTCGCATACAGACGAGTCCGAAACAGCATTTGAGAGACTCAAACAGTGCCTAACGCAGGCACCAGCACTAGGTATGCCAGACTATGGGAAACCCTTTGAACTATACGGAACAGAAAGTGCTGGTTGCGCGGCAGGCGTACTAACCCAAAAACACGGTGATGCCAGCAGGCCAGTTGCATACTACAGCGCTCAGCTAGATACGGTAGCGCGATCCCTCCCCACATGCTTGCGAAGCGTTGCTGCGATAGCATTGCTAGTGACAAAAAGCGAAGATGTCGTGCTAGGCCACAACCTCACAATCCATACGCCACATGCGGTATCAGCCTTATTGAATTCTGCCCAAACCAGACACGTCTCATCAGCGAGGTTTACAAGATGGGAATTAGCACTAATGGCCCCCGTAAACATCACCATAAGGAGATGCAGTGCATTAAATCCTGCAACATATCTCCCAGGTGTGCCTGGTCAGGCACAAAGGGTGGAAGGTGAGAGTGCTGGGGAAGGAGGATTTAATACAAAGGAAGATACACATGATTGTATGGAATATTTGACTCAAAATTTTACCGCAAGGCCTGACATCAGTGACAACCCACTGGAAGATGCAGAACTCACGTTCTACACGGACGGTAGTTGTCACAGACAGTCAGACTCGGGAGACTTGTGTACTGGATACGCAGTCGTAGATGACCAAGACACCATAGAAGCGGAACCGCTAGGCCCACCTCACTCAGCCCAGGTTGCTGAACTGGTCGCCCTAACCAGAGCATGTGAATTGGCTAAGGGTAAGTCAGCCAATATCTACACCGATTCTAGATACGCATTCGGGGTAGTCCATGATTTCGGAGCCCTATGGCGCCTCAGAAATTTCATGACGGCAGCTGGTACACCGGTAGCGCATGCAGCTCACATAAAAAGGCTTCTAACAGCGATACAGGAACCCGACAGAGTGGCTGTTATCAAATGTAAAGCACACACATATAGCCAAGACCCGGTATCACTTGGTAACAGCCGAGCAGACGAAGCTGCTAAGTTAGCAGCTGCTACCCCCATACAGACAGACACCACACAACTGATGGTATTCAATACCATCAACACACAGAAGTTGTGTAAAATGCAAAATTTGTGTTCCACACAGGAAAGGGCAGTCTGGAAGGCAAAGGGATGTGGCCAAGAGTCCTCAGGACTCTGGACGGATGGACATGGTAAACCAGTGGCCCCCAGAGCATATCTTCCATGTCTGGCTGAAGCAGCTCACGGGCTGACTCATCTAGGCAAGGAAGGAATGTGCAAATTGGTAAGAGCCTATTGGTGCGCCCCAGGATTCTCCTCTCATGCGAGTAAAAGAGCAATGTCATGCCTTACCTGTCTGAGAAAGAATATTGGAAAGGCAATACCTACAGAACCATCCCATATCCCACCTGCCGGCGGCCCTTTCCAGGTAATACAAATTGACTTCATTCAATTACCCCCTTGTCGGAATTTGAAATATGTACTTGTTTGTATAGATGTTTTCTCGAATTGGGTCGAAGCATTTCCTGCAGCTACAAATACCGCTATGTTTACAGCTAAGAAAATTGTGCAGGAATTTGTATGTAGATATGGTATCCCTAGAATAATCGAAAGTGATAGGGGTACCCATTTTACAGGTGATGTCTTTCAAGGAATGTGTAAGTTGATGGGAATTGATAGCAAGCTGCACACTCCGTACCGTCCACAGGCGAGTGCGAAGGTCGAAAGAGTGAACAGCACTATTAAAAATAAATTGAGTAAAGTGATGGCAGAGACAGGATTGACATGGCCAGAAGCTTTACCCATTGTATTGTACAGTATCAGAACCACTCCCAGGTCCCCTCTTAATCTGTCCCCCTTTGAAATCTTATTTGGTCGACAACCGCATGTCATGATTAACCCTCAGGATGATTTGAAATGTAACAATGAAGTAACTGTAAAGTACTTGATTAACATGAGTAAACAGTTAAGGAATCAAAATGATAATCTAAAGTTGGTGATTCCTGATCTACCTGATAGTAATTGTCATGACATTGAACCTGGGGATTATGTAATGATACGAAATTTTCTACGCTCAGGTTGCCTTATTGACAGATGGGAAGGACCATACCAGGTCTTATTGACTAGCACTACAGCATTGAAGGTTGCTGAGAGAGAGACTTGGGTCCATTCATCCCACTGCAAGAAGGTTGCTGATCCAGAGAAGTCCCGTGATAAGGAACAGACGGTAGAGGTTGTATCACTGGAGTGTCTGTTCCAGGAGGACTGAGGCGGCACCTGAGCCTTGAAGACCGAGAGCTGTTGTCGACTCCCCACTCCCTTTTATTGTTTTTTTTTCCACTTCCCATCCCCTCTCCCTCAAATGTATTTTTCCTCCTTCTCATTCTTCTTCGTCTCCTCCTCAAAGATGGACTTGCCCCAAGAGACTGTGATCCGGATTTTCCTGTTGACCATGATGTTGACCAGAGCAGTCTGTTCCGGCGAGAGTACCATGGAGGTCGATAGAGGTTCTGGAATGAGTTCTGATGATAAAGATGGAGGCGTAGTTTTCCAAGATCAACCTAACCAACTATCAAAGGCGAGTATCAGAAAATGATCCGATAGCATTGACCATAGAAGAAATTGTGACGGATTGTTAGCTGAAGAAAATTGTATCTGTAGGCTCTGTAACAATGTCATTGAAGATGGGTGCATTAAGAAATGCCAATCCAGTTTTAATATCCATATGGACCGGCATCCATTGAGTGATTATCACTCCTTAGTGGGTAATGTATTAAACAAAACAGATTGTTGGGTATGCTCTCAAGTACCTCAGGGTCATAGCAAATCAGGGCTAGTACCATTTCCTTTAACGATAGGGGAGGTACTTGAGTTAAATGGTGGGAGACCGGTGGACCGGAGGTTTAATATCTCCAGCCCTCCTAGTTTGAAGCTCCACCAATACCACGTGGATAGGTCCCTATTATGTTTTAACATCTCCAATCCCAGAAAGCCGGGAAATTGGGAAGTATCATGGAGTAACCACACCATGACCTTTTCACATAGAGCAGATAGAATGCCTACAGATACAGAGCTTGTACGCCACATAGCCAGTAGAGGAAAATCTTTCCGGTATAGATACACCTTAGGAAATAGGATTACTAGAGTTGGAGAAGTATCACCAGGATACTGTGCACATATCGTACAACCTGATACGTGCATTAAGCAGATGGAAGAATTAGGGCTAGGAGATTTCACCTGGAAGGTGTGTAATATGGTAATGTCTTTCTCCGTCCCATATGTTCTCCCCGATGATGCATATTTCATATGCGGGAGAAAGGCGTACAAGTGGCTTGCCCCAAACTCTGAAGGATTGTGTTATATTGGAAGAGTATTGCCTGAAGTAATGACTGTAACCCATGATAAAATGAAAGACATACACCGTGGTGCCCAAGCTCCTTATACTCACACTCATTACGAGCACCTCGTTAAAAGACAACTGTCAGAAAGGTTAGAGCATCCGGCCTCTGATCTGATCCATGAATCCACCGGGATTCAGGTTCTGGTGGCGTTAGATTTCACTCGCACCGCTCGAGGAGTGATGAATTATAGATACATTTCCGCACTCGCCAATTTGTTAGATAATATCACTGAAATGTATGATGACACGTTTAGATACACTGGAAGAGAACTTCAAGCTTATAAAACAGAACTGGTACAGCATAGAATGGTTCTTAATTACCTCACAGCAGTGACAGGCGGATATTGTGTTACATTGGCAACACAGTACGGCGTGAAGTGTTGCACGTATATCACAAATAGCACCGAGGATCCGGTAGAGGTCATAGACCAAAAGATGGACGATATTCTCCAATTAAAGTGGGAATTTCGCCGAAGACACAATCTCACTCTTGCTGCTGTAGGTAATGAGCTGACTGGTTGGGTGTCATGGTTGAACCCGCGTAATTGGTTCTCGGGTTTAGGAGACTGGGCTCAAGGAGTCATAATGGATGTTGGGAAGTTTCTACTATGTATCTTAGGTGTCGTTATATCGATTGGATTGATATTTAGATGCGGGCAGGCTTTAATGAGGTGCAAACAAAGTACCAGAGTGATGAGTTTGAGGAGTGAGGAAACTGTAATTAACCTGGATTTGATTTACGACCCAACGATAGAAACAATGATGTGATGAAAATGCGATTTCTACGGTCCGTTTCTTTCACCTGTTTTTCTGGTTTTTCTCCAAGATAACAAGACCCCCTTGGACGAGGAAGTTGATGAGACGCTATACAGACAACGGATAGACCAAAGAAGAAGTTTTGACCACTTGAGATATGGACACTTGATGAACTTTGCCATGGATCCCCAGTTTCCCTAGAATTCTTAAAATTACGCTAGCCCAACATTTTTTGTAAATCTAATGGCATTGACAAAGCTTATTGCTCACGCTTAATGAGCAAAACAGCGCAAAGAAGACGACTTTCAACTGATACCGAACAAAACTTCAACCGACAGATGTACATTAACCTGACATAGAATACCACCGCATTTACCGTAATTATGTCTTTTCTTCATTTCTACAACCCTCAGGTAATGACACACATAGTATAGGGAATACAGGCACAGATATCAGCAATCACATATTCCCCCATTCATGTATCATCAACTAAAATGTGCTCCCCATTTTGTTCAAAATCCGAAAAGAGCTCGGTAAAGTTTGACAGCCCATCCACAAACCTGTACCACGGGATAAGAAGGAATTCAAATGTATACTTCGCAATACCTCGAAGCTTGATTTACAACACGTACGGCACGATGATACATGACCCCCCAAACATGGACTCATACACACATGCTTCTGCTATCACACTAGGTTATACCTTCTTCACACCTACTCCTCTCTCCTCCCTCACCCAACCATGGAAATGAATTAACCCCTGACATATATTTTTCTCCTTTTTGAAATGTTTTAGAAGGTGGCAGTTATTATTGACTGCCAAAGGGTGGACTGTCAAAGTCAGAAAAATATCTCTATACACACTGCCATATTTACACCTCACACTGGTCCGTGCTGCGCATGCGTGCGCTCTCCCGTGAAGGCGCATACCCACTGTTGCGTGCACCCGCTGGTGCACGGTATGCGTATTTACGGTAAAGTTTGTGTAGTCGTAGCGTGCGACTCAATCGTTACATATTTTTCACAAATAATGTATTTTATAGATCATGGTCCCTTTGATAGATTCTGAAAGTTTGGTTAATATAGAATGTTTATGAACAGAGGAATCCCTCTTTGTTTGATACGAAGGGTCAGATAGGAGTAATACAGTGGTGTTTAGTATCCATCGGAAGAATATTTAATTAGAAATATTCCGGTGTTGGTTTGAAGCAGATCAATCGCTCGTGCGAATAGTTATGGACATAAGAAGTTTATGAACATTTACTTTATTTGCACTTTATTACCCATGCGGCGGGAAACCCAGTTTCCCTCCCACCTGAGCAGTTGGAAATAGTCACAGCCCACCTGTATGAATCAACCTATGACCTTTTGTTATAATGCGAAGCCGAATTCCTGTGTCCAATGAACAATGAGATTGTAGGGACCATTGAATTGTATTGTGTGTGGGGCATAAATAGCAGGCCGACCATATCCAACTTCACTCTCTTCAACGGTTCTCATTGCTGATAATCGGGAGCTGGATATCGAGGCGCATGCGATCGTTCCCCTTGTGCGTAAGTTCTCTCCGTAATCATATTGTCTTACTGTGAGCCATTTCTCTCTCTCCCTCTCTTCTCTTTCTCTCGTATTTTTCCTTGATTAGACTTGAATTGTATTGTATTGTATTTCCCGTGTAGTTATCTGGTTAGTTGGTTTATGTTATATTGTAGTGTATGCTTTGTACTGTGATTCCTTTTGCAAGTATAATAGTCATAATACACATAATAGGTTTCGGACCCTAAGCCCAGGTATCTGTGTATTCTTTATAGTGTTAAGTACTCCCTGAGCATCGGTGACACTCAAGCAGCTTTGTAGTTAATCAGGTTACACAAGGTTGCACTTACACTTTGTCTCTACATTAAGGTTTGCTGTGTATTTCATTGCTAAAGGTATAGATATAAAGGTTTAACGTTGTGAGCGTCTGCATCGCTGGTGATCTCCTCGTGGTCCCGAGCGCTGCTACGCTATAGCGAATCATTACGATAAGTCAACAGCCAATAGTCTGCCTGCCTGCGATCACTTGGCCGTGAGTGAACGTGACGCCTGAGCGTCTCGATCACGGCTAAGCGATCGATACGCAACTTGCGTACCCTTACGGTACTTCTTACGTAGATAGCGTACAGTGTTCTTAGATCTCATAAAGGGTTATATACACGATAAATATTTAGCTTTATCAAAACCTTGCACCGGCCCTGTGTGCCGTCCAGTGTTTCCAGTAAGAGAATCATGAAAAAGAAATGGAACTTTAATATTTATGCCATATGCTGGGAGAACATAAGAGAGACCTTTATTAAAGAGTAAGGCGCAAGGATGCAAATTCTCACCGGGACAAACAATGTTGCAATGCCAGCGGTACAAATGTACTGCATACTTTTTTAACAGATAGCATGAACATAATGGTCAACTTTAGTTTTACACTGTGTTTTAGAGTTGAGCAAAGATGCGACCCCATCCCAAATCTAAATCAGTCACATATTTTACAGTTGCCTCCCCTGCAAATCAACATGGTATTACCAAGGTACCTTCTAGGCGGATTTACTCCCAAATGTAAATCAGCCCCATGGGGCCATAACAAGTGCTGGAACTGCCTTTAAGTGTGTTCCAGCACAAAGTAAGCTCTGGATGACATAAAACCGTGTACTAGGCTTGAGAGTGACCCAACCTATAATGTTAGAACTGTATGTGATCACAGCTGAAGATACATTCCAACTCAATACTAGGTTATTCCATTGTACAGGCAGTATAAATACCAAGAAATGCCATCACAAGCAGCAGAACACACACACACACACACACACACACACACACTGAAGTCAGAGATCAGCGGCCGTGCGCTATGCCGGCCAAACTTGGAAGTTTTTTTGAAGGTGCAATAATGTACATGGCTAAATCATGCCTTGAACATGACTGCCCTTTAAAAAACGTCGGAGTTTGGCCGGCATCCCGCACGGCCACCGAACTCCGACTTCATTACATCCCGGCCTCACACTTCAAAATGAATGGGAGTCCAAACTACTGTCTCCTTCGCTGTCAGCTATGAGCAATTAATTTCATTACACAATGGGGCTGTCTCAGAGGGGGACAATAATCACACAGCTGCTGCATCTTTGTACGCAGAAGTTGTGCGATATTATGCAAAAGCCGCAAGAGTTGTCTAAAGTAAAAGACGCCCACTACTGGCTTCTATGATGCGCTGCTGCATCCGAAGATACAGCACAGATCACCATTGGGTAGACATAGGCCATTGAAGATTACTCAGGATTACTCAGAATGGCTGCCAGAACTCCTTTGCAGAGGTTAGTTAATCAGCATCAGTAGACGCAGACACTGGCCTTGGCACGCCTACAAAATGGACCATTACAAAGGAGACAAGACCAACATGCTACAGATGGCTTACTCATCATAGGATAGTTGTGACTTACTTACAGTATTTTTTACTCACTGTTCCCTGTCCTTGACATACAGGGCCTAATTCAGACCTGATCACTCCTCTGCCCATAGAGAGTGAAAACCCACCCCGTGCAAGTGTGCGAATGCATGTGTACGCCGTGCGAAAACTTCGCCAGGCTGTGGCCATCCGCAAATCCGTTTGCACATCACTATCGAATGATTTTTCCATACTGTGCAGTCTGTGCGTAGCCCAGGACCTACTCCTACAGTGCAATAGAATCAGGCTGATCAGGGCCGGAGCTGACGTCACACACCCTCCCAGAAAACACTTGGGCCTGCGTTTTTCCTTACACTCAAAGAAAAATGGGCAGTTACCACCCCCAAGCATCCTCTTCCTGTCAATCACCTTGTGTACGCCCAGCGATCGCAATTTTCATACCATCATGTCGCTGTTTGGCGTCGCACCTGCGCATTGCGAGGCATACGCATGCATAGTCAATCGATAATCGCCCGCTATGCGATTTCACACATCATCAATCAGGTCTGAATCGGGCCCACAGTGAGCAGCAAAATATTGAAAGAAATTAATACTATCCTATCTATTATCTTTTTTTTCTATAACTAGTCTACATTATTATGTGACAACTGTACATCAATAGTACTGTTCTAAATACAGTAAAGGTGCATACACACTGGGCGTTTTTGCCCAGCGTGTATGCACAGCGATGATGTGAACATCGCTGGGCGGAAAATAGCTCAGTGCATACACACTGAGCTATTTTCAGTGTGCCCATCGATGTTCACGGGGGTGAAGCACTTTCCACAGTAGGAGACTGTGGAAAGTACTTCACTCGGCTGTTCAAACAGCCCGACGGGCGGCAGCGGCCAGCGATAATGCACACTGGCCGAGTTTGAGCCCACAGTAGCTCAAAACGCCAAAAGTGAGTTACTTTGAGCTCAAAATCGGCTAGTGTGTATGGGCCTTAACAGTAATAAGCAATAATACCTTACATTGGTCTTCTGCATTTTACTATATTGATTTTTCATTGTATGTGATACCTGCTTTACTGTTCTCTAATACTTTCGCAGATTCTGAATTATTTATCCAGACCATAAGGTCTGTTTATGTTAATCTCAGTAAATGTCACCACACACTTTCACTCATATTCTTTCACTATTTAATTTTTTTTTATGTTTGTATGTCTCTATTGGTAAGGTTAGCCAATAATAAGTTAAGTTATAAATAGCAATATAGGGGGTCCTTCTGACCCGATCGCACGCTACAGTTTATCGCAGTGGTGCAATCGGGTCAGTACTGCGCTGGCGCTGCAGTCCGCTGGCGCATGCCAGACGGCCGAAGGCCGTCGGGCCGCTACGATCGCCTCTGCCTGATTGACAGGCAGAGGCGGTGGCGGGGCGGGCCGGAACGGCGGAATTTGGCTGCCGTTTTGTGGGCGCGGTCCGGCCAATGCAGGCGTGGCTGGACCGAACGGGCGGCGGGCCACAGCGGCTGTGTGTGATGATGAGTAGCTCCCGTCCAGCACGCTAAAGCTGCGCTGGTCGGGAGCTACTCTTGAAGTGCAAAGGCATCGTCGCTGTGCGATGCCTTTGCACTTCTGCTGGGGGGGGGGGGGGGCGGCACTGACATGCGGGTGGGATAGCCCTGTGCTGGGCGTCCCCCCGCATGTCAATGTGAATGATCGTAGCTGTGCTAAATTTAGCACACCTACGATCATCTCAGAATGACCCCCATAGTTCAAAATAAAAGTGCCCCCACACACGAGTTCTTTCTTCTTTCTTATTCTCTTTCCTACAGCAACCTTAGAGTTGCTCAGATATCCGATGTCCCGCATGATGGTACCATATCCTCCAACATTTTGCACATAAAGGGGGTAATTCCAAGTTGATCGCAGCAGGAATTTTGTTAGCAGTTGGGCAAAACCATGTGCACTGCAAGGGAAGCAGATATAACATGTGCAGAAAGAGTTAGATTTGGGTGTGTTATATTGTTTCTGTGCAGGGTAAATACTGGCTGCTTTATTTTTACACTGCAAATTAGATTGCAGATTGAACACACCACACCCAAATCTAACTCTCTCTGCACATGTTACATCTGCCCCCCTGCAGTATACATGGTTTTGCCCAACTGCTAACAAAATTCCTGCTGCGATCAACTTGGAATTACCCCCAAAAATCGGTACAAATTAGGAATGGGCGTGGCCACGGATAAAGGGCCCTTGGCTATACTTTTAGTGGATGTTTGGAGAGTCAAAAATCGGTACAGACAATTAAAAAAAAGTTACTGTACCTGTCAAAAAGTTACAGTTGGAGGGTATGTGTTACCAATGTTCCTCCGATGGTGCGTCTTGGACTCATGCAGCAGATCTGAGCAGCTGGCAGTGGGCATCTTATTTCAAAAGATGGCACCTGTAGAATTTATATGACTTCTCAGATCCAATCCCTCTTCCATCCACCTGTGAATCAGGCCATTAGTGCGGCATTGAAGTAGCATCAATTAAAGGGACATATCTCCCAACTGTCCCTGAATTGGGACAAAAGTCCTGATACTTGGGACATTTTTGAAGGTATGTGTATAAAAGTATTTGGCCTTGAGCGTCGTCTTTTTTGTTTACATTAAGGGCAGATATTTTCATTTTTTATGGTGTAAGCCTTGGTAAGAACATAAGTATCATTTTTAATTTTAATACCATCAAACCTTCAATGGCACATTGGGGGTCATTCCGAGTTGATCACTCGCTAGCTACTTTTTGCGGCCGTGCAAACGTATAGTTGCCGCCCACGGGGGAGTGTATTTTCGATTAGCAAGCGTGCGATCGCATGTGCAGCCGAGCGGGACGAAAAAGTTTTTCGCAGTTTCTGAGTAGGTCTGAACTTACTCAGCCCTTGCGATCACTTCAGCCTGTCCGGTCCTGGAAATGACGTCAGACACCCGCCCTGCAAACGCCCGGACGCGCCTGCGTTTTCCCTACCACTCCCAGAAAACGGTCAGTTGACACCCAGAAACGCCCTCTTTCTGTCAATCTCCTTGCGATCGGTTGTGCGAATAGATTCGTCGCTAGAAGCAATGCACAGCAACGATGCTGTTTGTACACGTACGACGCGCGGGCGCATTGCGGTGCATACGCATGCGTAGTAGTAACCTGATCGCTGAGCTGTGAAAATCGGCAGCATGCGATCAAATCAGAATGACCCCCATTGTCCTATCCAGGAACAAAAAGTCCTGTCACAAGAACACAATATAAGGTCCCACAGCAGCACCTAGTGGCCAGTAACACTAAGTGCATCATATGTGCAGTAAGTACATTATATCCACAGGGAATTTATATTTTTACATGGGCAGAATGAGAAAGGCTAGGGGGATCAGTACTAAATGCCGCTGGTCGGAATCCCGGCGGTCGAAATACCGACGCCGGAATCCCGACCACACAATGCCGACAGGGGTGGCGAGCGGAACGCAGCCCCTTGCGGGCACGGTGACTCGCTACGCTCGGCACACTATTATATTCTCCCTCTATGGGTGTCGTGGACACCCACGGAGGGAGAATATGTCGGGATTGTGGCGGTCGGGATTCCGGCGTCGGTATTTCGACCGCCGGGATTCCGTCCGGCGGCATCTTGACCGGATCCCAGGCTAGGGCATGTTTGTGTTTAATCGCTGTATCTAACCACTATATCTTAAGGTGGGTACACACTATTAGATATATCTGCAGATCAATTGATCTGCAGATATATCTATGTACGGATCGGGCAGTGTGCTGTGCATACACACTGCCCGATCCGTCAGGGGACTGACGTCATGAACTGGGCGGGCGCTCACGCCCGCCCGCCCAGTTCAGCTGTCACTCACCGCCGGCCGCCGCAGCATGTGTACGGGCGGTCGGACGACCGCCCCCTACACACACAGCGACGCGCCAATATATCGTTAGATATATTGGCCGTCGGCTGTGCTGCACGGCCGACGCGATACTTCTGTGAACGACAGAGTTCACAGACGTATCGCCCGTACACACTGGCCGACGGTCCCGCGATGTATCGGCCGTCCAAGAGAACGGCCGATACATCGGCCAGTGTGTACGGGCCTTTACACTCTATCAATCTGCAGCAGTTAGAGAAGAAAATGAAGAGTAACAGGAACACAGCACCTTAGAGACCACTGATCTAGAATCTCTTTTCCTCTATATATATATAAAAATGCCCAGTGTCTTACGCTCCAATGTCCCCTAGTGGATGAAGGAGAAATACATATTTCTCCAACTGTTTTGCCTCTGGGATAGTATGTACACGAAATCGTTTTTATTACTTCCTTGTTAAATCACAAGATACAACACACAGGTACAATATAAAACAAATGATAAAGCACGGGTAATTATAATAAAACACAAGCTGAATACAGATAAGAAAATAATGGTGATGACTAGACTGTAGTATGAATTGAAGGGTGGTCTTCTGTATGCCGGCGGTCGGGCTCCCGGCGCTCAGTATACCGGCGCCGGGAGCCCGACAGCCGGCATACCGACACTTATTTTCCCTCATGGGGGTCCACGACCCTCAGAGAGGGAGAATAAAATAGTGTGGCGCGCGTAGCGCGCCACCGTGCCCGTAGCGTGGCGAGCGCAGCGAGTCCGCAAGTGGCTCATTTGCGCTCGCCACGCTGTCGGTAAGCCGGCGGTCGGGCTCCCAGCGCCGGGATGCTGGTCGCCGGGAGCCCGACCGCCGGCCAGCCGTAGTGAACCCTGAATTGAACACACACAGATAATGAGTGCAAATGGTGTGCAAGCTAAGGCAATAGCAGTCCTATGGTTGCTCAAAATGTCCATCGGAAATTGTCTGCCTGGATTATAGGAACTGCATCTTCCGATGCAGTTCCTGACACTGGAACATCCCTGATGCTCCTGCCGCCTTAAACCATCGCCCCCATTTCTCTAACGTCCTAGTGGATGCTGGGAACTCCGAAAGGACCATGGGGAATAGCGGGCTCCGAAGGAGGCTGGGCACTCTAGAAAGATTTAGGACTACCTGGTGTGCACTGGCTCCTCCCACTATGACCCTTCTCCAAGCCTCAGTTAGATTTTGTGCCCGGCCGAGGTTGGATGCACACTAGGGCCTCTCCTGAGCTCTTAGAAGAAAGATAGTCTTAGGTTTATTATTTTCAGTGAGACCTGCTGGCAACAGGCTCACTGCAGCGAGGGACTAAGGGGAGAAGAAGCGAACTCGCCTGCTTGCAGCCGGATTGGGCTTCTTAGGCTACTGGACACCATTAGCTCCAGAGGGATCGACCGCAGGCCCAGCCTTGATGTTCGGTACCGGAGCCGCGCCGCCGTCCCCCTTACAGAGCCAGAAGCAAGAAGATGGTCCGGAAAATCGGCGGCATGAAGACATCAGTCTTCACCAAGGTAGCGCACAGCACTGCAGCTGTGCGCCATTGCTCCTCTCACACTTCACACTCCGGTCACTGAGGGTGCAGGGCGCTGGAGGGGGGCGCCCTGAGGCAGCAATAAAAACACCTTGGCTGGCAAAAATACCTCAATATATAGCCCCAGGGGCTATATATGAGGTAAATACCCCTGCCAGATTCCATAAAAAAGCGGGAGAATAGGCCGCGGAAAAGGGGCGGAGCTATCTCCCTCAGCACACTGGGTGCCATTTTCCCTCACAGTTCCGCTGGAAGGAAGCTCCCTGGCTCTCCCCTGCAGACTACTCTACAGTAAAGGGTAAAAAAGAGAGAGGGGGGGCATTTAATTTGGCGCAGTATATAGTTATATTAAAAAGCAGCTATAAGGGACATAACTCAGTTAGTCCCTGCCTTATATAGCGCTCTGGTGTGTGCTGGCATACTCTCACTCTGTCCCCCCAAAGGGCTTTTGTGGGTCCTGTCCTCTATATAGAGCATTCCCTGTGTGTGTGGAGTGTGTCGGTACGGCTGTGTCGACATGTTTGATGAGGATAATGAGGTGGAGGCGGAGCAGATGCCTTTAGAAGGGATGTCACCCCCTGGGGGGCAGACACCTGAGTGGATGTGCTTATGGAAAGAAATGAGTGCACGTATAGACTCATTACATAAGAAATTTGACGACATGCCGACTGCGGGACAGCCGAGTTCTCAGCTCGTGCCTGTCCAGGTGTCTCAAAAGTCATCAGGGGCTCTGAAACGCCCGCTATCTCAGATGGCACAAGTAGATGTCGACACGGATACTGACACCAGTGTCGACGACGATGAGTCAAATTTAATGCCCATTAAGGCCATTCACTGCATGATTGAGGCAATGAAAGAGGTGTTAAATATCTCTGATTTACATCCAGGTACCACAAAAAAGGGTATTATGTTTGGGGAGAAAAAACTACCTGTAGTTTTTCCCCCGTCAGATGAATTAAATGAAGTGTGTGAAGAAGCGTGGGCTTCCCCTGATAAAAAATTGGTAATTCCTAAGAAGGTACTAATGGCTTTCCCTTTCCCGCCAGAGGATAGGTTACGTTGGGAAACACCTCCTAGGGTGGATAAAGCGCTCACACGTTTGTCTAAAAAGGTGGCACTACCGTCTCAGGATACGGCCGCCCTTAAGGAACCTGCTGATAGAAAGCAGGAGGCAATCCTGAAGTCTGTATATACACACTCAGGCATTATACTTAGACCAGCTATTGCGTCAGCATGGATGTGCAGTGCTGCCGCTGCGTGGTCGGATAAACTGTCAGAAAATATTGACACACTAGACAGAGACACGATTCTGCTAACAATTGACCATATCAAAGACTCAGTCTTATATATGAGAGATGCACAGAGGGAAGTCTGCCGGCTGGCATCTAAAATAAGTGCATTGTCCATCTCTGCTAGGAGATGCTTATGGACTCGCCAGTGGACTGGAGATGCAGATTCCAAAAGGCACATGGAAGTTTTGCCTTATAAGGGGGAGGAATTATTTGGGGATGGTCTCTCCGACCTAGTTTCCACAGCAACGTCTGGGAAGTCAGCATTTTTACCCCATGTCCCCTCACAGCCTAAGAAGGCGCCATTTTATCAGGTTCAGTCCTTTCGGACCCAGAAAAACAAGCGGGGAAAAGGAGGGTCTTTTCTCTCTAGAGGCAGAGGTAGGGGAAAAAGGCTGCAACAAACAGCAGGTTCCCAGGAGCAAAAGTCCTCCCCCGCTTCCTCTTCCAAGTCCGCCGCATGACGGTGGGGCTCCATAGGCGGAGCCAGGTACGGTGGGGGCCCGCCTCATGAATTTCAGCGATCAGTGGGCTCGCTCACAGGTGGATCCCTGGATCCTTCAAATAGTATCTCAGGGGTACAAGCTGGAATTCGAGGCGGCTCCACCCCACCGGTTCCTAAAATCTGCCTTGCCGATTGCTCCCTCAGGCAGGGAGGCGGTGCTAGCTGCGATTCACAAGCTGTATTCCCAGCAGGTGATAATCAAGGTACCCCTACTTCAACAAGGCCGGGGTTACTATTCCACACTATTTGTGGTGCCGAAACCGGACGGTTCGGTGAGACCCATTTTAAATTTGAAATCCTTGAACACATACATAAAAAAATTCAAGTTCAAGATGGAATCGCTCAGGGCGGTTATTGCAAGCCTGGAGGAGGGGGATTACATGGTATCCCTGGACATCAAGGATGCTTACCTGCATGTCCCCATTTACCATCCTCACCAGGAGTACCTCAGATTTGTGGTACAGGATTGCCATTACCAATTCCAGACGCTGCCGTTTGGACTCTCCACGGCACCGAGGGTATTTACCAAGGTTATGGCGGAAATTATGATACTCCTTCGAAAAAAGGGAGTTCTAATTATCCCATACTTGGACGATCTCCTAATAAAGGCACGATCCAAGGAACAGTTGTTAGTGGGAGTGGCACTATCTCAGGAAGTGCTGCGCCAGCACGGCTGGATTCTGAATATCCCAAAGTCACAGCTGGTCCCGACGACACGTCTACTGTTCCTGGGAATGATTCTGGACACAGTCCAGAAAAAAGTATTTCTCCCGGAGGAGAAAGCCAGGGAGTTGTCTTCTCTAGTCAGAGACCTCCTAAAACCAAAACAGGTATCGGTGCATCACTGCACGCGGGTCCTGGGAAAGATGGTAGCTTCTTACGAAGCAATTCCATTCGGCAGATTCCATGCCAGGATTTTTCAGTGGGACCTGTTGGACAAGTGGTCCGGATCGCATCTTCAGATGCATCGCTTGATAACCCTGTCCCCAAGAACCAGGGTGTCTCTTCTGTGGTGGCTGCAGAGTGCTCATCTTTTGGAGGGCCGCAGATTCGGCATACAGGACTGGGTCCTGGTGACCACGGATGCCAGCCTACGAGGCTGGGGGGCAGTCACAAAGGGAAGAAACTTCCAAGGACTATGGTCAAGTCAGGAGACTTCCCTTCACATAAATATTCTGGAACTAAGGGCCATTTACAATGCCCTAAGTCAAGCAAAATCCCTGCTCCTACACCAGCCGGTGCTGATCCAGTCAGACAACATCACGGCAGTCGCCCATGTGAATCGACAGGGCGGCACAAGAAGCAGGATGGCAATGGCAGAAGCCACAAGGATTCTCCGATGGGCGGAAAATCATGTACTAGCACTGTCAGCAGTGTTCATCCCGGGAGTGGACAACTGGGAAGCAGACTTTCTCAGCAGGCACGACCTCCACCCGGGAGAGTGGGGACTTCATCCAGAAGTCTTCCAAATGATTGTAAATCAGTGGGGTCGTCCACAGGTGGACATGATGGCGTCCCGCCTAAACAAAAAACTAGAGAGGTATTGCGCCAGGTCAAGAGACCCTCAGGCGATAGCTGTGGACGCTCTAGTGACACCGTGGGTGTACCAGTCAGTTTATGTGTTCCCTCCTCTACCTCTCATACCAAAGGTATTGAGAATAATAAGAAAGCGAGGTGTAAAAACACAATTCTCGTGGTTCCGGATTGGCCAAGAAGAGCGTGGTACCCGGAACTTCAAGAGATGATCTCAGAGGACCCGTGGTCTCTGCCGCTCAGACAAGACCTGCTACAGCAGGGGCCCTGTCTGTTCCAAGACTTACCGCGGCTGCGTTTGACGGCATGGCGGTTGAATGCCGGATCCTGAAGGAAAAGGGCATTCCGGAGGAAGTCATTCCTACGCTTATTAAAGCTAGGAAAGAGGTTACAGCAAATCATTATCACCGCATATGGCGGAAGTATGTTGCATGGTGTGAGGCCGAAAAGGCCCCAACAGAGGAATTTCAACTAGGTCGTTTTCTGCATTTCCTGCAAGCAGGAGTTAATATGGGCCTAAAACTAGGCTCCATTAAAGTACAGATCTCGGCTCTGTCGATTTTCTTTCAAAAAGAACTAGCTTCAGTACCTGAAGTTCAGACATTTGTGAAAGGAGTGCTGCATATTCAGCCCCCATTTGTGCCTCCTGTGGCACCTTGGGATCTCAACGTGATGTTGAGTTTCTTAAAATCACATTGGTTTGAGCCACTAAAAACCGTGGATCTGAAATATCTCACGTGGAAAGTGGTCATGTTATTGGCTTTGGCTTCAGCCAGGGGTGTGTCAGAATTGGCGGCTTTATCATGTAAAAGCCCTTATCTGATTTTCCATATGGATAGGGCAGAATTGAGGACTCGTCCCCAATTTCTCCCAAAGGTGGTGTCAGCGTTTCACCTGAACCAGCCTATTGTGGTACCTGCGGCTACTAGGGACTTGGAGGACTCCAAGTTGCTAGACGTTGTCAGGGCCCTGAAAATATATGTTTCCAGGACGGCTGGAGTCAGAAAATCTGACTCGCTGTTTATCCTGTATGCACCCAACAAGCTGGGTGCTCCTGCTTCTAAGCAGACTATTGCTCGCTGGATTTGTAGTACAATTCAGCTTGCTCATTCTGTGGCAGGCCTGCCACAGCCAAAATCTGTAAATGCCCATTCCACTAGGAAGGTGGGATCATCTTGGGCGGCTGCCCGAGGGGTCTCGGCTTTACAACTTTGCCGAGCAGCTACTTGGTCAGGGGCAAACACGTTTGCAAAATTCTACAAATTTGATACCCTGGCTGAGGAGGACCTGGAGTTCTCTCATTCGGTGCTGCAGAGTCATCCGCACTCTCCCGCCCGTTTAGGAGCTTTGGTATAATCCCCATGGTCCTTTCGGAGTTCCCAGCATCCACTAGGACGTTAGAGAAAATAAGAATTTACTCACCGGTAATTCTATTTCTCGTAGTCCGTAGTGGATGCTGGGCGCCCATCCCAAGTGCGGTTTATCTGCAATACTTGTACATAGTTATTGTTAACTAAATCGGGTTATTGTTGAGCCATCTGTTGAGAGGCTCAGTTGTTTCATACTGTTAACTGGGATTCATATCACGAGTTGTACGGTGTGATTGGTGTGGCTGGTATGAGTCTTACCCGGGATTCAAAATCCTTCCTTATTGTGTACGCTCGTCCGGGCACAGTGTCCTAACTGAGGCTTGGAGGAGGGTCATAGTGGGAGGAGCCAGTGCACACCAGGTAGTCCTAAATCTTTCTAGAGTGCCCAGCCTCCTTCGGAGCCCGCTATTCCCCATGGTCCTTTCGGAGTTCCCAGCATCCACTACGGACTACGAGAAATAGAATTACCGGTGAGTAAATTCGCCCCCTGTTCGCACCCCTGTGATACTGTGAGACGTTACAGGCTCCAACCCCACCCATCCCTCCCTCCCCAACTGGCCGGAAGCAGAGACAGATCCCCTTCTCACAGCCGCCCGGCCGGAAGCCAGCACTGGTCCCCTACGTCGCCAGGCGCTCCCACGTGGTGTGGCGAGTCATCACGGGGCGACGAATAAGGACACGCCACGTCATCCGGCCCAGAAGCCCCTGCAGGGGGGTATGTAAGGAATGGCGCGGAGGAGGTATTCCACCGCATAGTGGTTAGGGGGCTGTAGATTGGACAGGCCGCAGGCATCGCTTAGGCGCTAGGCCGCAGGTACCCCGTTGAGGTCCACCCCCGCGCATTACTTCCCGGTCAGGCTCCCCTCGCAGGTAGGCTGTTAGCTGCGCGAAGTCCGGCCGGTGGCCGGGAGCCGCTTGCTCCTGCCTGCTGCCGTGCACCTCCGCCCGCAGTGCTTTCTCTTGTGTATTTCTGTCCTAGGTACCGGAAGTGTCGGGTGAGCAATCCTGTGTTTCGTGTGTGTTACGTAAGTTCGTAACTCCATTCCACATCCCTCCCCCTGTTTGTTGACGTTTCGGTCCGGGGTCGCACCGGGTGCTTCCGCACCTCACGGGCACCCAGTCTGAGGCCCCAAATGCCAATGATGACCCATCATTGAGCTCGCCTGGGGGGTGTCCCTCCTCCCCTCCTCTCTGTCTGTGTGTATATAGGGTGTTGTCTCCTTTACAGGAACCATCCAGGACTCCCAGCCATTCACGTCTAGCGAGCCAGAGCCACCCCTGAGGGGAACCAGGAGCATCTGAAGGGGAGCAGAGGGACCACCCTTGGTAAGTGTAACAGACACCTGCCCCACAAAACAGGCAAGGGGGAACCTTCTTCATTTGGCGTAGTCGGCAGGATCTGAAAGTACCAGCACCATGGACCAGGATATGCCAGCCCCGACCCTCGTGGCCCCCACGGGCCCAGTGACCATGGCGTCCGACCTGACCACGGCAGTGACGGCCGCCCTGCGGTCCGGACTGCCCATTGAGACCGCCGGGCAATTTTTTAAGAAATTCGATGGCCGGAACATGGACTTGGACGACTGGAATGACCAACTGGATACCACAATTTGCCAGTATCACGTACCCGACTCCGAACAGGTGAACCTAGCCTTGGACACCCTCCAAGGGGACGCCAAGAAAACCCTACTGAGGTGGCCTGACGCTAAGAAGAAGGACGACAAGGAGGTGTTTGAGGCCCTCAAGACGGTCTACCGAGAGCAAGTCACGGTCACAGAGCTCGAGCAACGCCTTTTCACCCGCAAGCAGCGGAAGGATGAAAGCATCTCCGAGTTCACCAATGCTCTCCAAGAATATATGGAAGATGTACTGGCCAGAGAAGATGAGTTCCTGCTAACTGCCAACCCCGACTTCGCTTTGCGAGGACGATTCGTGGCCGGACTCCAGAATCAACGCCTGCAAACTCACCTCCGGACCCGGATTGAGGAAAACGGTACACTGACGTTGCACGATGTGTTGACCTAAGCTCTGGCCAAGTACCAGGAACTAAGGGCTGGCATCTGCACTGTGGCCTCGCAGCAGGCCCTGCCGGTCGCCCTAACCATGCCGGAAGCCAGCCTGCCGGACAGTGGTGTGGAAACACTGACTACGCTACTCCTACAGATGCCTGAGGAGATGTCCCAGCTAAGACTGTGGGTAGAGCAAACTGAGACCCAGAGGGACAGCACCAGACCCGAGGATTCCCATCCAGACCGGTGATCAGCGGCTCAGCACCACCGGAGGTGGGGAGCGCCCACCAGCCAAGGGACGGCCGGGGCGCAAAGAAGGAACACCTAAGTGCCCAGATGCTGGGAGTGCAACTAACCGGGGCACTTTGCCCGGGAATGCCCGGAAGCAAGGCGTACCGGGGACTATCGACTGAGACCTTTAAACTAACTTCCCTCGTTGTTACGGGCCAAACCACGAGGAAAAAGACCGAGCACGTGGACATCAACTACTCCTCGGACCTACAGTAATTGGAGAGTGCCCTACTGTTATAGCCCGGCTGGCAGGTAAGGACCAACGATGCCTCCTAGATATGTGCTCACAAGTATCGACCATGTCCAAACAATGTTTCCAGGAGCACTACGCCTACCTGACGAAGGCGAGCGTATGGAGCTGGGTGACTCTCAAGGCCACCAACAACCTACCCATCCTCATTGTGGGGTGGTGTGGATCAAGGTGGAACTGTATGACCAGCCCCTGGGGAAGAAGGGTGTCATTGTAGTCGCAGGGGAGGAATTGACCCACGGACCCGGCATCCTTGGCATGAATATCTTGCGTTGCCTGGACCGGGCCCTGGTCCAAGAGAAAGGCCCCCGATACTGGAGACACCTAAAGGTGCAGAAGCCCGTGCAACAAGCCCTCCAGAGGGTGGTATAACTGTGTGAGGAGCCGAAATCCACTGGAAAAGAGGGACCCGTTGGCCAAATCAGAACCCAAAACAAGCAGGAAGTGAAGATTCCCGCCCGACAGGAGGTGATCCTGGACTTGCCAGTACGGTTGCAATGGCGACTGGAGGGAATGGATGCCCTCATCGAGCCATGTTGGTTTCCGGCAAACAGAGGCCAGGCTGGTGGTGGCCCGAGACCTCACCGTGGTCCGAGGGGGCACGGTACCCGTCCGGATCTGTAATCTCGGAGACCACCCTGCCCAAATACCTGCAAGGGCGACCATGGCCCAGTTACACCCCATCCCGGGAGACCACATCCAACAGGAGCGATGCTTGACACTCCACCCGGATGCCGATACCCCGTGGACACTGGCGGTGACGGTCGAGGAAAAAGAAATGCCCAATGACAGCTGGAATGGCCGGGCCATACTGGAACAGACAGACGTGACCCTAGATCAAACCCACCCAGCGGATGTCAAACATTTAGAGCGCATGCTGTGGAAAAAGCAGAAGGTGTTTTCACGCAGTGAAGAAGACTTCGGCTACACCCGGGAGCTAGAACACGAGATCAACACTGGCACCAGTCTCCCCATCCACTAGTGCCCCGGTTATATCAGGAGGTAAAAACCATGATCTGCCAGATGCTAGGTCATTAAGGAAAGCAAGAGCCCCTGGGCGGCCCCAATTGTCCTAGTCAAGAAGAAAGATATAGCGCAATGTTTCTGTGTGGGTTACCGGAAGCTGAACAGCTGCATCGTGAGAGACGCGTACCCCCTTCCCAGCATCGAGGAGTCGTCAGCCACCCTAGGGAAGTCCCAGTACTTTTCGACGTTGGATTTGGCCAGCGGTTACTAGCAAAGACGGCCTTCATCACCCCCATGGGGCTTTTTGACTTCTGCAGGATGCCTTTCGGACTCTCCAACACGCCCGCCACCTTTCAACGCCTCATGTAACGTTACCTGGGGGACCTGAACTTTGAGGCCATCTTGATTTATTTGGACGCCACCTTTCAACGCCTCATGTAACGTTACCTGGGGGACCTGAACTTTGAGGCCATCTTGATTTATTTGGACGACATTATTGTGTTCACCCCTACCCTTGACGAACACCTGCGGAGGCTGGATTTGGTCTTACAGCGTTTGGAAAATTTTGGTCTGAAGCTGAAGCCCCGGAAATGTCACCTCCTGAAGCCCAGCCTAGAATACTTTGGCCACGTGGCCTCCACAGAGGGAGTGCAACCCACCCCTAGCAAGCTGGCCACGATACAAGGGTGGAAGACGCAGACCACAGTGACGGAAGTGCAGGCTTTCTTGGGTCTAGTAGGCTGCTACAGGCGATTTATCAAGGGTTTTGCCAAGATCGCTGGTCCCCTACACGAGCTGATAAGGGGCATAGCAACAAACTCACGGAAAAGAGCGATCAAGTGGGGCCAAGCGCAGAAAGACGCTTTCCTCCAGCTCAAGGAGGCCCTCACCCAAGCCCCAGTGTTGGCTTATGCAGACTTCGACAAGCCATTCATACTCTACACTGATGGAAGCCACAAGGGCCTGGGGGCCGTGCTTTCCCAAGTCCAGGGAGGCCAGGAGAGGGTGATCGCCTATGGGAGCCGGGGCCTTCAGGAGTCCGAACGAAATCCCAGAGAACTACAGCTCGTTTAAGCTGGAGCTACTCGCCCTGGTGTGGGCCGTGATGGAGAAATTCCCGGACTATCTGACGACGGGCGAGGTCGAAATGGTCACAGAAAACAACCCGCTGGCTCACCTGGACGCCGCCAAACTGAGAGCCTTGGAACAGCGCAGGAATGCCCGGTTAGCCAAGTTCCCCCTAAAAATACGCTATCGGCACGGGAAGGACAATGTCAATGCAGACGCCCTGTCCCGCTTTCCAGTAGACGCCCCCACCGGTCCTACTGATGAAGAGCAAGAGGGGTGGGAAATACCAGATTTCGCCCGGTTTTGGCCCCCTCCGGAGATCCAGCAGGTCGCTAGTTGTGGCCTCCAATTGCAGAAATCCCCCAGGACTGGGCCACAGAACAAGGGCGGGACCCAGACTTGAGGAACATCCGCCACTGGATGGAACAAGGACACTGGCCGCCCCGCTGCGATAGAGACCAGTTCGGGGAAGTAGGTTGTCAATCAGGCAGAGGCGATCACTAGGCAACGATGGCCTTCGGCCGTCTGGCATGCACCGGCGCATGCGCAGTTCTGACCCGATTGCACCGCTGCGAACAACTGCAACGTGCAATCGGGTCGGAATGACCCCCAGAGTCGGGTGAGCAATCCTGTGTTCCGTATGTGTTACGTAAGTTCGTCACTCCATTCCTCACCCCTCCCCCTGTTTGTGGGCATTTCCATCCGGGGTCGCACCGGGTGCTTCCGCACCTCACGGGCACCCAGTCCCTCCTCCCCTCCTCTCTGTCTGTGTGTATGTAGGTTGTTGTCTCCTTTACAGGAAACATCCAGGACTCCCAGCCATTCATGTCTAGCGAGCCAGAGCCACCCCCGAGGGGGAACCAGGAGCATCAGAAGGGGAGCAGAGGGACCGCCCTCGATAAGTGTAACAGACACCCGACCCACATTGGGCCCACAAAACAGGCAAGGGGGAACCTTCTACATTGCGACTGCAGGACACGTTCTGCATATACACAGAACGGGTCCTGCGCATGAGCGGTTTCCCAACCATCGGGAAACTGCACTAAAGATCCTTACTGAATTATTCCCACAGTCCCAATTTGCAAACCCCAAAGGGGGTAGAGTTTCACTTGAAAGAGGGTGTTTCTTGACATATATGTGGATGAATTAGAGCAGTTTGCCTAACTGATGGCAGGGCTTTCTTTGTCCCTATTTAAATGTTGGGATTATGGCCCTCATTCCGAGTTGTTCGCTCGCAAGGCGAATGTAGCAGAGTTACACACGCTAAGCCGCCGCCTACTGGGAGTGAATCTTAGCTTCTTAAAATTGCGACCGACGTACGCGCAATATTGCGATTACAAACGAGTTAGCAGTTTCAGAGTAGCTCCAGACTTACTCTGCCTGTGCGATCATTTCAGTGCTTGTCGTTCCTGGTTGACGTCACAAACACACCCAGCGTTCGCCCAGGCACTCCCACCGTTTCCCCGGCCACTCCTGCGTTTTTTCCGGAAACGGTAGCGTTTTCAGCCACACGCCCCTGAAACGCCGTGTATCCGCCCAGTAACACCCATTTCCTGTCAATCACATTACGATCGCCGGAGCGAAGAAAAAGCCGTGAGTAAAAATACTTTCTTCATAGTAAAGTTACTTGGCGCAGTCGCAGTGCGAACATTGCGCATGCGTACTAAGCGGATTTTCACTGCGATGCGATGAAAAATACCGAGCGAACAACTCGGAATGAGGGCCTATGTTTATACCAAACAATTTCCTGAAAATCTGTAAGAATAGTGATTTTTTTTTTTTTATTCATTTGTATACACAGAATTAATGAGGATGGGATAATAATAGCTGTTTAGTTAACATTTTGGACCTATAAAAAGACAGGCCTATAGAAAATCTATGTCACATTTGCTTCTATGGGGGTCATTCCGAGTTGATCGCTATCTGCCGTTGTTCGCAGCACAGCGATCAGGCTAAAAATCGGCATTTCTGTGCATGCGTATGCTCCGCAATGCGCACGTGCGACGTACGGGTGCAAAGCCCATTGTGGTTGAGCACAGGTTCTAGCGAAGTTTTCAGTCGCATTGGCGGCCGCAAGTGGATTGACAGGAAGGGGGCATTTCTGGGTGTCAACTGATCGTTTTCAGGGAGTGTTTGCAAAAACGCAGACGTGTCTGAAAAAACGCAGGCGTGGCTGGGCGTACGCTGGGCGGGTGTATGACGTCAAATCCGGACACAAATAGGCTGAAGTGATCGCAAGCGCTGATTAGGTTCAGAGCTACTCAGAAACTGCACAAACTGTTTTTGCAGAGCTCGGCTGCGCATGCGTTCGCACTTTTGCTAAGCTAAAATACACTCCACAGTGGGCGGCGGCATAGCATTTGCATGGTTGCTAAAACTAGCGAGCGAGCGAGCAACTCGGAATGACCCCCAATATCAAAAGTATGAGGGGTCACATACCAGTGTAAAATGTACCTGGATTTTAGCACCATTGTGACAGAGTATAGGGGGTCATTCTGAGTTGATCGCACGTAGCAACTTTTTGCTGCTCGTGCGATCAACTAGACGCCGCCTAGGGGGGAGAGTATTTTAGCATAGCAGGGCTGCGATCGCTTGTGCAGCCCTGCTATGCTAAAAAAGTTTTGTGCAGAACAAGACCAGGGCTGCAGTTACTTACCCTGTGCGATGGATCCAGCGATGAAGGTCCCGGAATTGACGTCAGACAACCGCCTCCAAACGCCTGGACACGCCTGCATTCGGATCTCCACGCCCGGAAAACAGTGACTATCCGCCCCGGAGCGCCTCCCCGCTGTAAATCTTCTTGCGATCGCGCTAGTGATCACTTTCTTTTTTTTCTGGTCGTTGCCCGGCGCCGGCTGTCGCTGGGCAACGACGCTCGTGCGCATTGCGGGCGCCGTGCATGCGCATTTCCAACCCGTTTGCACCGCTGCGATGAACCACAGCGCGCGAACGGGTCGGAATGACCCCCATAGTTTCCTGTTTGGAAAAGAAGAATAGATACATTAAATTAATAGTATTCACATTTAAGAAATATTTTCCCCTAACCAGCACCAACAGTAAATTAATATAATTCAGAATAAAATAAAGACCCGAACAATAATATTCCACATTTAACAAATACACCTATTTCCAACCAAACAGCCCTGATGTCAAGTATGCATTGTTTAAATGTAATAAACAGACCGGACTCTTCCCTGGCGCTCACATCATAGGTGTGCACCCCATAGGCTTGATTCAGAGGTGGACGAGTAACACCCACGGCTGCATCTATTGGCGCTCACCCATCTGAGACATTACGCAAATGCTGATACATCGCTCCCTTCCCTGGTGTAAAGCTGTGCGTCCGAATGTGCATGTACTGAGACGCCCACTCTCAGCATCCATACACGCACCATGGAAACTAACACTAGCCCTATGGCATGCTGAGTCTCCGTCCTTGTATGGCCTCATATATTGGCAGGCGATAATCTGTGTATACAACTAGTATCACCGACATGTCGCGATACTCCCATCGCATGCCCATAAGACCGGCAATCTCCGTGTGTACGCTAAGACACCTCCCTGTCACCACCCAGGCACACCCAGTTCATTTTCCATACACTTCTCCCTGGGTACGCCTGAAATTAGAACTGCGACTCTGCAGGGACACAACAAAAAACTGCTCCACTACATCTGACATCGGCAGTATGTCCAT
This sequence comes from Pseudophryne corroboree, assembly GCF_028390025.1. NCBI lineage: Eukaryota > Metazoa > Chordata > Amphibia > Anura > Myobatrachidae > Pseudophryne > Pseudophryne corroboree. The sequence goes on from NC_086446.1 coordinate 451,508,866, forward strand.
CTCTGAATCAGGTTCCATGCTGTGACATGTATAAGAGAGGAGAAGAGAAGAGGAATAGATCTGTAGATTCATGACTACATGCAGTTATGTGACTGGGGAGGGACCATCCTGCCAATCAGTCCCAGGCCGGAATGGGGTGCCTGGGCAACAGTGACCCCCAAACAAGATCGTGGCTGCATTCCGAACTTTAACATGAACCTTTCCTAAGCTTTATTATTGTAAGAAATATTACATGCACACAACTTTCCAAGGCAAATCAGACAGATGTCTTCCCGCAGTGTCTATATCCAAGTATCCAGTTTACGCTCTAGAGTCCAAATCAATTCTGAACAACATGCCGTCGAACGGGTGTAAAAGATCCCGGTGGCCAGCATACCAGCGCTGGGCTCACGACCGTCGGAATGCCGGCAGCAGGGCGAGCGCAAAAGAGCCCCTTGCGGGCTCGCTGCGTTCGACACGCTGCGGGAACGGGGGCGCACCACGCTATTTAGTGGTGGACACCGCAAGACGGAGAATAGTTGTCAGTATCCCGGCAGTCGGGATTCCGGCGACGGTATGCTGGGCGCCATGATCCCGAAAGCCGGGATATCGAGTATCTCCCCAGTCGAACATCCCGCCATGTTTGGCTGCGAATATATTTGCCTATTATAATAGTCTCACAAGTTTCCTGTGCACCTCTACGGGGTGCGAGCTAGTGACTGCCAAAAGCTTTTATTATGTAACACATAGGGAATATCCTGTTCTGTGATTGGGAAACATGCATGCATCGTGGAATTTTCATTCCACTAAAATACTGGTGTATTAAAATATGCCTAATCAGAAGACTGCCTGATTTATGTCTTATAGCCTCTACACCAGGGCTGGCCAAACCGGTCCTCGAGATCTACCAACAGTTCACATTTTCCAGACCACCTAGCTGGTGCACAGGTGTAGTCATTACTAATTAAGATGTGCTGCATTCATTCCTGACAATTCTACAGATCTCCAGGAGGCCTGGAAAACATGCACTGTTGGTAGATCTCGAGGACCGGTTTGGCCAGCCCTGCTCTACACATTTAACGATTTGCCACAGAGGTGCCCGACGGCTGATGGAAGACCCTGCGGCGGATGGAGGGGTGACTGGGGGAGTGAAGTTTCTTCACTCCCTGACGTCACCCAGCCCCGTAGCCCTGCATGCTAATATGGACGATAATGTCCACGAGGCCACGCATCGTTCATCGTTGGTGCCTACACACTGAGCGATATGAACAATTTCTCGTTCAGATTGTTCATATTGGCCGCACACATCGGCAAGTGTGTAGGGCCCATTAAGCATACCTCCCAACATGACCCTCTCCAGGAGGGACAGAATACTCTGCTCCTGGACTTCCCTCTTAATTTGTGATTGTCATCACCTGTGCTGAAACACCTTTCTTATCCAGTAACCTGTTCAAAACAGGTGCTGGCAATCACAAATTAAGAAGTAAGTCCAGAAGCAGAGCATTGTGTCCCTCCTGGAGAGGGTCATGTTGGGAGGTATGCATTAAGTCCAGTTGATATGCAGTAACATTGTGCATTCTGCATTCTATTGGACCCTCTTTGGGTCCCAAAACAATGACAATAATGAAACTGCAATCTGACTAGCTGTGTGTATGCCCACAGCAAAAGCGATGCGCGGCCCCGTGCGGCGCTATCGCCGGTGCTAGATTTGCCTGCATGCAGGCACAATCTAGCAAGTCGCTCATTTCACTGCTGGGTGAAATGAGCACCCCCCCTGCCGCCCCCCTCGCTCAGCACACATTGAGCTGTGTGCTGAGCGGTGAAGAGAGGTGTGCTGAGCGATCGCTCAGCATACATCTCTCCCCGTGTGTACGGGGCTAGAGAGAGAGAGGGAGAGAGAGAGAAATTCCAGTATACATTATATAAATATGGGATAGTGAAAGTACATGGACACTCTATGTACAGTATGTAATAATTAACAATATTCAACAGAAATATAAGGGCATAGTTGAAGGAGATGGCTATCTATCCACATAACTTGACAAAATGGTGATCTTTCTAAAGGGGACAAGCATTGTAAGCAGTGTTGGACTCGGCCATGAAGGGCCCACAAGGGGAATGCAGTGGTAGGGGCCCATGTGTAGGGGTGAGGCGAGTCCCCAGAGGGGTGAGGCCAGCCACCACAAAGGCTTAGCTAACCATTAGAGAGCGCATGATCTGGGCCCATCGATAAATATATATAGTAAATACCAAGGGCGGATTTAGGGGTGAGGGTGCCCCTAGCAGTGGCGTAACTAAAAAAAATTCTCCCCCAAGCCAAAAAATTCTTCGGCGCCCCCCCCCCCCCTGCCCCTTCATGCTCCATAATCGGGAGCAAGAAAGGGATAAATATGCGCGCGCCTAAGGCGCGCGCGTCAAAAAAGGGGCGTGGTTTCATTGGAATGGGCATGGTTTCGCATAAAGGGGCGTGGCATTGCAGGAAAAGACTACCTTATACCCCAGTTTTGCAACCTGCACGCCCATACGTTGGCCACCACAGGAAAGAAAAATAATCCTGATTCATGCCCCTTACATTATTTGTCATTTTTCCTCCTTATAGTAATGCCCAGTATACATTATGCCACATACTGCAATGGCCCTTAGACATTATGCCGCACACAATAATGCACATGACACAATATGCACACACTGTAATGCCCCCGACACATTATGCCACACACCGTAATGCCTGTGACACATTATGCCACACACCGTAATGCCTGTGACACATTATGACAGGAATCGCAATGCCCGTTATACATTATGCTACACACTGCAATGCCCGATACATTATAGCACATACAATGTCTGTGACACATTATGACACACACCGCAATGTCCGTGATACATTATGCCACACACTGCAATGCCCGATACATTATAGCACATACAATGCCTGTGACACATTATGCCACACACTGCAATGACCTTGAGACATTATACCACAATGCCCGTGATATAGTATACCATACACCGTAATGCCTGTGACACATACCGCAATGCCCTGCCCGTTATACCCTATGCCACACACTGCAATGCCCGTTATGTATTATGCCACACTGCAATGACCCTGAGACATTATACCACATCCCACAATGCCCGTGATATAGTATACCACACACCGTAATGCCTGACACATTATGACACACACCGCAATGTCCGTGATACATTATGTCACACACTGCAATGACCCTGAGACATTATACCACATATCACAATGCCCGCGATATAGTATACCATACACCGTAATGCCTGTGACACATTATGACACACACCGCAATGTCCGTGATACATTATGCCACACACCGTAATGTCCATTACACATTAAGTCCTACAGTAAGGCTTCTAATTACTTTTCAATTACCTGCTCGTTGTCAGGGGTTTCATGCACTGGGTGTCATGCTCGTTGCCAGGGGTTTCATGCTCTTGGTTCCATGCACGGTGCCAGGGGTTTTCATGCTCAGGGTGTCATGCTCGTTGCCAGGGGTTTCATGCACTGGGTGTCATGCTCGTTGCCAGGTGTTTCATGCACTGGGTGTCATGCTCGTTGCCAGGTGTTTCATGCACTGGGTGTCATGCTCGTTGCTAGGAGGTAGTCCTTGTTGCTAGGGCTGTGCTCCCAGTGCCACATATGTCCCCAGTGCCAGATATTCCCCCACGGTGCCAGGTACTCACATGCCCCAGTGCCAAATATAGCCCCCCCCCCATGTGCCAGGTACACATATACCCCCCCAGTGCCACATATGCCCCCAGTGCCAGATATTCCCCCCCAGTGCCACATATGCCCCCAGTGACAGATATGCCCCCAGTGCAATATATTCCCCCCCAGTGCCAAATATGCCCCATGTGCCATATATGCCCCCAGTGCCAGATATTCCCCCCCAGTGCCATATATGCCCCCAGTGCCAGATATTCCCCCCGTGCCATATATGCCCCCAGTGCCATATATGCCCCCAGTGCCAGATATTCCCCCCCAGTGCCATATATGCCCCCAGTGCCAGATATCCCCCCCCCCAGTGCCATATATGCCCCCAGTGCCAGATATTCCCCCCCAGTGCCATATATGCCCCAGTGCCAGATATTTCCCCCAGTGCCATATATGCCCCAGTGCCAGGTATTCAAACCCCCCCCCCCAGTGCCATATATGCCCCCAGTGCCAGATATTTCTTCCCCCACCTCCCGCCGCCGCTTGTTGGTTGGAGGGACACGGAGGGCACAGCTCACCTCTCCTGTGTCCCTCCTGCTGCATCATCTCCGGCGGCCGCGGGTCTAATAGGGGGAAGTGCCGGTTCGTGAGCCAATTAGAGCTCACGGACGGCACTTCCCCCTATTAGGCCCGCGGCCGCCGGAGATGATGCAGGAGGGACACAGGGAGGCGCGCTGTGCCCTCCGTGTCCCTCCAAGTTCAAGTGGCGGAGGGAAGGAGACCGCAGACTGACATGCGGACGCTCGTCCGCATGTCAGTCTGCTGTAAATCAGTGGCGCCCCCGCAGCCCTTCGCCCCCAAGCCACCGCGAGGGCTGCGGGGGCAGTAGTTACGCCACTGGCCCCTAGGCACAACAGTAATGGATGCCCCCCCCCCCCCGCCTGCCTAATTTCATTATTTTTATTGATTGCTTATAAGCCCTCATTTGATGATAGCCAATTCTATAGAATAAAAAAAAGCCACCATGACATTTCTTATTTATAATTAAGTAAACTAATTTGATAAGTAGGACAGCTTACAGGGGCAGTATGTGAATGTCCAACCCATTTACACTCCATTCAAGATGGCATATGGTACAGTACAGTAGAAATATTTTGCAGTTACTGGTATTTTTTGGGCTGACAGTACCATCACAAGCTTCCAAGGGTCACCCCGTGGCACGTGCTTTGCATGCCTAATGGGAAATTCGCCACTGGTAAATACTGCTAGTGCATGCATGATAAAGTATCAGAGTAATAACAGCAATGCACTATAGAAAATACACCATAGTCCTGTGAGGTATAAAATAGCATATGTATAATGTATAATTCAAGTGCACAGTCTGGAACCTGTTCCCTAGAGGAACAGGAGTTTCCCCTGTACTCTTGTGGATCAGTCCAACCCTGATTGTAAGTTGTTATTTTGGAACATGGAACCTGTGACATAGATAACGAAGTCACATGACCTATTCCACTCAGTGCAACACGCCCTACTCTCATCAACATCATTATTTATTTATTAGGCGCCACAAGTTCCTAAGTGCCGGCATGCATGAACAGTTAGAGGAATTAGAATAAAATAAATAGCACATTTGCCACGTCTTACTATTATAGTTAACTATACTACATTAAATAATAGGCGGGTTTATAAACATAAAGCATTAGTTCAGCTCATATTACAACTGTAAGAGGATGAATGAGAAATCTGGAACCAGAGATTTTGTTCCAAATGAAATGGTCAATAATATATAGTAACTATCATTTTTTTTGCCAGATATTTGGAAATCTGGACATTGCTGCTGCGATCTACTCTGAATTACCCCCATGATCCTGCTGCTGTGCGCAAACCGCAGCTGAGCCACAAGCACAAGAACCTCCTAGAGCAAGCTCCTGGAGACCCGGCTGCATCCGGTGCATCACCCAGAAGCTGTGACCAGTGGTGCCGAGAGAGGGGGGAGAGGGTACAAATTACCCGGGCACAGGTCTGATGGACGGGCCCAGTGAGGGCTCAGAGGGAGCCCTGGGCCCCCTCCCTCTTACCTGGCAGCAGCAGCTGCAGCTCATCTCCTCAGCCCAGCACACGCTGCTGTGTACTGGGCTGCAGTGTGGCCATGAAGGTGCTTAAAATACTATTTTTTTCAGTATTTTTTTCTAAGGGTATATGACCACACCTCCTGTGATTAGGCCACGCCCCTTGAAAAGTACCTGGGCCCAGCCCGGCTCACGACTGCCCTGGCTGTGACACAATGCTCTGCAGTGCTCCTGAACTCCCCACTTACTCAACTACTCCAGTCATAGGAACCATCTTTTAAAAAAGATTAGGGGTGATGTCATTACGAAGGAGAAATGCACAGACATGGTTTAGTGGCGGCACAAATATAGGGGTTGCTGAAAAGCTGGATCCTGTGACTCCAGTTACCTGCGCCAATAAATAAACTGATGAGGTTTTTTTTTCTTTAATACCCAATCATTCATTCAGCACAGATGTAACAGCTAATAAGGTGATAACTTCAGAAAATCATATATATATATATATATATATATATATATATATATATAAACGTAATGAAGGAAGACCTGCGGCACTCAGAGACTTAAACGGTGATAATCATGTATTCACATCAGCAAACGAACCAACGTTTCGGGGCTCACACGCCCCTTTGTCAAGGTGATCAGAATTTTCTGATCACCTTGACAAAGGGGCGTGTGAGCCCCGAAACGTTGGTTCGTTTGCTGATGTGAATACATGATTATCACCGTTTAAGTCTCTGAGTGCCGCAGGTCTTTCTTCATTACGTTTGTTTATACGTTTTTTTCTGGAGGCACCGGAGCTATTTACCACGGCTATGAGGAGCGCCGGTCCATGAGCAAGTTTATATATATATATATATATATATCTTAGATAGGTAGTGAGTTAGTTTACCCTATGTTCAGAGCTTTTACCAGAAACCGCATAAAATGTAGCAGAAAATAAAAAATTTTTACATTTGTCATTATCCACTGACTTGCCGGTTGCTGTCTCACATAACTAAGTTGCCCCGCTCAGTGTGATCAATTCATGCTTTTGGTTTAATAAGAAAACTCGTGGAACGATAAGTGTTTGTTACTAGTTTATGCCTACAGTTAGCCACCTCCAACATGGCGGGTTCATTGCAGTCATTGCCTCTCAAAAGATGGCGTTAAACTTGTTGACGGAAATGTGAGCTGATCTTTGGGCGGAAGTGTGGCATATTGACATCTGAATCCGATGCTTGTGTCTGCCAGGAAGGGTGGAGGATACGGTTCTATATTCATTCGTCTTTTCGGATTTCTTTCGGTGATTTAATAAACAGCATGATTCCTAACGAGGACAGCTCCGCTAGGAAGCGGGAAATCGAGCAGAAGCTCAAGCAGGTCATTTTTTTCTATTTTATTTATACAAGTGTGAATAAGCCTGGTACTGTTACTGTGTGTGTATGTGTATGTGTAAACATATATATATATAGGTCGTCACTATCCTTGGTGTTGTAATAGTTTATTATGCTAATCTACAAGCTATCAGTTATTTTTATTTTACCTTAGATCACAGATTCTTCATTAATCTAATTCATTGGTGTAATAAAAGGGATCCGGTCTGAAGATCGACACTGTCTAGGTCGACCACTAGAGGTCGACAGTCACTAGGTCGCAGGGTTTGAAAGGCGACAGGGTTTCTGTGCCAAGTTGTGTGAAAGCATACTGTAAGTACAGGTCAAAAGGTCGACATGAGTTTTTCCAATTTTTTCTTTCTTTTTTTTTTTTTTACTTTTCCATACTTAACGATCCACGTGGACTACGATTGGAACGGTAATCTGTGCCGTGCGAAGCGAGGCACCTTGCCCGAAGCATGGCGAGCGGACACGGTGCACTAATTGGGGTTCCCGGTCACTCTACGAAGAAAACGACACCAAAAAAACAACAACTTCATGTCGACCTTTTGACCTGTCAACCTAGCACATGTCGACCTAGAAACTCTGTTGACCGTAAAACCCTGTTGACCTATAGTGGTCGACCTGAACATTGTCGACCTAGACACTGTCGATTTGATGATCCACATCCGTAATAAAAATATAATAATATCATCATACAAAATCTAGTGCTGTTAGGGGACTGCTCCAGTACTGACTATTTAATCTTGTCAAACAGTACAGTGAGGAACCCAGCAACCAGAGGGTAGGCTTGTTTAGTGGTTATTCAACCTGTGCTGGGTTCTCATCTATAGTTTTTCACAAAGGTGGCTGTATTGTATTGTTGGGACACACGTTATTCTACATGTGAAGAGAGCCACACAATATGCACTGTTGTTGAGGCCTTAGTAATAGCCTAGCATGAGTTGTGTAGAGTGTATATTGTACCCAGTTACGAGCGTGGCAGAGGCATACGCAATACACTTGCATCTCCACTTGTGACTGAAGGGCTGTAATGGGGCGTTCTCATGTGGGCAGTGTTTGATGGAATTGTGGACTGTGCCAAGTTGTGTGAAAGCATACTGTAAGTACAACTGTAGTCAGGTGTAATTTTTGCACTAAAGGTAGGGCTAATGCAGGTATGAAAACAAGAGTACGGCTACTAGCGTTCTGGATGCAGAGATGTGTATGAGTCTGTATAGAGGCAAATATACACATTTAGTTCCGTGCATGCATTTAGGAAGCAATTACTGGGTTCAGCTCTGCATCGGCCCCAAGGTGTCTGCAGGACACGTCAATTTATATTATTTACAGTAGTTAGTTTTGCCAATCAATATAAATTTCTTGTTTGCAGTAAAATCTCATACCAGGACTGTGGTTTTCTTTTTACTAGTAAGTAACTACATCATTGCTGTAAAAAAACAAACAAAAAAACCCCAAAGTAAGACGTTTCTTATGGATCAGACTTCTGTATAGATGGCTGTGTAATTGGGAATTATCACGGAGGAACAAAAGGGTTTTGCATTCTGCGGTCTCTTTAACCCTGATTAGTAGAATATTTAGGGCCAGATTCACATAGGTCTGGGAACTTTTCCCAGATTCTATGGGCGATATTATTTCTCTGACGTCCTAAGTGGATGCTGGGACCCCGCAAGGACCATGGGGAATAGCGGCTCCGCAGGAGACTGGGCACAACTATAAAGAAAGCTTTAGGTCTAACTGGTGTGCACTGGCTCCTCCCACTATGACCCTCCTCCAGACTTCAGTTAGAATCTTGTGCCCGGCTGAGCTGGATGCACACTAGGGGCTCTCCTGAGCTCCTAGAAAGAAAGTATATTTTAGGTTTTCTATTTTACAGTGAGATCTGCTGGCAACAGAGTCACTGCAGCGAGGGACTAAGGGGAGAAGAAGCGAACCTACCTAACTGGTGGTAGTTTGGGCTTCTTAGGCTACTGGACACCATTAGCTCCAGAGGGATCGACCGCAGGACCCGACCTTGGTGTTCGTTCCCGGAGCCGCGCCGCCGGCCCCCTTACAGAGCCAGAAGCAAGAAGTGTTCCGGAAAATCGGCGGCAGAAGACTTCGGTCTTCAACAAGGTAGCGCACAGCACTGCAGCTGTGCGCCATTGCTCCTCATGCACACCTCACACTCCGGTCACTGATGGGTGCAGGGCGCTGGGGGGGGGCGCCCTGAGGGCAATATAAGACACCTTGGCTGGCAAATCTACACCATATATAGTCAGGAAGGCTGTGACCAATGTGTATAGACCAATGTGCTGGGTGCTGTCAAAGTCAGAAAAATATCTCTATGCACACTACCATATTTGCACCTCACACAGGTCCGTGCTGCGCGTGCGTACGCTCTCCCGTGCGTGCGCATACTCACAGTCGCGGGCACCCGCAGGCGCATGGTATGCGTATTTACGGTAGAGTTTATGCGATCATAGCGTGCGACTCAATCATTACATATTTTCACTAATAATGTATTTTGTAGATCATGGTCCCTTTGATAGATTCTGAAAGTTTGGTTAATATAGAATGTTCATGAACAGAGGAATCCCTCTTTGTTTGATACGAAGGGTCAGATAGGAGTAATACAGTGGTGTTTAGTATCCATCGGAAGAATATTTAATTAGAAATATTCCGGTGTTGGTTTGAAGCAGATCAATCGCTCGTGCGAATAGTTATGGACATAAGAAGTTTATGAACATTTACTTTATTTGCACTTTATTACCCATGCGGCGGGAAACCCAGTTTCCCTCCCACCTGAGCAGTTGGAAATAGTCACAGCCCACCTGTATGAATCAACCTATGACCTTTTGTTATAATGCGAAGCCGAATTCCTGTGTCCAATGAACAATGAGATTGTAGGGACCATTGAATTGTATTGTGTGTGGGGCATAAATAGCAGGCCGACCATATCCAACTTCACTCTCTTCAACGGTTCTCATTGCTGATAATCGGGAGCTGGATATCGAGGCGCATGCGATCGTTCCCCTTGTGCGTAAGTTTTCTCCGTAATCATATTGTCTTACTGTGAGCCATTTCTCTCTCTCTCCCTCTCTTCTCTTTCTCTCGTATTTTCCCCTGATTAGACTTGAATTATATCGTATTGTATTTCCTGTGTAGTTATCTGGTTAGTTGGTTTATGTTATACTGTAGTGTATGCTTTGTACTGTGATTCTTTTTGCAAGTAATAGTCATAATACATATAATAGGTTTCGGACCCTAAGTCAGGTATCTGTGTATTCTTTATAGTGTTAAGTATTCTCTGAGCGTCGGTGACGCTCAAGCAGCTTTGTAGGTAATCAGGTTACACAAGGTTGCACTTACACATTGTCTCCACACTAAGGTTTACTGTGTATTTCATTGCTGAAGGTATAGATATAAAGGTTTAACGTTGTGAGCGTCTGCATCGCTGGTGATCTTCTCGTGGTCCCGAGCGTCCGCTACGCTATAGTTAATCATTACGTTAGTCGTCAGCCAATAGCGTGCCTGCCAGTGATCACTAAGCCGTAAGCGAACGTGACGCTTGAGCGTCTCGCCTACGGCTGAGCGATCGTTACGCAACTTGCGTACCCTTACGGTACTTCTTACGTAGCTAGCGTACAGTGTTCTTAGACCTCATAAAGGGTTATATACACGATAAATATTTAGCTTTATCAATTGGCGGCTCGTCCTGTCCTTCACATATCTGCACTAGGTAGATCAGCAGACATTATCCCTCAGCAAAGGGCGGGAGGTTGTCTCGTAGTGCTGACGGGATAAGCGTCTGCTTCGCTTAGATAAAAGAGTGCTGAAGGAATCCGGGAACCGGAGGTAAGAACAAAACGCTAGTGTCTTTTAAAACTGTTTATTTTTCTGTCTTGCGTACACACGCACGCACACATATATATCTGCATTTCCGTTTCATTTTCGTATATCATTCTCCTGTCTGCCAGTTTTATAGTTGATAAAAAAAGTGCCAAAAGAGATTTGCTGTTATTTCATAGTTTAAGAGTAAAGGTAATATAGTTAAAAGATAGACAAACACACAGTTTTGCCTGGGAGATAAGGCGAAGTCAGTGTGTTGTGTGGTAGATGACCAGGGATCATCTACATTGATAAAAATATAAATTGTGTTACGGTGGATCTTTGCTTTGCGTACACGTGTCCCTAACAAAAGACTTGTGTACGCAATCCAAAGGCGGACGCACGCAGCGTACATTACGCAACGGAGCGTCCGGTTACGCCCACGTAGCTCAAGTCACGATAAGTTGATTTTAACGCAACGCGATAAGTAACGCAAAGCGGTAAATAGCGCCACAGGCGATAAATAACGCAAGTCTATTTTTTGGAAATCCAAAATTTAAATTAACAGATCCTGCTCCTAATTGGTAACACAGCTGGGCTAAAGAAAAATTTCTGCATAGAAATAGAAGCAAAAGTGTACATGTGATGAGTGAGTGTTTTTGTATTACATAAGTTTATATAACTTAAAGGTTGAACCACAAGAAAAGTCGAGTACTCGTGAGGTACACGCGTGTAAGTGACGTGCACGGTGGCTAGGGAGGCATCCTTGGTTAAACATAATATTTGAGCATTAGAGTATAGCGGACCAGTATAGAACAAGACCAGGAGGTCAGACCAGGAGGTCGTACAGAACAAGACCAGGAGGTCATAACAGACCAGGAGGTCCAGGTACAGTAAACAGGGAAGTCCGCTATACAGTTCAGAGGCACAACACCGAGAAGGGTTGGTGCAAGACCCATATAGGCCGTACAAGCTCTGGCTGAAGGAATTCGCAGTCGTAAGTTTCGATTCCATTGGTCTTTCTGTACACAAGCTTAGTTGTTTGTGTACTGAACGACTGGACCGCACGTAATTGTGTACAGTAGTTAGTAATCTGACCTAGTACCATTAGAGTAAAGGGGTCACAAACGCTATTTGTACATTCTGACGTGATTTGTGTAATTTTTTATTTTTCAAGAAGGGAAGTTCGCTGGTCACTCAGGAACTATCTGACAAACCTCACCTTTACTGGAAAGAGTAAGTGTTCTGCGGATAACCCTCACATGTTCCAGTAAACAACGGTTTTTATAGGTGCCCTGGGTCGAGTACGCCAGCACCATATCGGTGTGATCAGGTCGTATTGGTCGGCGTGGGCGAGTGAGTGGGGTACTCGGTAAACCGCCACCGTCGGCCTATTGTGAACAATCTGGTTTTCTGTAAGGGTTCGCTGAAGACCTTGATATAGAGATCAGAGGTAGAGTAAGCAACGCCTGCAGAGTTATGGGGGCCAGTTGTTCAGGTAGGGGGCGATCAACCTCGGTTCGGGTTGATTCAGTGGTCCGACCAATTGGGTCGGCCAGGTATATCATGTGTGAAAAATATGGAAGTCACACAGAGGTTTTATGTGATGAATGGGAGAGAATGACGGTACAAGACCGGGAGAAATTCCCAAGAATAGGTAGCTTCAGCCCAGAGGTGTTACAAAATTTAAGGAGGAGGATATGTCTCATAAAATCAACAAAGAGACGAGTTCAGCATTATGATTATTTACAGTTGTGGCAACAGGAAGGTGAGATACAGAGAGGTTTGGCTCAGGCGGCAGGATCTGGCTCTAACAGAAAACTGATTGCCACGGCCCCGCCGCCACCATATATATCAGGAGAGAAGTTGATTACGGAGAAAGACGCACTAAGGTGTAACACAAAATCACTTAGTAACTGTGTAAATGTTAATGATAATGTTAACCCATTAACCCATGCAAGTATTAACCCGTGCAAGTTGTACCCTGTTTTGAACTTTCCTCAGGAGTGTGATCAAGAGGACGAAGCGACAACGATTTCAGCGCTCTCTCTAGCAGCCACCATAGCAGAGACCACAGTAGGCACAGCAACACCCACGAGATTAGTAAAGGCCCCTAGCGGAGGGATAGGTGAGGTCGTATCAACTGGTAAGTACGGCACCATGCATTATGCTGAGACTATTTCACCACAAGCTGTAGAATCTACACAGAATGAGGTTGTTAGAATTACTCCTGTTAGGGTAATAGCAGTTCCCAACGGGAAAACAGATGTATCAGGAGCCACTCCCATAAGGAACATTGCCATGTACAGCCCATTTTCCCGAATGGAATTAAGGACCATAGTGTCTGAATTCCCTGACCCTAGAAAAGATTTAGTTGCCAGCCAAAAATACATCACAGACTTAGGAAACACTTTAGAGCCCAATAATAAAGATTGGCAGATATTGCTAAAAGCTTGTTTACCCTCCAATGTCGACTCAGCTCAATTTTTAGCTGATTGTGGACTAGATCTGGATGTACCTCTTACAGATGTGTACAACAAAGATAACGTAAGAAGGATAAACAAAAAGAGTCAGAAACAGCTGCAGAATATTTTCACCGGGCACTATTAGAAATGGCAAAGTACACTGGTAAAGAGGACATTAGGACAAATCCAAACCATCGAGAAATAGCAGTATCTGTACTAATGGATGGTTTGAAGGAAACATTAAAGGCAAGGGTACAGACCACGCAACCATGTTGGCGAGGTCTGTCAGTGTCCACTTTGAGAGAGGCTGCTATTGATCACGACCGAAACATCACCAGACACAGGGAGTCGCAGAGTGATAAGCTAATGTCAGTAAGTATACAGGCTCTGACCACAAAGCAGCCTGCGTATGTACCATCCAACCCTATGGGTAAGTCAACTATGATAACATGTTATTCTTGTCAAAGACAGGGGCACTATGCACGAGACTGTAGAGCGAAAAATTCGCAAAGATCATACCAACCCCCTAGACAACGACACGACACACGACATTGGGATCAGGGTCCGCAGAAACGGAGTTATGAGCCACATACAGGGGAAACAAAAAGATATCCCCCAAACAGAGACTGGCATGCCTCTGGTAGTTCCCAACTATCTCCCTCACAAATAGTTGCTGCCAGCGGGATTCAGGGAGGTCACCATACCCAATAGGGGTGTGGCCATACCTGTAATCTGCAGCCAGTGAAATTGATTGCCAACCTTGAAAGTGAACCCGAGGTCGCAATTAATGTAGCTGGTAAAACTTTAAACTTTCTTGTAGACACAGGGGCGGCCAAGTCAGTGATAAATTCGACAGTGGGCATGAGGACCACTGGTAGGACAATTCCAGCCATGGGAGTAACAGGAGTAGTCCAGCACTACCCTGTTAGCAAACCAGCCGAGATTACAATAGGGCCTTTGCATACCAAGCATTCCTTTTTGCTGGCTGCATCGGCACCAACCAATCTCCTGGGAAGAGATTTACTGTGTAAAATGGGGTGCGTCATTTATTGTACTCCTGAAGGTGTATTCTTGGACATACCTGAGAAACACGCTCAGGAAGTGCGAGACACGTTAGACTCCCCATCAAAATTAATGTCACATACCATTATGACAAATAGGAATCCATCCCAAGTAGAAGAGATGACATCTCAGATACCAGAGTCACTTTGGACAAAAGACGGACAGGACACTGGATTAATGGCAAACGTAGCTCCAGTAGTTGTACAAGTAAAAGATGGTAGGATAGCTCCAAAAATCCCACAATATCCTCTGAAGCCAGAGGTGGAGTTAGGAGTTTACCCAGTAATAGAGCGCTTGCTACAACAGGGCATTCTGGTAAGAACGTCCAGCACTGCCAATAGTCCCATCTTCCCTGTTAAGAAGAGTGGGGGGAGGGGTTACAGGCTAGTGCAGGATCTAAGGGGGATTAACAAAATAGTTGAGTCAGTTCCCCGTAGTGCCAAATCCAGCTGTCATCCTAATGCAAATCCCTCCCACTGCCAAATTTTTCACTGTTATTGACCTCTGCTCCGCTTTCTTTTCGGTACCTCTGCACCCTGACAGCCAATATTTGTTTGCATTCACATACAGAGGAGTCCAATATACGTGGACTCGATTACCCCAAGGTTTCATAGATAGTCCAAGTATATTTTCTCAGGCTTTGCATGATTGTTTACAGTCTTTTCAACCAGACAGTGGATCAGTATTGATACAGTATGTGGACGATTTATTACTGTGTTCAGATTCACTGGAAGCATCTCTGAAGGATACGAAACAGCTCCTGTTTCATCTTTCAGACACCGGACACAAGGTGTCCAAAGACAAGTTGCAATTATGCCAAACTAAGGTAAAATATTTGGGACACTGTCTAACACAAGGACTGAGACACCTGACCGCTGATAGAATCCAAGCAATTAGAGACATGACCCTGCCACAAACCCAGCAACAGATCAGAACGTTTTTAGGAATGTGTGGGTATTGCCGTAATTGGATCCCAGGGTTTTCCATTTTAGCGTTACCTTTGCAGGAAATGGTCTCCTCAAACAAACCTGATAGGATCTCGCATACAGACGAGTCCGAAACAGCATTTGAGAGACTTAAACAGTGCCTAACGCAGGCACCAGCACTAGGTATGCCAGACTATGGGAAACCCTTTGAACTATACGGAACAGAAAGTGCTGGTTGCGCGGCAGGCGTACTAACCCAAAAACACGGTGATGCTAGCAGGCCAGTTGCATACTACAGCGCTCAGCTAGACACGGTAGCGCGATCCCTCCCCACATGCTTGCGAAGCATTGCTGCGATAGCATTGCTAGTGACAAAAAGCGAAGATGTCGTGCTAGGCCACAACCTCACAATCCATACGCCACATGCGGTATCAGCCTTATTGAATTCTGCCCAAACCAGACACGTCTCATCAGCGAGGTTTACAAGATGGGAATTAGCACTAATGGCCCCCGTAAACATCACCATAAGGAGATGCAGTGCATTAAATCCTGCAACATATCTCCCAGGTGTGCCTGGTCAGGCACAAAGGGTGGAAGGTGAGAGTGCTGGGGAAGGAGGATTTAATACAAAGGAAGATACACATGATTGTATGGAATATTTGACCCAAAATTTTACCGCAAGGCCTGACATCAGTGACAACCCACTGGAAGATGCAGAACTCACGTTCTACACGGACGGTAGTTGTCACAGACAGTCAGACTCGGGAGACTTGTGTACTGGATACGCAGTCGTAGATGACCAAGACACCATAGAAGCGGAACCGCTAGGCCCACCTCACTCAGCCCAGGTTGCTGAACTGGTCGCCCTAACCAGAGCATGTGAATTGGCTAAGGGTAAGTCAGCCAATATCTACACCGATTCTAGATACGCATTCGGGGTAGTCCATGATTTCGGAGCCCTATGGCGCCTCAGAAATTTCATGACGGCAGCTGGTACACCGGTAGCGCATGCAGCTCACATAAAAAGGCTTCTAACAGCGATACAGGAACCCGACAGAGTGGCTGTTATCAAATGTAAAGCACACACATATAGCCAAGACCCGGTATCACTTGGTAACAGCCGAGCAGACGAAGCTGCTAAGTTAGCAGCTGCTACCCCCATACAGACAGACACCACACAACTGATGGTATTCAATACCATCAACACACAGAAGTTGTGTAAAATGCAAAATTTGTGTTCCACACAGGAAAGGGCAGTCTGGAAGGCAAAGGGATGTGGCCAAGAGTCCTCAGGACTCTGGACGGATGGACATGGTAAACCAGTGGCCCCCAGAGCATATCTTCCATGTCTGGCTGAAGCAGCTCACGGGCTGACTCATCTAGGCAGGGAGGGAATGTGCAAATTGGTAAGAGCCTATTGGTGCGCCCCAGGATTCTCCTCTCATGCGAGTAAAAGAGCAATGTCATGCCTTACCTGTCTGAGAAAGAATATTGGAAAGGCAATACCAACAGAACCATCCCATATCCCACCTGCCGGCGGCCCTTTCCAGGTAATACAAATTGACTTCATTCAATTACCCCCTTGTCGGAATTTGAAATATGTACTTGTTTGTATAGATGTTTTCTCAAATTGGGTCGAAGCATTTCCTGCAGCTACAAATACCGCTATGTTTACAGCTAAGAAAATTGTGCAGGAATTTGTATGTAGATATGGTATCCCTAGAATAATCGAGAGTGATAGGGGTACCCATTTTACAGGTGATGTCTTTCAAGGAATGTGTAAGTTGATGGGAATTGATAGCAAGCTGCACACTCCGTACCGTCCACAGGCGAGTGCGAAGGTCGAAAGAGTGAACAGCACTATTAAAAATAAATTGAGTAAAGTGATGGCAGAGACAGGATTGACATGGCCAGAAGCTTTACCCATTGTATTGTACAGTATCAGAACCACTCCCAGGTCCCCTCTTAATCTGTCCCCCTTTGAAATCTTATTTGGTCGACAACCGCATGTCATGATTAACCCTCAGGATGATTTGAAATGTAACAATGAAGTAACTGTAAAGTACTTGATTAACATGAGTAAACAGTTAAGGAATCAAAATGATAATCTAAAGTTGGTGATTCCTGATCTACCTGATAGTAGTTGTCATGACATTGAACCTGGGGATTATGTAATGATACGAAATTTTCTACGCTCAGGTTGCCTTATTGACAGATGGGAAGGACCATACCAGGTCTTATTGACTAGCACGACAGCATTGAAGGTTGCTGAGAGAGAGACTTGGGTCCATTCATCCCACTGCAAGAAGGTTGCTGATCCAGAGAAGTCCCGTGATAAGGAACAGACGGTAGAGGTTGTATCACTGGAGTGTCTGTTCCAGGAGGACTGAGGCGGCACCTGAGCCTTGAAGACCGAGAGCTGTTGTCGACTCCCCACTCCCTTTTATTGTTTTTCTCCACTTCCCATCCCCTCTCCCTCAAATGTATTTTTCCTCCTTCTCATTCTTCTTCGTCTCCTCCTCAAAGATGGACTTGCCCCAAGAGACTGTGATCCGGATTTTCCTGTTGACCATGATGTTGACCAGAGCAGTCTGTTCCGGCGAGAGTACCATGGAGGTCGATAGAGGTTCTGGAGTGGGTTCTGATGATAAAGATGGAGGCCTAGTTTTCCAAGATCAACCTAACCAACAAGCAAAGGCGAGTATCAGAAAACGATCCGATAGCATTGACCATAGAAGAAATTGTGACGGATTGTTAGCTGAAGAAAACTGTATCTGTAGGCTCTGTAACAATGTCATTGAAGATGGGTGCATTAAGAAATGCCAATCCAGTTTTAATATCCATATGGACCGGCATCCATTGAGTGATTATCACTCCTTAGTGGGTAATGTATTAAACAAAACAGATTGTTGGGTATGCTCTCAAGTACCTCAGGGTCATAGCAAATCAGGGCTAGTACCATTTCCTTTAACGATAGGGGAGGTACTTGAGTTAAATGGTGGGAGACCGGTGGACCGGAGGTTTAATATCTCCAGCCCTCCTAGTTTGAAGCTCCACCAATACCACGTGGATAGGTCCCTATTATGTTTTAACATCTCCAATTCCAGAAAGCCGGGAAATTGGGAAGTATCATGGAGTGACCACACCATGACCTTTTCACATAGAGCAGATAGAATGCCTACAGATACAGAGCTTGTACGCCACATAGCCAGTAGAGGAAAATCTTTCCGGTATAGATACACCTTAGGAAATAGGATTACTAGAGTTGGAGAAGTATCACCAGGATACTGTGCACATATCGTACAACCTGATACGTGCATTAAGCAGATGGAAGAATTAGGGCTAGGAGATTTCACCTGGAAGGTGTGTAATATGGTGATGTCTTTCTCCGTCCCATATGTTCTCCCCGATGATGCATATTTCATATGCGGGAGAAAGGCGTACAAGTGGCTTGCCCCAAACTCTGAAGGATTGTGTTATATTGGAAGAGTATTGCCTGAAGTAATGACTGTAACTCATGATAAAATGAAAGACATACACCGTGGTGCCCAAGCTCCTTATACTCACACTCACTACGAGCACCTCGTTAAAAGACAACTGTCAGAAAGGTTAGAGCATCCGGCCTCTGATCTGATCCATGAATCCACCGGGATTCAGGTTCTGGTGGCGTTAGATTTCACTCGCACCGCTCGAGGAGTGATGAATTATAGATACATTTCCGCACTCGCCAATTTGTTAGATAATATCACTGAAATGTATGATGACACGTTTAGATATACTGGAAGAGAACTTCAGGCTTATAAAACAGAACTGGTACAGCATAGAATGGTTCTTAATTACCTCACAGCAGTGACAGGCGGATATTGTGTTACATTAGCAACACAGTACGGCGTGAAGTGTTGCACGTATATCACAAATAGCACCGAGGATCCGGTAGAGGTCATAGACCAAAAGATGGACGATATTCTCCAATTAAAGTGGGAATTTCGTCGAAAACACAATCTCACTCTTGCTGCTGTAGGTAATGAGCTGACTGGTTGGGTGTCATGGTTGAACCCGCGAAATTGGTTCTCTGGTTTAGGAGACTGGGCTCAAGGAGTCCTAATGGATGTTGGGAAGTTTCTACTATGTATCTTAGGTGTCGTTATATCGATTGGATTGATATTTAGATGCGGGCAGGCTTTAATGAGGTGCAAACAAAGTACCAGAGTGATGAGTTTGAGGAGTGAGGAAACTGTAATTAACCTGGATTTGATTTACGACCCAACGATAGAAACAATGATGTGATGAAAATGCGATTTCTACGGTCCGTTTCTTTCACCTGTTTTTCTGGTTTTTCTCCAAGATAACAAGACCCCCTTGGACGAGGAAGTTGATGAGACGCTATACAGACAACGGATAGACCAAAGAAGAAGTTTTGACCACTTGAGATATGGACACTTGATGAACTTTGCCATGGATCCCCAGTTTCCCTAGAATTCTTAAAATTACGCTAGCCCAACATTTTTTGTAAATCTAATGGCATTGACAAAGCTTATTGCTCACGCTTAATGAGCAAAACAGCGCAAAGAAGACGACTTTCAACTGATACCGAACAAAACTTCAACCGACAGATGTACATTAACCTGACATAGAATACCACCGCATTTACCGTAATTATGTCTTTTCTTCATTTCTACAACCCTCAGGTAATGACACACATAGTATAGGGAATACAGGCACAGATATCAGCAATCACATATTCCCCCATTCATGTATCATCAACTAAAATGTGCTCCCCATTTTGTTCAAAATCCGAAAAGAGCTCGGTAAAGTTTGACAGCCCATCCACAGACCTGTACCACGGGATAAGAAGGAATTCAAATGTATACTTCGCAATACCTCGAAGCTTGATTTACAACACGTACGGCACGATGATACATGACCCCCCAAACATGGACTCATACACACATGCTTCTGCTATCTCACTAGGTCATACCCTCTTCCCACCTACTCCTCTCTCCTCCCTTACCCAACCATGGAAATGAATTAACCCCTGACATATATTTTTCTCCTTTTGAAATGTTTTCAGGAAGTGGCAGTTATTATTGACTGCCAAAGGGTGGACTGTCAAAGTCAGAAAAATATCTCTATGCACACTACCATATTTGCACCTCACACAGGTCCGTGCTGCGCGTGCGTACGCTCTCCCGTGCGTGCGCATACTCACAGTCGCGGGCACCCGCAGGCGCATGGTA
Source organism: Pseudophryne corroboree (assembly GCF_028390025.1). NCBI lineage: Eukaryota > Metazoa > Chordata > Amphibia > Anura > Myobatrachidae > Pseudophryne > Pseudophryne corroboree. Next base: position 451,529,475 of record NC_086446.1, read on the forward strand.
TGCGTATTTACGGTAGAGTTTATGCGATCATAGCGTGCGACTCAATCATTACATATTTTCACTAATAATGTATTTTGTAGATCATGGTCCCTTTGATAGATTCTGAAAGTTTGGTTAATATAGAATGTTCATGAACAGAGGAATCCCTCTTTGTTTGATACGAAGGGTCAGATAGGAGTAATACAGTGGTGTTTAGTATCCATCGGAAGAATATTTAATTAGAAATATTCCGGTGTTGGTTTGAAGCAGATCAATCGCTCGTGCGAATAGTTATGGACATAAGAAGTTTATGAACATTTACTTTATTTGCACTTTATTACCCATGCGGCGGGAAACCCAGTTTCCCTCCCACCTGAGCAGTTGGAAATAGTCACAGCCCACCTGTATGAATCAACCTATGACCTTTTGTTATAATGCGAAGCCGAATTCCTGTGTCCAATGAACAATGAGATTGTAGGGACCATTGAATTGTATTGTGTGTGGGGCATAAATAGCAGGCCGACCATATCCAACTTCACTCTCTTCAACGGTTCTCATTGCTGATAATCGGGAGCTGGATATCGAGGCGCATGCGATCGTTCCCCTTGTGCGTAAGTTTTCTCCGTAATCATATTGTCTTACTGTGAGCCATTTCTCTCTCTCTCCCTCTCTTCTCTTTCTCTCGTATTTTCCCCTGATTAGACTTGAATTATATCGTATTGTATTTCCTGTGTAGTTATCTGGTTAGTTGGTTTATGTTATACTGTAGTGTATGCTTTGTACTGTGATTCTTTTTGCAAGTAATAGTCATAATACATATAATAGGTTTCGGACCCTAAGTCAGGTATCTGTGTATTCTTTATAGTGTTAAGTATTCTCTGAGCGTCGGTGACGCTCAAGCAGCTTTGTAGGTAATCAGGTTACACAAGGTTGCACTTACACATTGTCTCCACACTAAGGTTTACTGTGTATTTCATTGCTGAAGGTATAGATATAAAGGTTTAACGTTGTGAGCGTCTGCATCGCTGGTGATCTCCTCGTGGTCCCGAGCGTCCGCTACGCTATAGTTAATCATTACGTTAGTCGTCAGCCAATAGCGTGCCTGCCAGTGATCACTAAGCCGTAAGCGAACGTGACGCTTGAGCGTCTCGCCTACGGCTGAGCGATCGTTACGCAACTTGCGTACCCTTACGGTACTTCTTACGTAGCTAGCGTACAGTGTTCTTAGACCTCATAAAGGGTTATATACACGATAAATATTTAGCTTTATCAGTGCAATCGTGAAAACTGTCATTTGGGCGCCCAAACAGGTCACTTCGCTTTTTCTTTTTTTTTTTTTAGCTCGCCACCCACATGGGGTGCAAGCTGCAATCCATGCTGGTGGAAAAACATTTGAATTCCGCCCTCTGTGTTAATACGGTGTTTGCACCCAATAACAGGCTATTTATCACGTATTTCCCGTCTGGTCTGCTCAAACCCAAAGGGAAATCTCCATTAAGTGCAGTCTAATTGAATAGCCCCGGGGGATCAATAAGCCTGCGGTAAATTCCCACAGCTAATTTATTCCCCCCCATAGTTTTATCTAGGTTATCTGACATATTATTAAGTGTTTGTGTTTCACTGATAAACTGACGCCATTAAGCAGAGTTCGAAACATGACCATAGGTATATGGTATAGATCAGAGGTTCTCAAACTCGGTCCTCGGGAGCCCACACAGTGCATGTTTTGCAGGTGCATAGGTGTATTAATTACTCACTGACACATTTAAAAGGTCCACAGGTGGAGCTAATTATTTCACTTGCGATTCTGTGAGGAGACCTGCAAAACATGCACTGTGTGGGCCCCCGAGGACCGAGTTTGAGAACCTCTGGTATAGATGGATTATACCTCTGACCTTGTTTGTTTTTTTGTCACAGGAGGAGGAAATGCTGACATTCATCAAAGAGAGTCTAGACAAAAGTGATCAACTAACCAACAATATGGTGAGTTTAAATGCTTGGTGCAATCACAATGACATTTAACCAGCATCCACTGACTCTACTGCCAATCATTGCAAGTACATTGGTTTTCTTGCACATTCTTATTGACATTATGGCCCCCATTTATCAAGCATTGGAGAGTGATAAATAGCACGGTGATAAAGTACCAGCAGCCAATCAGCTCCTAATTTCCATGTTACAGGCTGTGTTTGAAAAATGACAGGAGCTGATTGGTTGGTACTTTTTTCACCGTGCTATTTATCACTCTCTAAGGCTTGATAAATCTGGGCCTTTGTTTGCTATTTTCCAAACGACTGTTTTTCCTGTCAGTATTCTTATGCGATTTCCAATTCTGCACCAAATCTGGCAATTTCTAGCATTCCGTTTACTTAATGAGGAGCTGCAGTTTAATGCCTGCTGCAGAATTACATCCCCACACAATGCTTTATTTTGTGGAGTGGAAGCGAGATGGCGCTGAATCTTGGGAGTGGTAGATGTCCACTAACGTGGAGGTTATGCTTCCTACTGAGCTGAGACAACCCAGCAGTGCAGCATCCAGTGTGCCTTTATTTTTAACACTGCGTGGTAAAGTGGCTCCCAGAAATATGCAAGGGGAACGGTAGATGGTAGATAATTAAGACTAACTAAATAAATTGCTTATTCAACATGCTGTTTTAAGAAATGTAATTACTAAGAAGAGTGGAATTATATTTGCAAACAAGCAATGGAAGATTGTTTTTTGGGAAATATCCAGCCATCATAGCAGCCTTTTTCTCTTCCTCTTCAGGTGTCCATTCTTTCTTCCTTCGAGAGCCGCCTTATGAAGTTGGAAAATTCCATTATCCCAGTGCACAAGCAGACAGAGACCCTGCAGCGGCTGCAGGAAAATGTGGAGAGCACTCTATCCTGTCTAGACCATGTCATTAGTTACTATCACGTAGCCACAGAGACTGAGAAGGTCATCAGGGAAGGGTAAGAGTGGGAACAGGACCCTTGTATACCTAGTAACATGGATATATACACTGTTACAGCGACATTGTTTTGGATCACAGGTGAATGTGAGATGTTTTTTGTTTAGACCTCTCCAGCTGTTTGAACAGGTGACATTTTATTTTCACTAGTTATTACCGAGCTACTACAGTGAAGCCAAGCAGAGGTAATAACAGTGTAGATGCCACTGAATAGACTAGTCCAGTGGTTCCCAAACTTTTTTTGAATCATAGAGCCCTAGAGTATCAGAATTTTTTTCACGGCATAAAAGTTTCATACTGAGAAGTTTCGAAAAAAATATTAGGCTCAATTATGTGGTGCCAGACAGGATTCGCTTCTGTTTGTCCACATATGTTATGATTGGCAGCCACCAGGACTGGTTTTGTCGACTCATTAACCAAATAATTTGAATTGGTCCAGGACCACCAACCCAAGGCACCCCTGTGAGTGTCCCGAGTCACCCTAGGGAGCCACGGCACACAGTTTTGAGAATCCCTTGACTAGTCACATATATGGAAATTATCCTCTACAAAACAAAAATGTAAATAAATAAAAAAAACAGAGGTTTATCAAGGTTACTTAGTAATGAATATTTGGTAGCACAAGCATAAAATATTCACCAGAGATAGTAAACCCTGCTATTCTATTTTTCTACTGAATTTAATAATCAAAATGTTTAGAGTTAGAAGGTTGACTTTGCATATCTGTACGCATATACATTACACATACTGCAATTAGTTCACATGCATGTAATTTACTATATACCGTGTAGTTTACTATATACACATGCACATAAACTAGTTGTAGTGACTCAATACAGCACATGTAATATGTATGTGTAAAGACTTACATTGCCAGTCTGATAACTCTATAAGAAGTGCTGATTACTAGTATGATTAGGGTGAAGGGACGCCCACGTCGGCAAATGATACAATTTAGACTGGCATTATCTGGAGATGAGCTGAATTGAGTGACTAGAGCCAGGAAACATGTCTTTGGAATAAGAGTGTTGAGGGTGTGAGAAGGATATATCATCTCTCGATGCTGAGTTGACTATCCTTCATGAGTCAAACGAACCTGTCCTTTCAATATACTTAATTAGTGCTTTATATTGCACCAAGGTATGAGACGTTTCTGGGTTCAGATTTATCCATGTCTGGTGATTAGATATTGTGTAGATACATATAATAGTCCCCCACCAACTTGAGTTCTTTTTGCATTATGTGGAGTTCTACAAAGAAAAAAACCTACCTGTCTAAGGTGGTCATTCCGAGTTGATCGCTAGCTGCATTCGTTCGCTGTGCAGCAATGAGGCAAAAAAACAGCACTTCTGCGCATGCGGTGCAATGCGCACGCGCAAAGTACTATTAAAACAAACTATGTAGTTTCACACAGGGTCTAGCGAAGCTTTTCAGACGCACTGGTGGGCGCAGAGTGATTGACATGAAGTGGGCGTTTCTTGGTGTCAACTGACCGTTTTCAGGGAGTGTTCGAAAAAACACAGGCGTGCCTGGAAAAACGCAGGCGTGGCTGGCCGAACGCAGGGCGTGTTTGTGACGTCAAAACAGGAACTGAACAGTCTGAAGTCATCGCAAGCGCTGAGTAGGTATTGAGCTACTCTAAAACTGCACAAAAAAATGTTGCCGCCGCTCTGAGATCCTTTCGTTCGCGCTTCTGCTAAGCTAAAATACACTCCCAGTGGGCGGCAGCATAGCGTTTGCACGGCTGCTAAAAACTGCTAGCGAGCGATCAACTCGGAATGACCCCCTAAGTGCGGATTTTAGTGAAACCATAGACACCTGTGGAATGTTTACCTTACAAGCTACAATGAGTAGTTGGAAAAACTATTTCCTAGAGCAGCGGTAGGCAATGTCCGGCGCTCCAGCTGCTATGGAACTATGCTTTCCAGCATGCCTTGCCATATTGTAGCATGCTATTACAGAAGGCTGTGGCAGAGCATGCTGGGAAGTGTAATTCCAGAGCAGCTAGAGTGCCACATGTTGTTCACCCCTGTCCTAGAGCACTGATTGGGGTACATTGAGGGAGATGAGAACCAATTGAATAGAGGACAGTGGGCAATGCACCTCAACAATATGAGGAGTGACCACTTAGGTAGAAGCTACAAAGGGACAAATGAGCTGATTTGTTTACTTAGAAACAAAGAAGCAAGGCTCTGCGGTAGGGAGTGTTTAACACAGAAATTAAATTACCAATGCACATAGGGGGTTCCACTTGCTTAGGGTAAGAGAGATGTGAAGTAAATAAAATTTCAGGGAGCATTTGTTAATGAGCTGACATGAATAACAAATGTGATCCATGTTAAGAAAACATTAACCAAAAAAGAAGTGAAGTGGTCAGTGTTTAACTACCTGTTGAATTCTTTGGCATGCTCCACTTGTAACCTAGGGGTCATATTTAATATCAAGTGATATCTTGTTCTCACTCGATACTAATCTTAAATGGTGCTCAAACCAATTAGCTTCTAACTGTCATGTGTTTGAAAAATGACAGGAGCGGATTGGTTGGAACACCATTTAAAATTAGTAACGGGTGAGAACAAGAATATCACTCGTTATTAAATATGCCCCCTAGAACCAAGGTAACTGCTTACTGTTACCCTGCAAAGTTATTAAGATGTTACACAAAGGGGGCGACCCGGCACCGGTCTAAAAATAGTTTTTGATTACAGAAAAACCAAATTTGGACAATTTTCAAGTAAAATCTTTAATATAATGTCCAGTTTGGGGGTGCGCCCAGAGCCAGTGACATATGCATAAACAAAAGGGAGAAAGAAGAAGGCTCTTGTGTGGGCGCACTCATTAATGGTAGTTAAATAACTAGAATGAATAACACTAGGTTGATTAGTCAGCAGATAAAACAAAATTTATTTGGAAATATTAAGAATATAATTGCCCCTGGTTGAGGAGATGTGAATGATCCCAGATAAAAATGTTCTGGTCCTGCCTCAGGAAATGAGATGGAGAGGGGTAGAGACACACTGCAAGTCATAAACCCTTTCTCACCCGGCCAGTACAGATGATCTGTGTTAATGAGATCAATTAAGTCAATTGATTTTAGATTCTGTCATAATCCTAATGAAGGAATAACAGCTATTATGGCAATGAGTAATAATAGAAACAAATCAAAGGATATACCAGGGTAAAGAAAGAAAAGGATAGGAACAAATGGTGATGCTGCTGTTGGAGTCACATACCACACATCATATGCAATGATTGATGTTCTACAACACTGAGTATTCCCTGTGAGTCTCCACCTCAGGTACTAACTCAGCCCACACTGTTTCGCTTCCAAGATCGGACGAGATCGGGCATTAGCAGTGTGGTTTGATAGTAGAAGGATTTGGTCAGACGTCCAATGAGAGTGCACCTATATAGGGGGGATAATTAGCTGGGTCTTATAGATACAGTGTGGATCTGCTTTTTGTGTTAGGCAGGAGACATCAAGTCCCACACCGGTGGTATTGTGTCCCTGGATCACAAATGAGAGTCCACGAAAAAGGAAGATATATAGATTTATGAAAAAAACGAAGATATATAGATTTATGAAAAAAACCCTAAAAAGGAAAATGGAGATCAATTAGGCTGTAGTTATTAGGAACGGGTGATAAAAATTACCCGTCCGTATAGATACAAATGGATAAGGAAACACGGATCAAGAAATTTTTTTATATATATGTGTACATTGGTACTGGTGTAAGGAACAGAAAATATGTCAAAAATAATTGTAGATACAAATAAATAGTACTGGTATATGCAATGAAATAATCACTAGTGACATGGGTGTCATTAGAAACACTTTGTGTGAATTGGAGCTGTTATAATCATTAGGATATAGGGAAATAGACATGAAATTCTCATATAACCCATGCAGCAATATGACAACAGGATCTGCAGGAGGAAAGTCAAAGAAGAATGCAGTATTACTTTCCTATAAAATGCAGTTTTTAATCCTGATGCAATAAACTAAGATGCATAAGCCTGGAAAAAGGCATAAATGAAGCCACACAAAAAGCAGATAAATAGTACTGGTATATGCAATGAAATAATCACTAGTGACATGGGTGTCATTAGAAACACTTTGTGTGAATTGGAGCTGTTATAATCATTAGGATATAGGGAAATAGACATGAAATTCTCATATAACCCATGCAGCAATATGACAACAGGATCTGCAGGAGGAAAGTCAAAGAAGAATGCAGTATTTCTTTCCTATAAAATGCAGTTTTTAATCCTGATGCAATAAACTAAGATGCATAAGCCTGGAAAAAGGCATAAATGAAGCTGCACGGATATAGATACAATTTCTATGACAGCTGGGCAAAAATTAGCCCAAAATGGCAGGATGGAATGATCTGACCTGAGGCTAGGAGTGAATCACTTGCAGTTGGACAAAACAGGACCCATTGGAATGGAAAACATGTTTCACCCCTGTGGGGCTTGCTCACTTGTATCTATATCCGTGCAGCTTCATTTATGCCTTTTTCCAGGCTTATGCATCTTAGTTTTTTGCATCAGGATTAAAAACTGCATTTTATAGGAAAGAAATACTGCATTCTTCTTTGACTTTCCTCCTGCAGATCCTGTTGTCATATTGCTGCATGGGTTATATGAGAATTTCATGTCTATTTCCCTATATCCTAATGATTATAACAGCTCCAATTCACACAAAGTGTTTCTAATGACACCCATGTCACTAGTGATTATTTCATTGCATATACCAGTACTATTTATCTGCTTTTTGTGTGGCTTCATTTATGCCTTTTTCCAGGCTTATGCATCTTAGTTTATTGCATCAGGATTAAAAACTGCATTTTATAGGAAAGTAATACTGCATTCTTCTTTGACTTTCCTCCTGCAGATCCTGTTGTCATATTGCTGCATGGGTTATATGAGAATTTCATGTCTATTTCCCTATATCCTAATGATTATAACAGCTCCAATTCACACAAAGTGTTTCTAATGACACCCATGTCACTAGTGATTATTTCATTGCATATACCAGTACTATTTATTTGTATCTACAATTATTTTTGACATATTTTCTGTTCCTTACACCAGTACCAATGTACACATATATATAAAAAAATTTCTTGATCCGTGTTTCCTTATCCATTTGTATCTATACGGACGGGTAATTTTTATCACCCGTTCCTAATAACTACAGCCTAATTGATCTCCATTTTCCTTTTTAGGGTTTTTTTCATAAATCTATATATCTTCGTTTTTTTCATAAATCTATATATCTTCCTTTTTCGTGGACTCTCATTTGTGATCCAGGGACACAATACCACCGGTGTGGGACTTGATGTCTCCTGCCTAACACAAAAAGCAGATCCACACTGTATCTATAAGACCCAGCTAATTATCCCCCCCTATATAGGTGCACTCTCATTGGACGTCTGACCAAATCCTTCTACTATCAAACCACACTGCTAATGCCCGATCTCGTCCGATCTTGGAAGCGAAACAGTGTGGGCTGAGTTAGTACCTGAGGTGGAGACTCACAGGGAATACTCAGTGTTGTAGAACATCAATCATTGCATATGATGTGTGGTATGTGACTCCAACAGCAGCATCACCATTTGTTCCTATCCTTTTCTTTCTTTACCCTGGTATATCCTTTGATTTGTTTCTATTATTACTCATTGCCATAATAGCTGTTATTCCTTCATTAGGATTATGACAGAATCTAAAATCAATTGACTTAATTGATCTCATTAACACAGATCATCTGTACTGGCCGGGTGAGAAAGGGTTTATGACTTGCAGTGTCTCTACCCCTCTCCATCTCATTTCCTGAGGCAGGACCAGAACATTTTTATCTGGGATCATTCACATCTCCTCAACCAGGGGCAATTATATTCTTAATATTTCCAAATAAATTTTGTTTTATCTGCTGACTAATCAACCTAGTGTTATTCATTCTAGTTATTTAACTACCATTAATGAGTGCGCCCACACAAGAGCCTTCTTCTTTCTCCCTTTTGTTTAAAGTTATTAAGATGAAAGATTCAGTGGAGTCTGGAGCGTGTTAAAGGCGGATTATATTGGGTTGATGATGATCTGGAATCTATGGATGTAAGTTTAGTTGTGAAGTAAGTCTTTCCCTTCATTGGGGGTTTGGATAGTAATATGACTATGGGGCCCATTTATTAACGAGTGCTAAAACTCGTTGTGAATGATAAAACTCATTGCGTATGATTAATGGTGGTCCAGTCAATCAACTCCTAGCTGTCATTTTTCAAACACATGACAGGACCTAATTGGCTGGAGCACCATTTAGCATACGCAACAAGTTTTATCATTCACAATGAGTTTTAGCACACATTGATAAATGAGCTCCTGTATGTTTTACTTCCATGATCATTGTAAAGGAAAACCCCCATCTATATAGCAATGTTCTTTCTTATTGTTCTAGAAATATTGGCAAGGGTGCTAAATCCTGAAATATTAGAATTTGTTTCTCAAAGTAAGCATTAAAATTATTCCTGCAAGTGGCGATTTGCTCTATTGTCTTAAGACAGGAAATTCATTACAACAGCCATAGATGGCTCTGATTCTTTGAACGCAATGTTAAGCTCCCTACTGTATATGCCTTTTCAGTGTGAGCTTGGTTGTCTGCCAAACTTGGAACAAGAGATGGAAGGCTTTTGAGGTATTATTCAAGATTATTGGGATCAATTGATCCGTGAATATTTTGAATCACAAGATGTTCCTGAGATGTTCCTGTGTTCATTGTTCTAGAGGTCCTCAGTTTTGTCCTTTTTATGAACTAGTTCTCCTTGTGCAAGTTGTCAGTCTCTTGTAGTCACTTGGCATCACAGAGTTGGCATGTGCTTCATTTTCTGCACCATGTGCTTCATTTTTTGCACCTCCCACCAGTTTTGATAACTTGGTGATGTCTCTCCTTATCTCTCCTGCAGTTTTCTAAAGTCTAGCCATGACTGAGTTCTGGTTCTGCTGAACCAATGTCTGCTGATGCTTTTGTAGCTGACAAGTTAGGATCAGAAGCTGATAGGGGAGGGGGCAATATTTGCAATTTGCCTTCATTGTGCTGTGAAATAATACAGGACCCCAGTGGTTGCTCCTTTCTCTAACTGTTTTTCTCTAACGTCCTAGTGGATACTGGGGATGCACTTTAGTACCGTGGGGTATAGATCAGGTCCACTGGAGCCTGGCACTTTTAAGAAAACATTAGTGTGTGTGTGTGTGCTGGCTCCTCCCTCTATGCCCCTCCTACCAGACTCCGTTTAGAAAAATGTGCCCAAGGAGGCGGGTGCATCCCTCTGGAGCTTTAGAGAGTTTTCTTCAAAACGTTATTTTAGTTTGTTATTTTCAGGTAGTACTGGTTGACAACCAGTCTACCTGCGTTGTGGGACTTAGGGGGTGGACCGAACCAACCTCCGTAGAGTTAATGGTTCGTAATCCCAGCTGACAGGACACTGAGCTCCTGAAGCGCTTTTTCACATACCACACTGTGTGTGCACACGCCAGCAGCACGCCGCCACCACCTAACAGATGCTGAAGATAGACGCAGGTGTGGTGAGTGTTAACACTGGGGTCCCGGTTAGTGGGTCCCCAGTGACATGTGGCGGCGGTCACGGGCTCCGAGCTGAGGTGCCCGCCGCGGACCTATAACTGGCTCTAAAAAGGAAACTTCCTCACAGAAGGGGTTATTAAGCTCCTCATAAAGCCATTATAATACTGATAGGGACCGCGCGCCATTGAAGGGGCAGTGCTTCCAGGAGAGCAGGACCAGAGGCTGGAAATACACCATTTCCTGCTGCTGCTGACTGAAAGGCTGCATGTAGAAACTGCTCCTCCACAGACCCGGCTGAACCATCAATATTACTGGTACCAGGGGGTTTTATAGGAAGAGGGGAGCATATCAGCGGGGGTGACACTGCGGCCATACAAATTTGATTATATTAAGTATAAGTGGAGTGCTGCTTTGCCGGGTATTGTGTACTGGTCCCAATCCTCTCTGTGTCACTCCATTTGGGCTGTCTGGGTTTGCTTTGCTGTTTCACTGTTTGTGTTGTCACTGCACTGTATTTTTCACATAATTCTGTGTGTTTTCTGCATTAACATGTCTGCAAATAAGACAGTGTGTACTTCATGTAACACTGAGTTTACACCTTCCTCTGAAGGGTCTCTCCTGTGTAACCAATGTTCCTTACCCTCTTAGGGTAATAGCATGCAGGCACCTGACTGGTGAGAATCATTCAAAAACATGATTCATAATATTAATACAGAGTTAGCTACGGCTAGACAAGAACGACAGACCCTTAGACAATCTGTTGATAACATGGTTGCTAAGGCTACTGACCACAGATGGGCTCCTCAGTCCCCTCTGTTGGTCTCACATAAACGCACACTTCCACAGATACTCCAGTCAGATTCTGATACTGAACTACCGGAGCTGGATGAGGCGGAAGTTGATATGGAGGAGGACAATTCTGTCCTCTGGTGTTGAGGCCCTAATATATTCTATTAGGGAGGTCCTCAACATACCGGATAAGGAAGCAGCACCAGAAGAGGAATTGTATTTAAATGTTAAACCAAAATCCTCAGTCACGTTTCCTATATCAAAGGAATTAAACTCCCTGTCCAGGGAGGCATGGGTCAATCCTGACAAGAAATTCAAAACTCCTCAGATATTATCTTCCTTTCCTTTCCCTCCCGAGGACAGGAAAGTGTGGGAAAATCCCCCGTCCGTGGATACGTCTGTGTCCAGGCTGTCACATAAACTTGTACTGCCAGTACCTGGGGCTATATCTCTCAAAGACCCAGCTGACTGTAAAATTGAGTCCACACTCAAATCAATTTATATTGCAGTGGGCGTAGCTCAACAGCCCTCTATAGCTTGCGGCTGGATTTCAAGGGCCGTGGTAAAATGGTCTGATAATATCATAAGTGGTTTTGACTCCCTGCCTCAGCAGGACATCATTACACTGCTGCAAGATATACAGGATGCTGCAAATTTTATGAGTGAGGCAATTAAAGAATTATGTTTCATTAATGGCAGTACCACAGCTATGGCGGTCTTGGCTCGTAGAGCTCTGTGGCTGCGACAATGGTCAGCGAATGCTGACTCCAAAAAATGTGTGGAGAATCTTCCTTTTACAGGGGAGGCCTTGTTTGGGGAAGAATTGAACAAGTGGATCTCTCAGGCGACGGCAGGTAAGTCTACCTATCTGCCGTCTGCGCCACCTCCTGCTAAACGTCCCTACCCTGGGCCCTCTCTGCAGTCCTTTCGTGTGGCCAGATTCAGAGGCAGAGCCAGAGGTGCCTCCAATGATGCTAGAGGCACTCGCGGTAAATCCAGTAAACCAACGGCTGCTGGATCTCTGGACCAGGCCTCCGGATCCTCATCCACGAAGCCCTCAGCATGACGGTTGGCCCCAGCAGCAGGGCGACTTCCGGGTAGGTGCTCGCCTTCTGCACTTCGCCCATGTGTGGGCACAGTCCTCCCGGGATCTTTGGGTGAGGGACGATACCGGTTGGGTTTTCAGGTACTTCCCCATCCCAGATTCTTCAAGTCAAGCTTACCAGCTTCACGCATAGCAAGAGTTACCTTGCAAGACGCCATTCAAAAACTGCTACAAATGGGGGTTGTTGTCCCGGTGCCTCCTCCATTGCACAACAGGGGTTTTTAACTCCGGTCTTTTTGTAGTACCAAAACCAGATGGTTCGGTACGGGCCATCTTGAACCTAAAATCTCTGAACCCATATCTACGAGTGTTCAAGTTCAAGATGGAATCCCTGCAGGCAGTGGTCTCCGGTCTGGAGGAGGGGGAATTCCTAGTATCCCTGGACATCAAGGATGATTACCTACACATTCCCATATGGCTTCCTCATCAGGCTTACCTCCGGTTCGCTATACTGGACAACCACTTCCAGTTTCAGGCCTTTCCCTTTGGTCTCTCCACAGCTCCAAGGGTATTCACAAAAGTCATTACGGAGATGATGATGCAATTGCGCAGAATGGGAGTCAACATAGTCCCCTACTTGAACGATCTTCTAATAAAGGCAATGTCCAGGGAACATCTGCTACGCAGCATCGACCAGACGACTCGCCTGCTTACGGATCATGGGTGGATCCTAAATTTCCAGAAGTCTCACCTGGAACCATCACAACAAATTCAGTTCCTGGGAATGATACTGGACACAGTGCCTCAGAGGGTGTTCCTTCCTATGGACAAGGCCTTGACTATCCAGGCTATGGTCCACTCGGTGCTCAGACCCCGCAGTATCTCAGTTCATCTTTGCATTTGCTTACTGGGCAAGATGGTAGCCTCCTACAAGGCAATCCAGTACGGCATATTTCATGCTCGTCCGTTCCAGCTGGATCTGCTGGACAAATGGTCGGGATCTCTCCTACAGATGCACCAGAGTGTAACTCTGTCACCAAAAGCACGGATTTCTCTGTTATGGTGGCTACAAGTCCCTCACCTTGTGGAGGGCCGGAGTTTCAGTACCCAGTCATGGATACTACTGGCAACGGATGCCAGTCTCCAAGGTTGGGGTGCTGTGACCCAGGGGGCCCAGTTCCAGGGGAAGTGGTCGAGTTAAGAATCCGTACTCCCAATAAATGTCCTGGAACTCAGGGCAATGTACAATGCTCTTCTGCAAGCTTCATATCTTCTCAGGCATCAAGCCATCCAGGTACAGTCGGACAACGCCACAGCGGTGGCGTACGTAAACCGACAGGGAGGAATAAGAAGCAGGGCCGCAATGCGAGAGGTGTCAAGAATACTCATCTGGGCGGTAGCCAGCGCAAAGGCCATCTTAGCCATATTCATTCCAGGCGTGGACAATTGGGAAGCGGACTTCCTCAGCAGGCACAACCTCCATCCGTGGGAATGGGGCCTTCATCCTCAGGTGTTTCAACAACTGGCTCACCGGTGGGTCTGTCCGCAGATAGACCTGATGGCTTCTCGTTTAACAAGAAGCTCTGTCGTTACTTTTCCAGAACGAGGGATTCGCAGGCTGCAGCAGTAGACGCTCTGACGGCGTTGTGGACTTACCATTTCGTATACCTGTTTCCTCCAATCCCTCTCATTCCCAGAGTTCTAAAAAGACTCAAAAGGGAAAACACTCAGGCAATTCTAATTGCCCCGGAGTGGCCTCGACGGGCCTTATATGCAGACCTCCTGACCTTGTCTCTGGAGGAACCCTGGCCTCTGCCGCTTCTCAAGAACCTTCTGCAGCAAGGACCATTTGTCTATCCAGACTTGCAGCGGCTACATTTGACGGCTTGGAGGTTGAGAGGGAAATTCTAACAAGAAAAGGTCTTCCCTCCAAGGTTGTTTCCACTATGGTCCAGGCCCGGAAGGTGGTTACATCAAAGCATTACCACCGGATCTGGAAGAAATATGTTTCTTGGTGTGAGGGCAGAAAATATTCTCCTGTGGAATTTCGACTTTTCTTCTCTTCCTGCAAGCAGGAGTGGATATGGGCCTAAGGTTAGGTTCCATCAAAGTCCAGATTTTGGCTCTCCATCTTCTTTCAGAAACAACTTGCAGTGTTGCCAGAAGAAGAGACATTTTTGAAGGGGGTTCTCGATATTCAACCACCCTTCGTACCTTCCACGGCTCTATGGGATCTCAATGTGGTCTTGACTCTTCTCCAGTCGGACTGGTTTGAACCCTTGCAAAGGGTGGAATTGAAATATCTAACTTGGAAGACTGTCATGTTGCTGGCATTAGCCTCTGCAAGACGTGTGTCAGAATTGGGGGCCTTATCCTGTAAGAGCCCGTATTTGATATTTCACAAGGATGCGGCAGAGCTTAGGACTCGCCCGCAGTTTTTGCCAAAAGTCGTGTCTGCCTTTCACGTAAATCAATCAATAGTAGTTCTGGTGCTGGTGGACACATCTATTGCTCCAAAGTCCTTGGACGTTGTGAAGGCTTTGAAAATTTACGTCAAAAGGACAGCTTGTCATAGGAAATCTTACTAGCTTTTTGTCCTTTATGACGCTACCAAAATTGGTCGACCTGCTTCTAAGCAGTCAATTGCTCGTTGTCTCAGGTTGACCATTTAACAGGCCTATTCTTCGGCAGCATTGCCGCTGCCGAGTTCTATCCAGGCCCACTCCACAAGGTCGGTGGGTTCTTCCTGGGCGGCTGCCCGGGTTGTTTCAGCCTTACAGTTGTGTCGTGCAGCTACTTGGTATGGTTCAAACACGTTCGTTAAGTTCTATAGGTTCGACACCTTGGCCAGAGATGACCTTCAGTTTGGTCAGGCGGATTTGCAGGGGTCTCAGCACTCTCCCACCCGTTCTGGGAACTTTGGGACTTCCCCATGGTATAAAGTACATCCCCAGTATACACTAGGACGTTAGAGGAAATAGGAATTTAATACCTACCGGTAATTCCTTTTCTCGTAGTCCATAGTGGATACTGGGCGCCCGCCTCTGTGCTTCGTATTCCTGCTTACGTGGTTGTAAGGTTTCTTGGTTGGATCCGCCGTGGCGGTCCGTGTTCCATGTTGGCTAGCATTGCTGCCTTTGTTGGTTATAGCGTTGCTGTCCTCTGTTCTGGTTAGCGATGCTGTCCCGTTTATTGTTGTGTGCTGGCTTGTTACCACACCGCTATCTACACATATATTCCTTCTCTCATGGTATGTCCGTCTCCTCGGCACAGTTTTCCTAGACTGAGTCTGGTAGGAGGGGCATAGAGGGGAGGATCCAGCAAACACACACTTATGTTTCCTTAAAGTGCCAGGCTCCAGTGGACCCGATCTATACCCATGGTACTAAAGTACATCCCCAGTATCCACTACGGACTACGAGAAAAGAAATTACTGGTAGGTATTCAATTCCTATTCCCCCTTTCCCCCCTTCCTTATGTTAAACTATTGTTCGGTATTTGTGGTACAACAATGTCCCAGGAGGGTGAAAATGAACACGTTTAGATTTCCAGCATAAGGAGTGATTTCTCATAAATTAAATAAATGACCTAACTAAATGAGTTTGTGTTTTATATATAAAATGCACCAATCTAGTAATATCACTCTTTGGCCACTAGAGGGTAATATCACGTAGGACAAGAAAAACTAATCTGTAAAGACACTGCAAGGCTGTGTTTTCCTTTTCTATTAGATGAATATATGCTTTTTGGAAACAGAAATGTATCCGTATTCACTGCCAGTGATTCCCAAACTTTTTTTTGAATCATGGCGCCCTAGACTATCAAAATTTATTATCCCAGGACAAAAGTTCCTTATTGAGAAATTTAGAAAGATATATTAAATTAAGTAAATTGTGTTTATTTATTGATCATCCTTAGGTTCAATTGTGTGGTGAGGGACTAGGTTTGATTCTGTTGGACAACATATTTTATGATTGACAGCCACAAGCACTGGTTTTGCCTGTTACATTGACTATAGATAATTTGAATTGGTCCTGGACCACCAATCCAAGGGACCCCTGCAAGTGTCCCGAGGCACCCCGGGGTGCCACGGCACAGAGTTTGTGAACTACTGCTATAGACACTATTTAAATAGCACCCAAATCTTTGCGTTTATTATGGATTAGTTGAGATTCATAGGTGTGAAGTGGTTACAGCAGGGTGTATTCTGTCTGCCCATCCAGGTATGTTGGCCCAAAATGCTGCTGTTCCCATCTTGGGAGTACCTTACCATTTTCTATTATATAGCGAGATTGGAGCTGTATGTTTCCCTTTAATGTTCCTGCTTGCATGTGCAATGGATATGTTACTACAGTATGTGAATTACTATGTGAATGAAGGTGCGGAGTATGATGAAGTAACGCAGCTGTGTTTGGGAGTCTGCAGATTCCTAAATGTTAGGAGAAAGTGTGTAAGTCTGGAGAACACATCAATAATGAATGCCATAATATACAATGTTCTCTGAGGAAATTACGTAGCAGCAGTAAAACATGTTAAATGGTTGCCATATTTTTGTAACTACTAAATAGCTCTGCCCATCCTCCATGATCCATACATACCATCAGGACACCAGTAGCTTCTGCACTTCTTTAGATATTAAAGGCATACCATGTACCTAACAAGTGTTCAGACCACTGGATGCAGTCTTCACGATCAGCCACAGAATCCATACAGCTGTCTGCTCATTTCTACCTCCAGGAGTCTATACATCCATTAGCAGCCTAAGGGCCTGATTCTGATTTGCGATTAAAGGAAAGGGGGGTACACACGGAGCGATGGTCACTTAATTTCTAAGCAATCTGACTAGATCTCTTAGAAATTAAGAACACTCCGTGTGTAGGGGTGCCAGCGTCAGCGATGCGCGGTCCCGCGCGTCGCTGTCTCAGGTGCTAGATTGGCCTGCATGCAGGCACAATCTAGCTGGTCGCTCATTTTACTGCTGGGTGAAATGAGTGGGCACCCCTCGCTCAGCACACATTGCGCTGTGCTGAGCGGGGGGAGAGATGTGTGCTGAGCGGTCTATACTAGATCGCTCAGCACACATCTCTGGGGAAATCTCCCCAACAGTACGGCCCTTAACAGCAAGTAACTCTACATGGACAAACCATGTTGCAATGCAAAAGGTACAAATACTTTTTTTTTTGCATGCCATGTAAATACTGGCTGTTTTTCCATGTAGCTTACAAATACTGGCTGCTTTAGTTTTACACTGCAATTTAGATTTGCGTTTGGACACACCCCTCCCAAATCTAACTCTCTCTGCACATGTTACATTTGCCCCACCT